>NC_142187.1:28613437-28939375 GCF_026936395.1 Plectropomus leopardus | reverse complement strand
TTGAATTTGTACTTTTAAAAATACTGATGATTTGGGGACAAAAGCACCTGATTCTGCCCTCGCAGTGTTAAAGAACTATTCCACAGCTGGAAAGATGTTCTTTTCATAAAACTGAGCTGCCCAGATTTCACCAGAGCTAAAACTGACCAGATTGAATGTGCTATACAGCAGTTATGTGACCTCATTTGAGACAAAAACTTCTCGTTTTTCTAACCTCCTCGAGCACCTCTTGTCCTGCATGTTTTGGATCTCTCGCTGCTGCAACACAGCTGCATTAAATGATCGGCATCATCAAGCAGCTTAAGGATTTCATGACAAGTTGTTCATTTGAATCAGCTGTGTTTATTGTGTCCGTTTATTGACGCATGCTCCCCACATTATAATGATGTAAGGTCGGTTGAAAATCGCCATAGTATCCCTTTAATAGATGGAATTAATTATTGGGTTTGTGTTTGCCACGAGTGCTCATTTAAAGTATCACACACTATCAGGAGGGCAGGGCCACTTTGAGGGAGAGAGACAGATTTCTAATGTGCTCCGTCAGCAACCCTAAAAACTGCTCTTCCAAAGAAAAGATGACGTTCAAAGCCAGACAACCAACTTCCCTAAAATAATAATAACCTGCATTTTCAGAAGTTGGCAATTACATAATTAATAGTGTTTTGAGAAGAAATAAGTTACCATTTTGCTACGATTGTTGTTTCTTACAGTAGTTTATTCTTGTTAGTAGTCCCATGTTCTAAATATGGACAATAGGGCTGAAAATTATATTGCGATATTTTTAGGCTATATCTCAATATAAGATTTATATCTTGATATTTTTAAATCTTCTAAAAAATTCTTCATTAATTCTAGAACTGGGAGAGAGACTCAGACATTACTTCAAAAATATATTATTTTTTTAACCAAATTCCCTCTTTGATGTGAAAATATTCACACAATTTTATTTTTGATGAATAATTATGAGTAATGTAGAAATAATGACTCAGTGGGTAAAGGCCAGTAATAAAACAAGTAGAACTGTCCAATAAGTTTAGAAGTGCATCCCTTTACTGCAATGCAACCTTTAAAATAAAAAACCCACCATTTATTCTATTATATAACAATATCC
Organism: Plectropomus leopardus; assembly: GCF_026936395.1. Lineage (NCBI taxonomy): Eukaryota > Metazoa > Chordata > Actinopteri > Perciformes > Serranidae > Plectropomus > Plectropomus leopardus. Next base: position 28,938,264 of record NC_142187.1, on the reverse strand, counting down.
AATGTCTAGGACGATATATATAGTCTCATATCACGCTATGATATAATATCTTTATATCACCCAGCCCCAACTGACAACATTAAAAGTTTAAATTCCTCCACTGGACTGAGAGATTCATGTTGTATTGTTATATGGTTCAAACTTCTGGAAGTCAACAGTCCTCCCTGGTGTAGTATTTACTCATGGGGGGTTTTGGTCCAGGATCAGTCCTCCTGATTTCAAGAAAATTGGACATTTCAGTCACTAAGCAGCTCATAAAATGCACTACAGGAAGAATATTGAATTACAAATTCACCAGACAGTTGGCAACCTTCTTAACAATTTATGAGGTGAGAAAGAAACAACAGAAGAAAACAAAAAATGTGACTCACTGCAGTGATTTGGTTTTGAAGGGTCGAGTTTTGTCGTGATCTGAATGAATCGTGGTTTGTTGTCACTGTGCACACGTGTTGTTTTCTCACACCTTATAAGTTGAATTACACAGACATATTTCGGAGCAGTGGCCTCTATGTGGTGTTTTTAACATGAGCAGGATTGTTCTTAGTAAATGTTTTGTTCCTTACAATCCATATGCTCCTTTACATTATATTTGTCTTTTTGAGAAAAAGGACAACCAGCCCATCTGAAGAGCAGTGAATCGTTTCACATGTATGCACAGATGCACATTAAAAGAGGATTATCGTGGAACTAAAAATGTTACTGTACCAGCATCAGTTTATGCACATCAGATAATTAATACAGTTATCTAAAAAACAAGAAACCAAAATATATCAGTATGCAATTCCTTAAAAAAGATATTTTTTTTAAGTAGGGTTGTATGGAGTACTTCTCCATATTCTGTGTATTACATGCAGTGATGTCACTCAGCACGCCCCCAGTTTGGAGCAGCAGGCTGGAGTCCGCCACCAAAGCTCAGCAGTGTACTGCTGTGGTTGGGGGTCAGCAAGAAAATGTATTTTAGTTACTTAAAAAAAGTCCCGCCTAAATAAAAGATCTATATCATTTTGAGTGTACGCTTTTTGAAAGTGTTTTCACCGCTTTACTTTTCCGTCAGACAGCCCGTTCTGATGGGGAGGACGTCAACAGCTTTAGTGTCTGTGCTCTCGTCAAAGCCACCAGACCTCACTGACAAAACAGTATTTTTAATTTGCTGAACACACAGGAGCTGCTGGTCCTCCACTGCTTCGATCAGTTAGTTAGTTTGCGTGATTGCGTGACTTTGGTGAATCTGAACTAACCAAAGTCACACAATAATGCTGAAAAATTAACTGTTAAAGGCAGCAGCAGACTAGTAGCTCCTGTGTTCAGGGATGTTAAATCACCATTTTTCTGAATGGAGTCTGGCTTTGAAGAGAGCGATATAAGTGCCGACTGACTGCTGACTGTACATCATAAACTGTCTGTCAAAAAACCTGAACTGTCCTTTTAACTCTCCATAAGAAAATTACCTAAAAATAGCAAGAAATTACTAAGATGTACATAAAAACAACTCCCTCCCCAAATTAGCAGAAAAAATATAAAAATGTACAAGAAAATTACATGAAAAGTTGCAAAATGATTTAAAAAAAAGTTAAAAATAAAAATAAAAACAAGAAAATTACCTAAAAACTGCTTAAAACTAATCAGTATTCTGTAATATAATTTAAGATATATTCTTATGTAATTATATGACGTTTATAAATGTAGTTTCCCTGACATGCTCACACACTTATCAGCATAAAAGAATTCCTAAAATTCAGGTATGGATTTTGGTTTTGGTTTTGTACAACACCAAGATTTTTAGTTCCCTAACCACCCCTGTGACACATTTCCTCTGACCATCCAGAACTGCTGTAGGAATTATTCAGGCTGGAATTAGTATAGTAAAATAGTATAGTATGTATAATAGTATAATGTAGTGTGGAGTAAAGTTACACTGTTAGGTTTGTTAGGTAGATTGTTTTTCAGTGTTCAGATTCATTATTGGTCAGAGACCTGGATTTTTGGTCTCTTGTGTGGGTCAAGATCCAAAAAACTGTATCCTGCACGTTCTAGATAATGTTTTTTTGTTTGTCCGTCCTCGCTTAATGAACACCCACATCTCTAGTTTTAAACACAGACCTTTTGTTTTAGTTAAAAGTCACTTTAGTCATATTACAACTATTTGTATCCTCCCTTGTGACGCATCAATTGACCTTATCATGTAAAATTGGCGGAGTGCCCCTTTAAATGACTAATGTGGAAGTCTGGTTAAAATCTAAACCTGAAAAATAAAGTGAAGCACCAAGTACCTATTTAACCTACCACTCTGGAGCACTTTGCATGCCAGGTCGTAGTTTAGCACACTATTTGGTGTGTATTATTTTAATTTGATTTTGTTTAATCAAACAGAACATTGTAGGTAGCACGGCTCTGAGTTACACAGATTTTGAGTGTTTTTGCAAATCCTCCAAATCCACTGCTGAGAAATGTTTATCTAACTAAAACTCCATTTTACGCCAGTAAAAAAAACAAAAAAAAACATCCTGAAGACATGGGAATATTTATTATCTGTTGTCTGGGCTCTGTGATTCTGGCTTAGCACTGCTCAGTGCTGGTTTCTTGTAACAGCTTTGCTTCCAAAGAACTGTTTGTATAACTAAAACTCAAATCTGCCTCATTTGCAGCACTTGTAGGAAAAAAGTGGTCAAAGTCGTCTAAAGAGTCAAAGCTTTAAACCGCACTGAGGGGGGTGTTTGGGTTGTGTTTTCAGGGCCTGAGTCCAGGATGCCATGACGTTTACGCTGCCAACATCGACTGTCAGTGGATCGACATCACTGACGTTCCTCCCGGGAACTATATCCTGAAGGTAACACGAGTCACATTAACTGTAAATCAACTGTTTTCATTTTAAGCGTGGATATTAATTATCCATTTGAAACAGAGGCACTTTGGGTTTGTTTTTTTTTAATGGGTGGAAGGCAATGAGCAACTTAAGAAGAAATAGTAAGAATGAATTTACAAGAAAATCACCTTAAAAATAGCAAGAAATTACTAAAATGTACATGAAAACAACTTCCATCTACCCCTCCCCCCAAAAAATAGCAGAAAAACTATAAAAATGTATAAGAAAATTACCTGAAAAATTGCAAAATAATAAAAAAAAATAAATAAATAAGTTAAAAGCAAAAAGAAAAATGAGGAAATGACCTAAAACTGCTTAAAGTGAATCAGTATTCTGTAATATAATTTAAGATATATAATTATGATCTTTATAAATGTAGCTTTCAGGACATTTTTCCCTAGCTTTGTTTAATCTATATTTTTATAAATCTACTACTTTTTTGCAATTTGTGGGACATCTTGCTTAGTTGCTCGTTACCTTTTTTTCCTGTATTAAACAAAAAACAAACTCAAACCCGTTTTCTCAGCGTTTAAAGCTTTCAATACTTACGAAAAGCACCTAAAAACAGCACAACAAAAGTGATGTCGATCAAGGTTTCAAAGGATTAACCAACCTGCCTGCAGAACTGCTCAAACATTTTATTCATGTTTTTTTTTTTCAGGTTACTGTCAACCCCAATTTCCACGTCATGGAGTCGGACTTCAACAACAACATAGTGCGATGTGACATCACATACACAGGAATTTATGTTCAGACACGCAACTGTCGAGTATCAAGGTACGAATGTTTCTGTTGAACATGAACGCTGCATGACATCTATCCTGTATCTAGATAAACTGGAATTAATAAGTTATATGTACAATTCAAAATACATGAGAAAAAAAGGACAAAATACTCAGATGATGAGAGATGTTGTGTCAAATGTTTAAAATTTGGTTGCCTGTATTTTGATACCCACTTTTCTTGCATCTTTCAGGGTTTGAACTGTACTATCTGCAGGAGTTTTGCAGCAAACATCTCTCCCAGTACTGTGCAGCAAAATCGACTCTATGACCAACAAAAAGTGCAATTTGTGCATGTGTTTAATTGTAACTGCTATAGTCTTGTGTTGCATTTACTGGAAATGAATGTTTACACATATTTTGTACATTAAACAAGTGAGATTCTAAGATTTACTTGATTATTACAAATGTGCCTTAATTCATGACAAAAAGATTTCTTTTTCCTTAACAAATACCAGTACTGTGGCGGTTTATTTCTTGAATGCTGGTTTATTGCTTGAACTGTGTGTTTTGTTGCTGCACGTCTTGTTTTATTGCTTTGTGTTATTGCTATGTGCACATTAGTTTCTGCAGTTTTATTTTAAAGGATAAGACGTTCTGTATTTGTTACTGTCAAAACATCTCTTCCGACTTTAAAGGTCTAGTTTGTGGGATTTAGCGGAGACTTTTTCTGTGTTTAGGAAAATGTGAATGTTTCTGTTTAAAGCCCGTGTTTGGTTTGTGTGTTTTGGGCTTTTATAGAAACAACATGGTGGACTCCATAGAAGCGGCCCACTCCTTAAGATATAAACAGCTCATTCTAAGGTACCGAAAACACATCGATTCTTATTTTCATATGATTATAACTAACAGTACTTTTGAATATTATTACAATTTCTGCCAATAGTTGCCCCTAAATCCTTCACACTTGACATTTAAAGACAAGTCATAAATATATAGTTTCATGATTTAAAGAAAAAAAATCACTGGAAAAAATCAGAACGTGATTTGTCTCCCCAAATAAAAACTGAGAACTTCTGTTTCAACTTCTAACGTTTACTCCATAAAGTGATGCAAAAAAGGCACAAATATCTTTACTATAAAGCAGGAAATGTTAAATGCTCGAATTTTAGGTGGCGGACCCCTCCAGTGTTGAAACAAACCTACGCCCCTGCAGATGGACACTGTAGTTCTCTGCAAATGCAATTCAAACAGGAGAAAATATTGCATTTATTAGGGACTATTTTCAGCCGTAGATTTGGATGTTAAAGTGAGTATTTCTGCTAGCAGGAAGGCGTTTGTGTAACGATCAATTCAGTGCTGGTTTTGCTGTTTTAATAGGATTTGTTGAGTCATAAGAATATACAGAATATCTCTTATTCTTTAACCTCTTGGTGGTCGAATTGGCAAATTGCAAAAATCTCATTTTATGTTGAATAGTGTGTCAGAGTGTGTTTTTATGAATGTGTGTATAATTGAGTGAATGAAAAAAACTGCGGGAAAATGTAAATGTGTTCATATTGCTAAAACATTGTTGAAAACCTTATTATATTCTGTTGGCATGTTGGATTAATGCAATAAAGAAAGTGAAGAGAGAGGGCTTTATCATTGTAACAGTTTTTCCTTTTAATTTTAACCCTTTAAAACCTCGGCCAACTGGCTTAATGTATTTCAAAAACATGGGGAGAAGGCAACTTCAGAAGGAGCTGTCAGAAATTAGCAAGAAATCAGGGAAAGTACAAGAAAATTATCTGAAAATTAGTAGCAAAAAAAGGAAAGTAAGAAATAAAAAAAAGAATACATTTGATAATTATAAATAAAGTTTTCTGGACATTTTTCCCAAGTTAAAAAAAAAATCTAAATTTACTAATTTCTTGCAGTTTACAGGACATTTCTTGCCAAGTTGCTCATTGCCTTTTTTTCTTATATCTTTGAAAGAATTCAAACCAATTTGCTCATGGTTCAAAGGTTTAAATACTTGTGAAAAGCTTCCAAATGCAGCACCAAAAAAGTGATGTCAGCCCTGGTTTAAAAGAGTTTAACACAGGCGTCAATCTTCTAAAATACCAGAATATCAGTTGCCGTTCATTCATTGACGTCTGGAGTTATTCTTTAAATTGCAGCTCAAGTCAGTGCTGTATCATGGAAATACGAAGGACCATTAGATTCTTTAAACAGTTTTAAATTCAGAATTGTTGGCGGACAAAAGCGTCTTGTTCATAGAAAGTATCACAGCGCTGTGCAGGACGGGATCTGTACTTTGTCCTGCTGAATGGAGAAGCTTTACTTTGACTGATGCGTGTAGATTGCGGCCTCAGAGACAAACAGGACCGCAGGCAGACGCTGGCGGCATGTTTGTTGACAGGCCTCTGTGAAGACACAAGCCACAGGATCTTATACGGCCGTGCCATATCTACTACAACACAGCCAGGGCAGCATGAATGGAGGCCTTTTCTCGCTCCCTCCTCCTCTGTGCATGTAAAGAGAAGCGTCTCTCCCAGCTGCTGGAAAAGACTCCTTTCTGGCTCAGAATTCATCGCATCATGGCTTCATTCACGTCCACTGGGGATTGTCTGAGACGACAGCCGTTTTAATTGCACCAGGATATTTTATGTGAGTGGGAGGATTGAGACAACCCGCCGGAGAAAATCTCTAGCAAGTCATCCAAAGATGTTTTAAGGACAAATGTGTTTTGGCAGGAAGCACTAGACTGTTTCAAACAGCTAAAGAAGGACAGGAGGAACGCTACACCTGTGTAGATTGTTTTCTCTCTGGACTGGCCACTGCTTCACCTGATTCAAAGATGTTTTTACCTCCCGACAAGTCACTCTCTCAAACAAGCTTTATATATCATGAGGTGGTTTTGAACGATGTGCTGGAAATCACGTAGGCTCCAGACAATGTATGCACTGTTGAATGCACAGATGTTGGGTATTTACAACGAAACAGAGCTCAGACTCAGCTTAAGACAGCAGTGAACCGGGGAGATTAAGTGCAATTGAAATGGTTTACGTTGGAAGTCACCAAGGTGCTCCCCTGCCAGCGTAGATTGTCAATGTTATTTAAAGTGTCTGGAAAATCCCCCCCGACTCCCATTGAGTCGACTCTGTTCTTGTCTGTCTGGGAATTTTCAGGACAATATTTACTCGCACGAACTATTTCAGCAAACGATTGCAGTAGCGGAGGGCTTAAGTTTAAATCCGAACAGCGGTGAAACAATTAAAGAGTCTGCATTCATGCAAGTGAGGCTGCTCTGTGAGCTGGCGCGTCCCGTATGAACTGGGAAACAGGAATTTCCAAGTTGCAAATTTCAGTTGGAACGTCCTCTGAAGTCGGCTTTCCGAAAGACAGAGGAAAAGCCTGTTGTCATTCCCAACTCGTCAAATACGGCAGCTTGGTCAGTAATATCTGTATCAGACACTGCTGGAAATAGTCATCTATTGCAGCGGTATGATAGACCGCCGGCTGACGGCAGCTTATAACGCTGCCAGACAACGTCGGTTTGAAATGCCCCTGGTTGCCACCGCACTTTTCACAGCAGTATGACAAGCCATCCGGTGCTTCAGCTGTTAATGTCAATAAGAAGGTAATATAAGGTGCTGGAAAGTCCATATAGGGTGGGCAGGTCGGGAGGAAGATGGGTCCAACAAACCCTGGACTTTCACCCAGGACCTTCTGCTTCGCTTCTCCTATGAATGTTGAGCCAAACCATGATGTTTTTTTTCTAAACCTATCCATGTGGTTTTGTTGCCTGAACCTAACCATGTGCTTTTGCACAAAGAAATAAACATAAATATGCAGCCCGATCTCACTCCAAACTTGTCAAATAGCTCCGCTCTAGCAAATGGGACTGAATCTTCATTTTGTTTGGGCACTTTTGATAACTGTGGTAACCAGACACGTGCTCTGCAGTAATTTAAACCATTTTTATTGCCATTTATATATTTTTTAAGAACATGTAAGTCATGGCAGGCTAAAAAAACAAAAAATGAAACCTCATGGAGGCACTAAAAGAAAAGTCAGGTGTTACCAAAGTGATCAGGCTTCATCCTATGGGGAACATGAATATCAGCACAAAACTTCATGGCAGTAGTTTTTTCAGCCTGGACCAAAGTGGTGTATCAAATGAGAGACAGACCGACATCATTATCCACAACCTTAACTGACCAAGAAAGATTTCTTTTATTACAGTCAATAGTAAGTCTATAAAATCAACAATTCTGCTGAAATCCTTTGTTTGTCTCACTGTTTGGCATCAATTCTCTGATTTTCTCCAACTTTTCACTCTCTTGACTTTGTTTTTTCACTCACTTCAAGTCAAACCAACATTGCCATCCCCGGAGCCAATAAAAATTCAAGGGATGTTGAACTTTAAGCTGTTCTAACAAGCCGATCAGGTGATGAGTGTTTGGCTGACTGCGCTCTCGGAGCTCAGCTGGTCTCCAACTTTTTGGACCAGCATGTCATTTTAAACATGTCATGCTGTAGAGAAGACACCGACTGTTTGCTCAGCTGTGGAGCTTCGCACCAACATCTGGACGGAGTCTCGCGTTAGCCTCACACAAGCACAGAAAGGCGCTGGCAGAGGCCAGAGAAATAAGTCAGGCTGGCACCTCTCATTTGGCTTCAACAAACAGGATCCAGCGTGCAGGTAGGTAAGGTGAGGAGCGTTTTGCCATCTGCCTGCAGCCTACACTGAACAAACTGTGGCAAGGAGAGACATTTTCCGGATGCATCTGCACGTAGGTGGGCAGTGTTTGGAGAGGTTACTAAGGGCAGGGTCTGGTATTTGCAGGTCATATTTCAACAAAGCTGGGCCACGTGAGAGCCGGCGGGGACGTAACGGAGGAACGTGCTCAGCCTAAAAAGAGCGTCTTGACAGGTTGGTTTAGGCACAGAGCAGAGAAATTCCTCAGCAGTTCTGTCATCCCGTTGAGATTAAGAACAGCGCTGAGGTCAGACGTAGACCAACGAGGGCGTGTAGCGCAGACACACAGAGCTACTTCCTCACCCGGGGGTCACTTACACAACCAGCAACCACAGCGTCGTAAATTTACAGAGTGAAAACTACGTTGAAACAAAACACAGAGGAGTCATCTTCAGCTGATGATGAATTGTGTTTCTCTGTCAAGCTGGGTGGTATTGTGACTTGGGTGGTATTTGGTGGGACGGCTCAAAAGATTTGCTATTCTTTGATTGTTGATCCACTGTACAGTCTGTCTGTAAGCTCCTCATCTCTTACTTCAAACACTTGTATTAATTTTTCTGTAAAGCAATCTGTTTTGTTCAGTTTAAAACGCCTTAGAGGAAGCCTCCGGACGTGATGAAGATGGCGAAACTGTGTTGATTGTGAGCTTCTCATTTTTTGGCATCAAACGCTGTGAGAAAAGGATTTTTGATGAAAATGAATTCCTTGTTTGATTATCTTTGAAAAATCAGGGTTTTGTTGACCGCAGAAAGAAAACTGGAAATCCCTAATTGATCATACACAGAGGACTGCACAACTAAGATCATTTTTAGTTTGGATTCGTTTTAAGTAAACACATACAAAAAAAAGGTTTCGAAACAATCACATATACAAAATTATCTTCAGCATACACAGCTCTGACTACTGTTTTAAGCTGATTAAAATTAACACATACAGAGTATGCAAAGAAAACTTTCAGGGACATGATTTTAGCTTTTATCTCTGGGTCTGGGTCCTAATTTTCAGACCATGGTATTTATTTTGATACAGTCATTTCATTATTGACCCCCTACTAAAAAAAGTACATTTTAATGCCACTTAAAGTCAAAGTTTCTACCTGTAAACTGGGATAATGCTGCTTTCCATTCAAAGTCGAAGGTCGTTATTTCCCAGTTTAAATTTCTGACACTCGACTTCCAATTGTTCCAGGTGCAAAACACCAAATGTAAAGGAAAAACCAGACAGACACTGACAAACTGGTGTGTCGGTGGTTGTCCATGAACCGTCAGCGGGGCCGCCTCCTTGTACATATGAGCAAAACAGAAATAACTATGCATAATGTAACACGATTATACATTTTACTTTACATATATTTATACATCTCCATACATTTATTATACAGTATACATTTTTATATTTGGAAATGTGTCAAAACATGTCATTCACTAGCTGATGTGTTTGGAGATGTAATATTTTAATGAAATACATACAAATATGAAGTCGAAGCTGAAGTCGGAGTACCTGGATTTGTCCAGCGTTCACAAGTATGAACTCTGACTCCATTGTACTTTTTCCAGTAGTAGTAATTTTTCCAGGAATAATCTCAAATTCTGAGTTTTCTGTAACGCAGCATAAATCATGAAGGAGCAGCTGTTCATCACTCAACAACGGCAGCACCCGTGAAAGCGTGGTGAAACAATCAACTGAAAGGAAACGTAAAGTATATTTGCCTGTATTTAACTATTTTAATTATTTTTTTATTATTTAACCTTTATTTAACCAGGTTGGTCCCACTGAAATTTAGATCTCTTTTTCAAGGGAGACCTGGCCAAGACAGTCAGCAGTGAAAAAAACACAAAAATGAAGACAGAGACACAAAAGGACACAAAAAACAATTTACAAGCACTAAAATAAGCATTAAGAGATCTGTCTGACAACGACATTCAATAGAATCAGCTAATTTACCTGTTCAGGTCTTTTCTAATGGACATAACTTTTTTTATGATGTCTGGATCTATGATTACTTATGTCTGAACTCGCCGAAATGCTCAGACTTTATCTGATTGGATGTCTATGAGCCAATCACAGTGTGCAACGTCACCAAAGGGGACTGCGGTAAGGCCACGCCCTCTTTCTTGACAAGCATGGCGGACTGTGAGGAGAGGAGAAAGTGGAAGGTACATTTTAGGCTATATTGTTAAAGTATGTAATTTGTTTTTAAAATATGTTTGAAGTAAGATGTTATAACACTTATACATGTCGAAATATCCGAAATGTTGACAGCTTTTACTCCGGAGTTTTTCAAAAACATCTGTCCCCTGAATTCCAGTTGGTAAATGTGAGTATTATTAGAAAATTAATCTTGGATGGATAGTTTAAATAGAGAAAGTCACTTCAGATTTGATTTACTAATGATGCAATCTGTTTATAATGTTTATAATTTATTGATTATGATCACGGAATATAAATCTCAGGAGTGTTTCATCTTACTTTTTTCGAGAGATACTCAAGAAATTGAGGATATTTTGAGTCCTAGTGACAAATACAATACAAAATACAATGTGTTTCAAAGCATCTCTTTTTTCTGCATTTAAGTTAACTATTCATAAAAAAATAAACACTTGTGTTTTGTTAAAAAAAAATGAAAGAGGTGTGTTAAGACAATTTATTGTCATTTTTATTATCAGGTGATTTCTGTGTTCAGATTCTCCGTCTATTGGAATGGACAGAGAAAAAAACAAAAAGTATCCTTATTTTTTTTAAAAATGATAGTGATTTATGAATGCATTTAGAGTAGAAATCCACCATTACAGTATTTTATTATTATTATTTTATGCTTGTATCATATTTGGTTTCTGTGTGGGTTCAAATAATACAAACAAACATATTTAGCTAAACCTGCTCTGCATGTAAATTAATTTTATTAATGTTAAACAATGTTTTTCATAGAGTTCAGTTGTGTGCACACTTGCAGTCAGCCATGTATTTAGCTGATGTTTGGCATTGAGCACACTTTGAGGTCAAAAGCTGTAAATTTCGACTTGGATATTTTGACTTTGTGACTTTGACTGGAATGGGGTTGGCTGCACTCTGGCTGCATCCCAGTATTTATTTTATTTATTTTATTTAAATGTGACCATTACAGTTTAAATCATAGTTGTTACCATTTGTACCAGATTATAGTTTAGAGCTAATTTGCATCTGCAGTCCCTCAGCAGGTTTGGAACAAAAAAAATGCACAATGACTTGACAATATGAAGTTGTCTGCTCAGTTGTCCCTGCTCCCTCACCTGCAATAACCCCGTCCTGCCTTTTCTGTCACGTGACTGACCTGCTCTCCATCTTTTCTAATCAGCCTGGCAGTGCACCCGCCCATCTCCTGTCACTCCCTGCCAGATCATCGTGCTGCCTGCTCCTTTGCTTTCCAGCCGTCTGAACCTGAAGCTGGTTCTGATCCTTGTTACCTGTTTCTGGATTTGACCTGCTCACCAGCAGGGGCCTCTTTGTTTGACTGTAGGTCTCTTCTTTACCTTTGCTTGAGTAATTCCCCTCATCCTGACTGTGACACATTAGTGTTTAACAACGTTCCCACGGTCAAAGAAAACCTGGAAAAGTTGTGGAACTTCACAATCTTTTTCCAGGCCTGCAGAGGTCATGGAATTAGTAAAAATCATTGAAAGTTTTGGAAAAAAGTCATGGCATCGTGTGTGTAATAAAATGAATTGTTACAGTGATCTTCTGCATAATGTAACATTACAGAAAAGTGTATTCTCTGTAAGTCAGCTGTTGACATAATGTTTCATAATGTTTAGTATGCGTCCACTCACGGTTGCACAATATACTGTATACTGTATTGATATTGGATGTGCATTTTCACGTAAGGCAAATAACTCAAACTTATTTGCTGCTTGATACAAACAAAAACCATGACTCATGGCAGCCAAGCCTTCCCCTTTAAGACGGGTTATGTGTGATATATTGTGGCAGTGTTTGTTATGGGAAGTAAGACTCTCCTGTGTGTGTGTGTGTGTGTGTGTGTGTGTGTGTGTGTGTGTGGGAGAAAGTACAGTATCCAGCCTGGCAAATGCTGCAGACACAGTTCATGTTTTCCCAAAATAGATTTTTTTTTCCATTAATATTTGAACTTTTTTTCACGCAAACAGTGTCCCCTATGGTCAAAATACATAAATATTTCTAAAAAAAAAAAAACCTCAAAATGGATATTTTATTACTGGTCCTTGAAAAGTCATTAGAAAATTTTGAATGCTTTTCCTTAAAAACGTGTGGGAACCCAAGTGAATGAATGACTGAATGAATGAATAATTAAATAAACTGTATCAGTACAGGATTTTTAAGGCCAATGCAAAGTTTAAAAATCTGATGACAATTTATGGGCTGATATATTTACACAAAAACAATGTATAGACATATTTTTGATAAGTACATTTTTGATAATTATCCCTGAACATTTCACAAAGAGTCATTTAACATCCCCTAACAAAAGTCTTGTTTTTGCTGATCTCCAGCGGTTGACCTTCACATCTCGCTGCAGCGGTGGACAGGTGGACTTCAGGACGCCGTGACATCACTGATGGCTGTGGTTACAGGTACGACAGATCCCACTTTTCAATGAAACAATGCTTTTAAAACAGAGACGGCAAAGCGAGGCGAAACAGTTCTTTTCAGACCGGTGTCAAGCTGCTTTTTCATTAAATTTCTGAATGAATTCTGATGCACAAATTAAGTAATTTAGACACTGTTTCTTGTCTTTGGTGTTTCTGTACTGTTACTTCTGACTAATGAGGTAGACAACACATAGTGAAGGCAATGAGCCCAGAGACACAGAGACACACAGAGACACACAGAGACACACAGAGACACACAGAGAGGCCCCAGCATCTCTCTTACAAGAGCTACACACACAGACTTTGATTTTTTCAACTTTTGTTGTTGTTGTTGTTGTTGAATCTCTTTGTAGTCATTAAGCATCTTTTTTTTGTGGTGGTGTTGTGTCTTCTTTTTTTTTTTTTTTTTTTTTAGGTTATTTTAGTTTTCTTTGCGGTTGTTTTGTCCATTTTTGTAATTGTTTTGCAACTCATTGCAATTCATTAGCATTTCCTTGCGGTCTTTTGTGTCTCTTTGAAGAGATTTTGCATCTCTTGCCGGTCAGTTATTTGAATTTGCAGATGAAGGCCCCTGACACTTTGGGCCCCTAGGTCTGTGCCCAGTTGACCCATCTTGTAATCCATCCATGCATATATGCAGGAGTGGAGGGAATTAATCACTACAATATTTTTGCATGTTATATCATATGCCTACATGGACGTCAATTAGCCTTTTTTTTCTTTTTTAAATTATAGCACCTATAAATCTTACAAACATAAATTATGAAAGTACCTGGATCTTCTGCATTACCGGGTCCATAGAGACTTAAGCCAGCTGGTTTAGTGCCCCGCTAGCTTGAATGGCGATCAAATAATGTAATCTTGCGGCTCTTCTAGACTTTCCAAATGTTATTGAACTGAATGGATGAAGTCTTGATAGTGAAACTAGTCATTTCACGGAGGTTTTGATGGTCACAAGAATGTAACCACAGATTTACAGACATCTCTTTCTGGGCCCTGTGACATCACATGATGGACCCGAACGGCTTCAAAGCCTGGCGCACATCCTGGGGGCTTGAGTGACATGTGGGGGTCATATTAGCTCATAGACTTTTATTCTGACGGATTTCCTTTAGAAACCAGTGAAGTCGCCCCCTGCTGGCCGTTAGAAAGATGCATTTTAAGGAACTTCTGCATTTGTTTCACTTTTAGATCAGAAGATAACCTCTTATCTTCATCACTTCATTACTGTGAAGCCTCTTCCCTGTCTTCCTGCCTGGCTCTGTGTTTTCGGAGGCTGTTTGGATTTTTCGCACCTCGTTTTTGTTCAGGATCAGGATGCTTAGTTGTTCTGTGGTTTTCCATCCAGAGTAGAAACAGACAGACAGGAAACAAAACTCCTCTGGACAGGCATCGAACACTTGTGGTATTAACAGCATCCTCCTCGTGTATTATGTTTGGGTGGATGAGACAAACGGGAGGTGGCAGTATTAAGAGTTGGTGTTGTTCTTGGTCTGAATATCTGTCTGAAATTCCAGAGTAACTCCAGTATTTACAAAGCCAGCACGGCCGACCGCTCGGCCGGTGTGTCTTCTGTCTGACAAGATTCATAGACGGGGTATGCAGAAAGGCTCAGAGTTGGACAGCAGGCCAAGACATGGCCTTTCTCAAAGTCTATAAGGCTTTAGGTGCAGCAGACATTATCTGAAATCCAGGCCTGCAGAACGTAAAGTGATCGCTTTGAGGATTGATGGTTGTTTTGTGATTTCAACTTGGTATTCGTACAGCGTTCTGAACAAGATATTTGTTTTAAATGTTAGAATTTGGTCAAATAGAGTTGAAAGAAAGGTCTTTAAAGACCAAACTTTTATCTCGCTGCCAAAACAGACGTCTCCAATGAATAGCAAGCAGTGATGTTGTATCTGGAATACGGAAAATATTCTGCTGCAGTTCATGACTAAACTCTGAAAATATTCGGTCTTTGCTCCTGCAAGGAAATACAGATTTTAGGAGATACAATGTGGTATTTATGATTCAATGGACAAATCAGTAATTTATGGCATTTATTAAGCAAAAATGACAAACACTCTCTGGTTCCAGCTTCTCAAATGTTAGGATGTTATGCTTAATAATCTAAAAAGAAGCAAAAAGAAGCCAACAAAGAAACAAACAAGATAATGACCTTGAAAATGCTGAAAATAAAGAAAGTAGAAAATAGATATTCTACATAATTTAAGATAGAAATTACAATATTAAGTATAAATAAAAATTATTGTTAGAATTGGTTTTTCTGGACATTTCCCCCCTATTTTTTGGACTATTTTCCAATGATCCTCCATTCTTTTTTTGAAAACAAATAGGTAAAATTTCTTGCAATTTGTGAAACATTTCTAGCCAAGTTGGTCATTACCTTGTTTCCCTTCGGTTGTTAAAGAAGCCAGACAAATTTGCTCAGCTCATCGCAACGCAGGGCAAGAAAATTGATGCAAACCTAGGTTTCAAAGAATTAAAGTATTAAACTATTTAAAAAATATATCTTTTTGTCATTTAAGACCTTTATAAGAAATCTCCTCCACTGCTTCCGTTAATAAAAGTAATAGACAGGTGATTGATAATTAAAATAATCCTTGCAGCCTTAGTCTATACTGTTATCAAATCACGATACAATAGGATGTTCAGTGCCAAGAAAAAAAAGGCATTTTTAAGTTTGAGTGTCGCTCTTGACAAGTAATAATGGCCTCTGGCACTCGACCTCACCCATCTATCCAACATTCAGTGGATTATCGATTCTTCACAGCCTCACCTCTCTGTCGCCATTATAAAACAGTTACAGCATAACTGCTATAGGCTGCAGACAGTGAGTGACGAAGTGGCCGGGACACTTAACAGTTTGCATGTGTCATCCTCCATCTGTCACCATCGCTCTCCGTCGGCGATGCGCTCCGAAAAATAGACAGAAAGTGAGGGATGTTTTGTGGCATGGATGGATTGCACTAGTTGTCCGGAGGGGAAGCGGTGTGTTCTGATAGCAGCAGGAGCTTGTGAGAGCAGAGTGGTGAAAATCTCAGACAAGATTTAAACAAACAGGGAACCAGACGCTGGCCTGGCTGGCCCGGGACACCCTGACGAAAGAAGGCAACGGGAAATCTCACACTGCCATCTCCAGATCAGAAGTATTTCCACAACCATGCAGGATCAGAAAAGGCTTAAATCCAGAGTCAGAGATAAAAATGCTGGCGTCACTTCTTTTATTTCATATTAAAATGTGGGACATTCAGCGATGCATTCAATGCAACATCTCTCAGAGTTAGATAATTAAGACGTCAGATTGATTCGTGTGAAAAAAAGAAGAATCTGTTTTGTTGCGCTTTTATGTGGACTGGAACTCTTTATTTGTAAAATAGCTTAGATGATATAAATCTATATATAGCATACATGAGGTTAGGGAGAATGCAAACTGTGTAAGCTGCCTGAAAATAGATTTCTTTGCAATAAAAAAATAGTATAAAATAAATTAACACGGTCATGAAAACCTTTAGCTTTCTGTTGGTGGTTGTTGAGCAGCAGTTCACAGTTTATGTGTCTCATTATTTACCACTACCTCACCGGAAACAGCATAAATTCTCAGAGCGGTTTTGACTGCCGCTCCTCCACGCTCCTGTGATTGTGTTCACAGGTCGACTCTCGGGGGCAGTTTTCCCTTTGGAAATATCCCCACCTTCAGGCCGTGCTCTGTTTCCACCGGCCGACAGCTCGTCTCAGCGGCATCAGCTCCTGCTGGAAACATCAGGGGAAAAAAAAGAGGAAAAATATCATTTAAATTCTGAACTCAGAGCCCCAATGAGCTCAGACAAGAATACTGTATTTACCAACTCATGGCTTTTTCTGGTAACATCATTCACTGATGGAGCCACAGAAATTGAATGTCAATCTTGACTAAAAATGAAGCTCTGTGTGTGTATATGTGTGTATATGTGTGTGTGTGTGTGTGTGTGTGTGTGTGTGTGTGTGTGTGTGTGTGTGTGTGTGTGTGTCCATCCTTGTGAGTCATGTTGCCTCGCTTGTAAAGGAGCACTGCAAGCCAAATGTTATCAAAGCTTTGCTGTGGTAAGTGCTGTATGTGCGTGTATGTGTATGTGTGTGTGTGTGTGTGTGTGTGTGTGTGTACTGTCTTTGTGAAATCCAATGTCAGTTCAGACCTTATTGAGACTGAGGGACATTTTGGACATTTATTTCAGTCCTCATCTTTGTAAGTGAAATGTACTTCTAATCATGGCCAGATTAACCCTTAATATTGTCTTTGGGTGAAACTGAACTGTTGACTGCCCTTTCCTTCCAGTAGAACGCAATTCATTGTGCAATGACAGAAATTAGTTTTGCTCAGAATAAGTACACGTAAGTGGAAAAACAAAGTATATTAGTTAAAACAAGTTAAATCACTAGAATAAAAGTGCAAACTTGGAAAATGTGTGTACAGCACGTTTCCTGTAGGTGTTCATCAAGTACAGACCTGAAAATAGGCACACATGCCAGTTACAATTAGCCCAAAGCTGCAGAAAGCAGCACTCCTACGCCTCAAGATTGATGTTTACAAATTAGTGTGTCTGATTAAACACAAATGTGTGTGTGCACCATGAAAGCACAATATACAGCAACAAGCCAGAACATTAAAACCAGTGGCAGGTGATTAACACTGTTCCTTTTGTAACATTGCAGTAATTTATTGGGAAAGCTTGGGTCCATTCATCAATGCATCGTGCCACTCCACACAAAACAAATCACATCCAAAAAACTCAAAATTATTGAAAAATAATAGAAAAAAAAACACACATGAACTTTTTTAAAAAAAAAAAAAGGAAAGAAATCACCCAAAAACTCAAAATTGTCAGAATATAAATAAATAGAGAAAACACCCCCAAAACTCAAATTTAAAAAGGGAAAAAAACATTAAAAAAGAAAACCTCAAAATTGTTAAAATAAAAATTAAACAGAAAAAAATACCCAAAGCTACTAAGTAAAATTAATACAAAAAGATAAAACCCCCAAACCCCTCAAAATTAAAAAAGAATATATCGGCAAACTTAACATTATTTAGAATTTTTTTAATAGTTTTTTTTTTTAAGTAAAAATAACACCCCCCAAAACTCAAAATTAAATGACTTAAATATTTATCAAAATAGCTTGCATATAATTTTCTGTGAATCAACTGAAACTTGCGGCTGCACTTTTATAAACTTTTTGTTTATTTAACTTACACCAAAGCATTATATTTTATAAACACTTGTGTTTTTTGAGCAAATATCTTGTTTTATTAAAGTAACTAAAGCTGTCAGATGAATGTAGTGAAATAAAAGTAGAACATTTTCCTCTGACATGTAGTGCAGTGAAAGCATAAAGTAGCATGAAAAAAAATACTCAAGTAAATTACAAGTACCTCAGATTCAAACTTCAGTACAGTACTTGAGTAAATGTTTTTGGTTGCATTCCACCGCTGGCTTTTTGTCATGTTCCTCAGACCATTTCTGGGCAGTTTTTGTTGTGTGGCATGGAACTGAAATTATTATAAAGTTTTCAAATCAAGATTCAGACACAGGACCCATTACCATTTCAGGTGACAACACACACACACACACACACACACACACACACACACACACACACACACACACACACACACACACACACACACACACACACACACACACACACAGAGTTGGTTTGGAGGATTTGGGCCAGTTGTTTGTAATCCAGCCTTGATGTTTAATAACATATTAACACATTTTGCAATCATCTTTTTAGTCCTTTCCCTTGTCTTTGACATTATACAGTCACAGGGGCGTGTCCAGACTTTTTTTTTTTTTAAATTTGGGTGGCCCAAATGGGGCACTGACTTATGCAGGGGTGCCATGAAGTATGAGCGCTGCTGCAGGCATATGCATCAGCATAGCTTTAATTTACCATTTTTGTCTCTTACTACCCACATCTACATTTGTAACTAACATTGCAGTGTCTTACACTCCTGCTGATAGTTTAGTTTAAAATATAAGTACATTTACCAATAACAACAGTGTTACCGTACAAATGTAAAATAAAGCTCCCACACAGAAATATTTCCACCAAAAATAAGCAAGAAGCCAGAGAATATAGAATTAAAATGCCAAAAAAAATTCAAATAAATGTGGCTGTGTGAGTAATTGTTTTAACAGTTGTATCAGTTTATTTGTATGTATAATTTGGCAGGCTAGAAACTAGTCTGGCACATTACTGCCTCTCAGATTTGAGACTGAATTGCACCTATTAAAAGAAATTTCAGCACACTCGTCAAACAGTTCAAACTGACAGGGCAAATAGCCCTTCATAACGGCGTGGCCAA
Organism: Plectropomus leopardus; assembly: GCF_026936395.1. Lineage (NCBI taxonomy): Eukaryota > Metazoa > Chordata > Actinopteri > Perciformes > Serranidae > Plectropomus > Plectropomus leopardus. The sequence goes on along the minus strand of NC_142187.1, from coordinate 28,918,976 downwards.
TCAGATTTCAGGGGCCACTCCCTAGACACGCCCCTATTTGCTAACCCACTTTCTTAAAGCTAATTATTTACACGTGGTCAACATCATTTTTTAAATAGCTTTCATAATTTTAACCGGGGTTTACAGTATATGATGGTATTTCTATGCAGCGATCCCCCTCGTGTGTGTGTGTGTGTGTGTGTGTGTGTGTGTGTGTGTGTGTGTGTGTGTGTGTGTGTGTGTGTGTGTGAGAGAGAGAGAGAGAGAGTGTGTGTGTGTGTTTGGAGCCTTGTGAAGATGTGTTTGAAATCTTGAGATTAAAGACATCTAGTTAAAAAAAAAACTTTGTAAGTGAAACACACTTTATAAATATCAAAGTTAAGCTCTGAAAAAATCTTTTGGGGCCTTATTTCTTTAAAAAAATCTCTCTTAGTTATGCAGGAAAACAGTCTTGATGCATTTCATATTTCCTGCGTAAATTTGCATTTTGCTCTTCGACTTGTACGATGCAATTATTAATGTTTATGCTGAGCTAATGGGAATCCTTTTAGAACAAAAAGAAAAGGGGTATCTGAGGGAAGACTTGTATAGAAGTATAAACGTGTGTGTGTGTTCATGTGTGGCACAAAATCTTTTCATTTTAACCTGCTCTGGGTGACTAATTCAGATGATTCAGGCCTTTTTAAAATGTCAGCTGCACCGGTGCTTTGTGAGACTTTGAAAGTGAAAATAAAGGGTAGCGTTGAACAAAAAAGCTCTGTTATGCTTACAACTAATTAAACTCTTGTCTCACTCTATAAATGAAAGCTCAGGCGCAGGCACTTTTCTCGTTTCTCTGGCTGCCAGCCTCCACCTAAAGCTTGGAGCGAGTCTCTCCCTGCAGCATAATGTGCCGAGCTGCTTCACTGTGCAGCGGCGCTCATGTTTATATGGACGTCACAAATATACCAAGAGTTTGCCTCACTCTGCTCTGGCACATGGCCAGGGGGGTTTATGATTAAAACCAGATTGTGCTTGCCCAACTCACAGAGGATAGAAAAATAGATTGCAGTTGCGCATACTCTGCACAAGAGGGAAGTACAGAAACATGCACGTCAGTCTTTGCAGCATCTGTAAAGGTGGACTTTTTGAAGTAACTGTATGTATTTAATTCCCCCCGTCTGCTGAGGGGACTTTTTTTTCACAGCTGTCATCTTGTCATTAAGTCTGTTTCTAGTTCACAGCCAGTAATGATACATCTGACTGCGGCAGAGACGAAAGCTTTAGTTCCTCCTCATCAAGTAGCAGTAAATTAAGCCAATTCTGAGTCAGAGCTCATCCTGTAAATATGATGACGCCTCTCTTATGTCACATGATTGGAGTCAAGCGGCTGTGGGGGTCTTCCTTCGCCAAAAATGACTGCCAACTCTCAGTTCACCCCAAGTGATGACTAAGTTACACTGTAAAAAAAAGTCTCAAGATTTTATCCTGTTTGCCTCCAGAGTCAAGAGGCTAATGTGAGAAAAATGGTCAACATGAAACTCATTTTAAGCTGCTTAACCCTTTGAAACCTGTGCAAAGTGGCTTTCAAAAGCAAATTATTTCAAAATCATGGGAAGAAGGCAATGATCACCAAAAGAAGAAATGATCAAGACATTTGTAAAAACAAACCAAAAAAAAGTACAAGAAAATCACCTGAAAATTAGTCAAATGGATAAATCAATAATAATAGTAATAAAGAAAAAAATACCTGGAAAAGTGCTTAAACATTGTAATAATTCTGTAGAATAATTTTAAATATATTCCTATTTTCTTTTTTCCCAAGACAGTTTCCCTCAGCTTTTTAAAAAAAATTTCTCCAATTTGTGGAACATTTCTTACCAAGTTGCTCATTGCCTTGGTGTCCATTATTTTGAAGGAAATCTCACCAATTTGAGATCAGATATTCCTTAAATCTACCGAAAAAAGTTGGACTTCACTTCAGCAAGTGAATTTTTCTCACCCTGCTGGCTGATTTTTACCACGTGTCACCAGACTCAAGGATAAACACTGGCTTCTCATTCTGCTCACTTACACAGACACATTTTGCAGTGTAGTGAGGACTGGGAAATCATGTGACATCAACAAAAGCAGACACATTACTCCCCCTTCGCCTCCGCCCACACACAGACACACAGACATCAAACGCACACATAAACCCTTTTTTGTCACGGGGGAGGAACGCTGCAATTAATTTACTGACTTTGAAAACTACGCTGCCAGTAAACACGGCAAACGTCATCAGCTGAGAGCGCTGATGGAAACATCAACACTGTAAAAGACGTGGAAAAAAACTCCTCTTGTATCTCCACTTACCATGAGTTGTTCCCCTGCCGGATCCCGCTCTGACCTCCACTCGCTGCAGCAGGGTCTCATGTTTCAGGCCCCTATGGCACTGGGGCAGACCACCCCCCCTCCTTCACACCATGCTGGTGCTCTGGCAGCCTCTCCGGGCGTACGCAGCGGTCCTCACAGGCTTGGGAGGCGGGTACGGGCCCTTCCCACAGCGTCCGTTTTGAGGGTACAGAGGTGGCTTTTGAGTTTTTAAATTGGAGGTGCTGTTGCTGATAATGACCTTAGGGTCGAGGCTCTGTGGGTGGGGCTCCGTTTGGCCGATGTGGTTGGAGTCTCTTGGGGGATGCAGGTGAGGCGGGTGGCCGTTTACACCTGGCCGCTCGTGGTTGCTGTCCTTACTGTGGCTCGGCGGGGTGAAGCGGCTCGTTTTGACGACCGATGCCATGTGAACAGGGGAGGGAGAGTTAGTCCGTAAGATGATGCGGTCTTCGTCAATGTGTTGCGGCGCCTGGACCGGAGCAGGCTTGTGATTGGGCAGCGGGGCCACCCTGAGGTCCCCTGGATGAGTAGAGCTGTGGGGGTTGCTGAGCGACCCCTGAGTGATGCAGGGCACGTCGTCGCTGAGGTCGATTCTGGCTGTGAGAAGATCGATCTGCTGGACCACCTGAATGACAATAAGAGAGTTGGTAATTGTCCAAACTGCAGTGGTGGAGAGGAAGCTCATTTACATTAAGTACAGTACTTGTACTTTACTTATATTTCCCTCTAATTACACCTTATACTTCTACTCCACTGTATTTCAGAGGGAAATATGGGACATTTTACTGTGCTGAATGTCGCTGACAGCAGTGGTCAACCGTTAGATTAACCTGTTGAAACCCGAGCAAATTGGCTTGACTTCTTTTGAAAACATTGGAAGAGGACAATGAGCAATTTGAAAGGAAATGACCCAAAAATTTGAAAAAAATAAATTACTTAAAAAAATCAATAAAACGGTGAATGAAATCACTCTGATTAGCTGTTCAGCTCAGCGCAAAAGAAGAGAAACAGAAGTGAGGAAAGTAAAACGACTCAAGTCAAGAGGGCGTGAGATCGAACAAAAAAAAAGGTTTAAATAGATGAGATTTTTTTTTTAGCAATGAAGCTTTTCAGCAGAAATTGTTTATAATTGTTTGCATTATTGTTCAGTATATATGATTTGTTCTTTCAACATAGAGTTGTGCTGTTTATGTGCTATTTGGCTAACTAGCGTCTTTAATCGGTCCTGTTGGTCTTCCTGTTTCTCATTTTCAATGATGAATACAGACTACCGTCACCTGCTGCTTTTGAGAAGTTTTTCCGTCCACGCAGGCGCAAAGTGTACGTACGTAGTTGGCTGTTAGATGTTGTCTTTGCGGTGTGTCCAAGTACAAAATTTTGGCAGAAACACAGGCGACATGAGGTGATGTCACATTTGGCCACTAGTTCTTTCATGTCAGTTTGGGGCATCTGGGCCTTAAAATTTTACATAAAACATTTGATAAATCCATAACATACAGCTGTTGCATTCTTATAAAGGAAACCTGCGGTTTTAAAGTTTTGGGGGCTTGAGACCCTACACAAAATAAAGTGTCTAGTTTGGGCCCCTTGGATTGTTTGCGGTTTCTCCTCTAAACTTCTCAGATAGTTTAAATTATCGGGATACTTTATAATATGAGATGGTTTTTTGCTGGCTGGCCACCATTGTTTCACACGTACAAGCTTGCATTACATCACCCACCAGCAGGAGTGTTGAATGGTCAGGTGCAGTGCAGTGCATTCTGGTAGTTGTAGGTTTTATACCTATGCTTTTTTTAAAAAATGTGAATCTGTATATGTGCGTAGAAGAATTTTGTTTTCTTTTATTTAATCATCTCACAACCCCTCGGATTTCTCTTGTGACCTTTTGGAGCGGCCCTGACCGTGAATCACTGGACCAAACCATCAGAAAGAGCAATAATTCTGATCATGTATTGATGCATCTGCATTTAAATAATCTTGTTCAAGATAATGTATCAGTAATCCACTTTCACAAATGATTTTTTGATGCTTTAAAGTTGTATTTAAACGCAGGACTTTTGTTTGTAATGCAGTATTTTGTGGTGTTGGTACATGTATTTAAGGATCTGAGTACTTCCACCAGTACTGCCAGAGTGTATTTATAACCACAAGTTTGTCTCTGACTGTTCTAAAACTGAAACAATAACAATTCAACCCGTCAATCAAATCAAAGCTTATTTTGACGTCCTTTTTGTTTCCAACTGTCTCAACTCACAAACCCCAGAGGTTATTCTAGTTGTAATGTTGCTTTAGGACAATGTCAGGCCTTGCACTGATGCGTTGAGCTGCGAATCAATGCTATTTTACAGCTGCATGCAAAATGGATACTGTAAGAGCAAGGCATAATTTAGTAACAGTCTCAAGCCAGGCTTTTTAATGTGCTGCCCGGAACACTGCCAATTTCTGCAGCATTCTGCAAAAGGTCAGTGCAAATCGTTCTCAATCACCGCTTCGGTAAGAGATGATAAGTGAGTCACAAACAATGCAGTCAGCATGCACAAACACACACACACACACACTGATACGCTCTCATGATCACGCACACACAGATACACGGCGTGTGCCAAACTGATCTGCACTTTTGTCTGCATCTGAGGTTCATGTAAATCGTTTTAAAATGTCACAACATCCAGGGGAGCGGCGATAAAAGGCTCGGACATCTGCACCTGACGCAGACGCTTGATGTAAAGAATGAGCATCTTTAATAACAGACCCTCCTACCTCTTTCATCTCCACGTGAACTTGCTTCAAACCTCCCAACACATCCTCCAGATCTGTCACCACTTGTCTGATCTGATCCCTCACCGAATCCTGCCGCCTCTTCTGCTTCACCACCTCCGAGCCCTGGCGCTGGTGGTCGCTGTTGAATGTCGGTTTTGAGGGCTCCGGACTGGTGATGCCGGAGGGCGGGACGCAGGGCCCCTTCTGTCTGCTTTGGTTCAAGTGTTTCTGTGGGACTTCAGTTGTGAAGAAGCCTTTGTGAGAGCCACCGCGACCATTACAGCCCTCCTCTGATCCACCCTTTGGTCTTCCGCGGTCCTGATGGTTATCTCTTTCCTCCCCTCCCTCAAAGAACACAAACCGCGGTCCACAGTGGCCATTTGGTAAATGACCCGGATGGGAATTGCGTGGCTCCGAATGATAGTTCTCAGAGTTGCACCCACAACTTTCCTCCTCCTCATCCACGGTGACGTACCTGACAGTCCTCCTGTGCCTGTACCCTTGACCTTTGACCTGAAGATGGGGGAGAGGATGTGGTATCCCGGCGTTAAAGGGGAGCACCCTCGTGTCGCTGCGCACCACACAGCCGCACTGTTCTCTGACAGACGGGTAGTGTCTCACCCCAGCCTCCGGCGGGTAGCTCCACTGGGCAGGGTTCAACTCCCAGGGGCAAACTTGGCTCAAGTCGTCTGACTGGCTGTAAGGGCCCGGCCCTGCGAACACAGGCCTCCTCTGTGGGCTGCGACGACCGCTTCTCTCAGCTCTGTCCACTACGATCGCTCTCCCTCCTACGTCTTTAACCCGAGGAGCCTGGATGTCTCTCCTGCAGTCCAGAGATGGGTGGTCCGTCTGTCTGGCTGATTGGTATCCCGGCCCACCGTGGTGGCCGTACGCTGGCGGCTCATAGTGGACGCAGTGCTGGCAGGAGCAGGGGGAGGTGGCGTTGATGTGCTGAAGAAATCGGTGGTGTCCCGTTGTTTGTGCGCCTTCTGTGTACATGTCCAAAGAAGTCCTTGTGAGGAAAACGCCTTAGAAAACAATCCTCCCCTCTCTGCTCTCTCCAGCCCAGTCATTCACTCACTCTGTTTTCCTCATCTGCGTCTTCCCACAAAAAACTTTTCTTCAGCTCTTTTTTTTTCCAGACTTCTCCCTCCCCTTCCTTCCTGTCTGTTGTTTCCCGTCTTCTTCTTCTCTCTTGTGCTGTTGTTTAAATCTCTGCACTCGTTTCTTTTTCTTTCCCGGGACCCTCTTTTCTCCTACTTCTCTTAACTTTTTCTCCACTCCTTCTTCCTCACCCTGTAGCCCTCTCTCCTACACGGGGCCCCTCTCCACCTCCCTCCCTCTCTGTCTTTCTTTCTACCTCTCCCGCCTCGTTGTTCTGTCTCATTTGCTGCTGCAGGCTTCCAGTCTCTCTCTCTCTCTCTCTCTCTCTCTCTCTCTCTCTGTGACTGTGTATTTCCCGTTTCCTCCCCTCCCCTCTCCCGCTCTCCTCTCTTTCTCCACCTCTTACTCCTGCCTCTGGTATATTCTCTCACATAGCCGGCTGTACCTGAATTCATGAATTCCTCCTCTGCCCTCCACCTAAAATCCAGCCGCCTTGTGAGGCTCCTCCGGTAAAGGTCTCCATATGGGTTTCTGTCCCTCAGAGAGTGCGTGGAAGAGTCCCTGCTCCTGCGCTGAGCTCATTAGCCCAAACTAAAGCCTTTGCACTCTGCAATTAAACGCTGCCTGGGATTCCTCGGCCGGAGACTGAAGGAGGAGGTGAGGGGAGGGGAGGAGAGAAGCACAGGGGGAGGTGGGGTTTCTAACATACACAGACGAGGGAGTAGACAGCACTCTGAGTCAAGGAGAGCCACTGCCTTTGTACGAGGGAACATTTTTTCACTATGCTGTATCTCCTTTTTTCTACCTCACCCCCACCAATTCCTTCCTCTCTTTGTCCTTTGCCACTCCTGTCATTCCCACTCTATCATTGTCTCGCTTAAAGTGGTTTCACCTCAACAGTTGAGCAAAACTTCAGTCTGCTGAGGCAAGCACAGACATTATAGCTGCACTCACTGTAAAGAAAAGTACGCACCATTCTTCCTCTCAAGTCCCTACAATAGTGTTTACGCGCCGCGTAAACCGCACACTGTCAGAAAAGTCAAACACATGTTCGAGTCATGTTAAATTCATCATCCGTTTCATTATAAATCGATCACTGCTCACCGTAGATAACCGTAATCTCTGGATAAATGGAACAAAAAAAGTAATTCATCTCAAATTTGAAAAGCAGGATGAGCAATCAGGATCTCTTTCTCTTTCAAAAATAGCATAACGCGCCTGTGTTGCGGCGCCTAATCCACAGTGACTGAAGACAGCTAGGCGTTTATTTTCACAGAAAATAACTGGAGCTTTGAAAACAATGGGTTGTAAAAAAGAAAAAAAAAACAACTGAGAATAACAGCAGAGGAGGATGAAGAGGATTCATCCATCCCAGCCAGAGGATGAGCCGTCCGGTCCCAGCTGCTGGGAACGATTGTTGTTGTAGATGAAACACAGCTGGAGTGACTTCACCTAAACACACATATATATGTAACATACATATACAACATAAACTATATATAGTCTAGCGGGAAGGCCACATCTATAGACACGCTCACATTTTCTGTACAAAGCTGCAAGGTTGAAAATAAATACTTGGACCTGCTGTTGTTTCTGTAATTGAGTAGCTGTTTAATGAACACTAGTGGTGGCTAGTTCAGATAAAGTCCTCTATGGTGACATTGATGTGGTGTTTATAGTGCTTTTTTAAAGACTGTTTTGGGGGTTTTTTGCCTTTAATTCATAGGACAGCTTATTTATAGTGTGCAAGGGGGAGAGAGAGGGATGACATGTGCCGCCTGTAGCTGCTGCGGCACGAACATCCTTCGTACACTTCGGTGCACACTCTACCAGGTGAGCTACCCAGCTCATCTACTTTAAAACTTAAATAAAAAAAAAATAATAATAACTTTATGTATATAGCACCTTTAAAAACAGAGTTTACAAAGTGATTTGACAAACAAAGGGCAAAAAAAGGGATACCTAGAAGGCAATACAACAAACTAAACAGAATACTGCACACAAGCAAGACGAAACCAGGGTGAATTTAAAGCAGGAGGACAAAAAATTCAAGATGCAGGACACAAAATGTCAATATAAAATAATACAAAAAAGCACAAATAAAAGGAAATAAAAAAATTAAATTGAAATAAAATAGTTAAAATAAATAAAACTAGATAAAAAGATGACATCACATAAAATAAATTAAAATTTGATTAATAAGCTGTCTGTGGATTAAGGCTGTGATAATGGGGTTTTTTTGGCTGCTTGGGGGGAGCAAAAACGAACACAGTATTGACAAATTACATATCAATTCATGAAGCATATAAGGCTACATCATTTATTCAGAGTTGTGTTTTTGTCCACCTGGTAGATGTACATCCCATAATCACTTTCAGCCTGGTCTCACTCTCAGGAGATACGACAGATAACCTACTTATGCACAAGGCTTCCTTTTAGCATCTGTTATACGGCGCACCAGAGTTTTAACTAAGCCCAGTGTATCAGACGCTCACAGCAACTGCCATAAAGAGCGTCAGAATCCATGTGGGGTTGTTGAGGTGTATGGATGTGTCAAACAAACACAGATTTTCACCCAGGAAAATGCTGTTTGTGTCCTGTGTGAAACTAAAAGTCAATTTTGAGCAGAATAGACATCACATTATTATTATTATAAGGTCAAAACAATAGCAGACCTGTTGCAATAGTTGCAAATAAGCATCGCTGCCTGTGTGATAGTTATGATGCGGTGAGTATTTTTCAGTTTTTTTGGTGGTTTATTTGTCACATTCCCTGAGTGTAAAAGTTTTTTAAGTCCCTGTGAAATGGAAGTTAAGGCGTTCAGTTTCTGTACTGTGACATATTTCCCATTTAAATGGAATATTTAGCATGAAAAGTTACTACAGGGGTTTCTTTTGTAGTAGATTAGGGCAGCTAAAAAGTGGGCGGACTGTTGGCTCCCTCCCCGTTAGATCAGGAGGGAAAGATGAATGAATTAGACCTCCACCACATTTTGGAAATAAAAACAAAAGCTTTGCCCACTGATGACTACGCACACATCTCTTCCTATCTCTCCCTTCATATTGCTTTGTTAGCGACTACAACCCACAAACAGTGAAGTTTTTTATATAACTGGTGTGGCTAGTTAGTCGCCTTCAGTCTGATTTCACTGGAAGAACTTTTGTAAACTCCCTGAGTGCAGGATGAGTCATCGAACATTTGGTTTTAACTTGTTTTAAAAAGAGAAATACAGGGATTTTTTATTCTTTTTAACATGTATTTGGCATATAACAAGAGATAATGATCAATTAAGACAGGGATACACACATAAATCTGAGAAAATGTGCATTTTATTTCAGGAGGACTTTAAAGGGACAGATAAAGGGACGGAAAATGAATAGATAAATAAGGAGACTGATACACAGTGCAGGTATGAACCATTTGACAAAATCTGTGATAGCTGACCAATTTGTATTGTCTTAGTTTTTTTATTAAATAAACAGTGTTGTTATAATGGTCATCTCTAATGTACCAATATCTTATATAATATGCAGTCTCAGTGCATGTTTTGGTCTCTTAATAAGCCCAAAATCTGAAAGTGGTCCATTATAAAATGACCAGAAGTTGAGCTGGAACAGTCAGTCAGCTGAGAAAGAAAAGCAATCTGGCTCGACTTTATTTATTTATTTATTTATTTTATTTTTAGTCAGCTGTGTCTTTTCAACTTTTTTTGGAGTTGCATCATCATTCACTTTTGAAAACTCTCTTCTGCTTCTTCTAAAAAAAAACTTTCCTTGAATTGAGCAAACTATTACAGTAGCAAAGTCTCAGTATTTCCACCTGAGTAGGACATTTTAATATATACTTCACTCCTGAATATAAGCACTTCACTCTATAGGTCTCATACATATGCATATATACAATCAGGAAAGACAGACAAAAGGACGAAAAAGTCGATTTGAGGAGGCAGAGTAACACCTCAACCTGTCTTCTTAATCTCTGTATTTCTCAGTCGGGGTTCCTCAGGCGGATCCTCGTCTATCAGCTGCGAAAGGAATATCAAAAGTTGTAGTTGTCATACCGTCTGCACCCTTACCTATAGGTGGGTGTAGTGTGTGCGTGTGCTCTGCCTCAGAAAGTGAGTTCCCAGCTTGTGCAGCTCTTACATCACACTCTTTTGTGCTGGCCTGCCCACCTCCCGCTTGGCTGCACGACTGGAGGGCAACCACTAAGGAGAGAATGGGAGCCACACTTCACCGCTCTGCCACTCTGCTCTCTCCTGTCCTCACCCGGGTCAACATGACCTAATTAGCACATATGGACACCTCCAAACGAGTCTATAACAAGAGCTCAGTATGGTGTCGGACATATGTCAGATGGCACGCGGCCTATTTACCCTCCTGCAGATGCATGGAGCCCGGATATTTACTGATGCAGGCCTGAGTGTCCCACATCACACACACGAGATACCAAAGAGAAACAGTATTTGATATGATTAATGTTTTGTCTGTTATATCAGTAAACTGTAAAGGCTAGTTTTTGCCTGATTGAACCCTGATACCTGAGTAGATCGACTTGATTTCTTTCACAAACACAGGAAGAGGGCGATGAGCAACCTTGCTAGAAACAGCCAACAAAATAGCCATAAATTACTGAAGAAGATAATGTACAAATAAGCAGAAAAAAAGAAAGAGAAGCATAATAAACAAAACAAAACAAAAAAACAAGGACTATTTATATATATTTTTTTCTGCAACATAATTGGAAATATTTATTCAAGATAATTATAAATATTTATAAGTAATTAGTAGATATAAAATTAATTAGTAAAAAGGTACAAGAAACTTATACCTACAAAGAAGCAAAAAAGAAAAGTAACAAATAAAACAAACGAAAAAATGACTTCAAGGAAGTGTTAAAAATGTATTTACTCTTTATTTTTTCGACAACTTAATTTGAAATATATACCTAAGATAATTAGAAATATAGTTTTCATCCATTTAAAAAAAACATTTTCAAAACATTTCCTTGCCACCTAATTTTTTTGCAGTTTGTTGGACATTTCTTCTAAAGTTGCTCATAATAATTTCCTCTGTTTTTTAAAAAAAAGCAAACTTTTTTTCTCCCGGGCTGCACCTTGTGATCTTGTCCATGGATATCACAAACTGAATCAGTCTCAGGGAACATTGAGTATAGCCAAGCTGTTCAAATCACATTTACAACTTTTAAAAACTTTCTGGCTGTCCAAACACAGACAGCTGTACAACAACATTTTCAGAATTGCCTGGTTGTGATTTAAATGTTGAAATATCTGTAAAAGTAGGCAAAACTATATTGACATTTGCTGCTTTTAAATAGTCTTTAAATGTAGCATGACACCTAAAATATTTCGATTTGACGCCAAACCTTAATTATAGTGATTCAATGCAAACCCTGTGCTGTACCTCCAAAGTGCAAGCAGATTTTTAGATTTAACACTGTCAACCTTGCTCAGTTAGTCACAATCTGGTGTTGTGAGGTTTTGACAGTGATGTGTGTGTCATTTTCTGATATGAAAATGTGACTCCCATATCAGACTGTTCCTCGTATACCAGCACACATACACAGTGTGTTTAATGAGTTCTCTATGATATGAATATCAGGGTGTGTTACTGTGAACATTGTGTTCACTAACTTTAGAGCCAACAAGTATAATAATAATGCACTGATCACATGCAACAAGATGTTCTCATGAGTATTTTAACTCCCCTTCACATATATCATAATTATAACACTGCATAATGAAGCTAAAAAGAGAAGCAGACAACAGTGACTTTGTCCCAAAATAACCCAGCAGGGAGTCCTGTGGAGACCAATCATTCATGCAGCCGCTAAAAGTAATGCTTTTAAGTCCCAGTGTGTAGGATTTAAGGGGATATATTGGCAGAGATGGAATACAATATAATAAGCATGTGTTCTATAGTGTATAATCACCTGAAAATAAAAAATAGTTGTGTTTTTTTACTTTAGAATGAGCTGTTTATGTTGGCATAGGGAATGGGTCCTCATTTATGGGATCACCATGTTGCACCCATAGGTATAGAGATGTAGATACTGTGTCCCTGGTTTGACGTGCGTCTGCACAGGCGCCATATTGGGGAGATCAAAATCCACCAGTAAACAAATGTAAGTGTATTGAGAGATGCAGATTTCACCACAAAATCAACTGTAACTCATTTAATTTTCAACCGATTTTCATTAAACTTGTTTTATTATAAACATTGGAAAGTGAACATGACAGTGATTGCTTTTTAAAAATAATTTGAGAAACTGGAGTCAATCTGATCTGCTCTATGACAAAACAGTAATCTCCTGAATTGCCACAACACTGCAGGCTCTGACTGATGAATAAGCAACATCCAGTGATGGACTGTAACAAAGTAGATTTATTCAAATACAGTACTTTAGTATGATTTTGAGGTACTTGTGTATTTGCATTTTCTGCTACTTTAAATTTCCTGCAACTTCTTGTAATTCAAATTCATACTTGCCACCACTTATTTGTTTACTAGAGGATCTTGACCCCAATATGGTGCCTGTGCAGACGCATTGTGGCGAGCTTAGAGCTTTTCTATGTCTGTGGTTGCATCGCCATGTTTCTACAGTGGCTCACAGAGGACAAACTCAAGACTGGCTCTGGATAGGGCCATTCGTATTTTTGTGCCAGCAACCCTAGCAAAAAGCCCATCTGCGAAAAGATACACTGATTAATAACATGAGACTGCTTTATTCAGAGTTTCTACCCATTTAAATCATGTGGTCCATTTGTTTTGGAGGTAAAAATTGGTTAATTCAGCTCTGGGTGAAAACCTGAACAATAAATACTGAAGGAATTCTAACCGGGAAAAGTTTTAGCTTGTTGCAATCAGCTATCCTCACTGCTAGATGACACCAAATCCTCCTAAATTGTATGCACTTTAACTTTAAAGTACACTGAACAAAAAAATATGTGGGGCAACTTTGTGACACTCTTTACATTTTTCCTGAAAACTGGTTTGACTTTTGTTTAAAAAAGCAAAAATGGCTTATATCTGTTATTTAGCGAGTATAAAGAAGAGTGAGTATCCCTGATATTTTGCAGATTCAGTGCCCATTTGGTTCTTTAATGAGGATGAGCCGGTCCTGCATCCGTAGATAAAGTCAATTTAATTTCACTCCCAAATGATCTTCCATTGTAAGTAAATTATTGCATTTCCATTTGCAAGTAAGATTTCCACTTAGCCTTGAAATTACATTACATAGTTTTTGCAATGGTTAGAAAGGACCAGTGATGACGTTAAAGCATCAAAAACCAGCGAAGATCACATAATTAAGCCAATTTGTCTTTGAGGCAAGATTGTGCTCACTGAGACAAGAGAAAGTGGCCAGAAAATGTGCAGTCAGAAGTGATTTCTCCATCCTGAGATAGCGACTAGTGACGGTGTCAAGCCCATTTCACAGAAGGCCACGTTAGATCTATCAACCAGTGAGGTCAAATCCATATCAGCGCTCGGTGTGTAAGCTCACGTCCTGCTTTTAGGGAACACAATGGTTACGTTGTTCCAAAGAAGATTATAAAACAATTCCTCTTTCCAAGCCAGGAAACCCAATTGCATCATGGTGCCACAAAAATGCTGTGTCATGCATTTCATAAGATAAGTTACTGTGTGAGTTTTTGTGGGAGAACAAAATGGTTTTCTTATGACGTTGGAAGCAGAGAGACACAGCGTGTTCTTGCTTTTAAGGACACTAAAGTAGGCTATCAAGCAAATTACTGATTTTATTCCTTCGTTTTTTGTTGTAAATTTACTGTCAAAGAGAAAACTTTCATTTTCTTATTAGAATTAAGATCAAATCTGCAACCTTTAGTCCTTGAAACTGTTTCACATGGTCAGTCTCAGTCTGCACGCACAGTGTTAATGACCTCAGGGTGCTGCAGATAATTTGTCTTTATATGGGGAGCATCAAGGACACCACAAGGGAGTCAGCTGTTAAAAAAGGCCTGAAATCTAAATGACAATAGCAAAAAGCACTAATGGACAGAGTAATGACGGGGGCAGAGTGAGTGCTGCCTTGAGAGGCACAGCCGAGGAGGCTGGCAGAAAGCTGTTGCCATGGCTGACAGTAAGAAAATGGGAATGAAATGATTCATTTTGCCCGGTTGGCATGAAATTGCACTCACCATGGGGACTAGAGGAAAAAGTGATCGTGTCCACCTGGGTTGGCTCTTGAATGGTAACAAGAGGAAAGTAGAGAGATCAATGGAGAGGAATGGAGGGGAGTTTTATCAGCTCAGTACTGACAGAACAAGAGAAGACGTTCCAGTAAATGCAAAGGCAGGGTTTGTAGTTATGACAAACTTGGAAGAGTATACATCAATTCAAAGACTAGATCCAAGCTCTCCAGGATTTTGCGGATACTCTTTGGGATTGTTGCAGCTTTTCTAACAACTGAAATGCATGGTGCAATGTTTGTAGGCATTTTTTTTTGCAATGAATTTGAGGTGAGGGCATCACCAGCTGACCACAGACAATCATCTGTTGCTGCCGTCGGGCGCAACGCTTTAAGGACCATCTGCCTGCTCTCTGCCCAGTTAGCACAAGCTAACACAGCACAGTGTGCAACAACTTCTCATCCCGAGTCGCCACATTTTGCCACTATCAGATTTTGCTGGTTATGCCGAGGCCACACTGCATGTGTGAGCAGTGCATGACAGCAACCTCTCCAAACTTCTGTGGCTTGCACACTTGTGGTGTTCACATTGCTGCTGCAGTGCTGCTGCAGAGCTGCCTGCTGTTATAACTATTGTATTTCCACAATTAAAAGCACGTACTCCACTCATTTATGAAGTTGTGCAAGCTACTGCATTGTCAACAACACAGTCCTGCAAAGGTTTTACAGTAAATGCCTTGTGAAGGGATCTGTCGATAGAAACATCAGATGGCTTTTATTTTATAGCAGAAACAGGAAAGGATGAGAAAACCAGATATATTTGTATTTCCTCATGTCTGTGACAGATAAAGACATTAGGACTGTAGTAAAAGGTGGTATAGAGTCAATATAGTTATCAAAAGCTGCGCACATCATGCGGAAAAAAAATCAGCGAGCCTCCATTTTTCTGGACTTGTCGCAGCTGAGGCATCCGACCCCAAACCCCTAACATGGACACCAAAACGGTTAAACTTGTTATCAGCTGTTGGGTGACATTAGAAGTGTGATCCTACCAATTGGCGTCTTGCAGTATCAGTCTAGTCTGATGAAGAGCTGTGCTGCTCAAATCGTCACTTTGGTGCATTAAATAAGCGATGTGCACAAGCGATGCAGTGTGCAAACCATTTTTTTGCCTTTTTACTGTGTATGTGACTTTGCCTTGGAGCACTAGTTGCTTGTTTTCGGCCTGTTGTAAAAATGTACCTTTGTGTGTCCAGTTTTTAGACATTATTCAGATTAGTGGAGTTTCAGAATAATCAGCCATCAGAACTGCGGCGTGGAACCTTATTTAAATGCTAACATCAGCATGCTTGCATAACATTAACGTTACTAACATTTTTAGGATTTTGCATAATGCATGCCATATTTATCAGTTTACTTTAATGTATTAGCATTGTAACATTTGCTAATTAGCAATTGCAAAGTAGGAGGAAGTCATCAGGTATTTGGACCTAAAGCAAAGTATTGGACACATTAGACTTTTTTACTTGAGCATGGTGGTAGTTGTAGAGTTAAGGGATCACCAAAGTATCTTATTTTCTCATAAGGTAGAAATAAAAGTTTGTGCCAAATTTCATACCAATCCATCCAATAGTTTTTCACTCTGGTCCAAAAGCCCAACACTGCCGTCTGTAGAGCCACGCTGTCAGCAGGTCAGATACAGTCTGACAGATCTGAGTCCAAGAAAGTGTTTACAAGCACAGACTCAAACACTACAACCCCGCCAGAGGCTACAAAATGTCATGAAAAACAAAAACATTGTTTTAAAATGTCTGGCTCCCACCTTTTGTTTTATCTGTAGCACCTTGAACACACAAAGGCCCGGCACGGTGTCGACTCGCAGCGCGGGACACTGATTCTAAAACAGGAACGCAGTCGAGCTTCTTTTTACTCAGATCTAACCTGCAGCAGTAACATGCTCTGACCCAGTTAAGCCTCCCCTTGTTCATTAAGCTCAATGCCAAGGCCTTTGGTCATTAGTCCAGTGCGGGAGATTTAAAATGACCTTTGCCAAAGTTCGTTCACTGTATGACGTTTTTTGCAGTGATGGAAAAAGTATTCAGATCCTTTACTCTACACAGTGTGAGTACTCTTTACTTAGAGTATCAAAGTTAGTTCATGCAGAAAAATTTATATGAACGTCTTTATCAGAAAAATAATGTAGTGAGATAAAAAGTACAATGATTTCTCTGAAATGCAGGGGCGTCCAGGGGGAGTGGAGCTGATTACCCAGGGCCCCAGTGGGAAGGGGGAAAGGTTTGTTTTTGTTTGCAATACTTTATCTACGAAATAAGTAACATACCTAAATAAAATTTTCCTGAATAAATCGTTGACCGTCTCTTTTATATGAAAGTTGATCTCGTCCTCTGCTCAGAGGGTAAGGAGTTCCTGGACCTCATTGTTTTCGCAATTTTTGGAATTTCCGGCTGCTGTTCTTCTTTGAGTTAGCCTTTGACTGCATGCAAAGCATCATGTGACCTAGAAAAGCAAAAGTATTTCCATTGCAGTTTTGTGAAATATGACACTTTTTGAATTGCTTGAAATACCACCGCGTGCAAGCGTAAAAACTTTTTTCACAATTTCAGTTTTCGTGATTAGAGGATTAATAGACCTCTATGTGTCTGCCCTGTGATAGTCTGGCTGAAAATGAATGAATGACTGAATGAATCAAATCTGCAATAGACAATGTCTGTTTTTAAATGACAATTATTAGCCAAATTTGAATATAAATTTCCTAGCATTTCCAAAGATTTGTGATGACTGACCAGAGCGGATAGTCCCGCTCTGATATTTAGGTGGAAAAAACTTAATTTCTGGCAACTGTCTGAAGGTCAGCATCTTACAGAGAAGCTTTCAAGGATCCAACTTTTGTACAGAAAAAGTTCAAACAAAGACCTTTTGAAAATGTTGCAGCAAATGGTGCATGTTGTCGACATTTACAGTAAGTTGAGGTAGTTCACTCTTTTCCGAGTGATTCCAGACACAGTGGAGAAAGGGAATGATAAAGCATCGAATTATATCGTTTTTCTCAATTTTTCAGACAGTCTTAATGAAACTGGGATCCACTTGATCTTTATCATCTCCTTCTTAGCACATCTATTCTTGCAGATGTGTTGGCACTTTTTCATTGTTCACATTTTTCACACTATTTTCTCTAAAAAGTCAACCAAAAACTCTATTGGATTTACTGTTAAACAAATGGGAATCATTTAATCATGGTTTACAGAAATAACTTGCATAATTATGAATTACTGGGTAAAACTCCTTTGCAAAATTCAGCAATCAGTCCTTATCCATCTAAAAAAATGCTTCCTCTGTGCTGCTGTTTGCAAGCATGGATCAAAGACCTGAAGGCATGTAAAAATGAATGAGTGTAATAAAATAAATGAAGAAAACTTTCTTAAAAATGTTTCTCTAACTTTTTTTTGCATTATTGCAACAGGGCTGAAGTTTAAAAAAGTGTAAGAGGTGCCGAGTGCAACTGTCATTTCTAGTAAAATAATCTTTGGAGAGGAGAGTACGATTGTGATATGCCCGCCTGCCCTTTTGGCAATTAACTTTGTCAAGTATTACTTGTACCTGTTCATACTATAGCTTTGTTTTGGATGATTGATTCAGAGAATATATTCATTTGACCACAAGTTGTGTTGTTCAATTGAAATATTGGCTTTTGTTGCATGTTTTTAGTATTTTGTGAGTGTGAAAGTATCAGCCAACAAAACTGTATCATTTTGGTAACGACTTTAAGTTTAGGCCCGTGTGTGAACTGTTTTAAAATGTAACTTCTGAATGGAAAAACGTGTTTAAGCAAAATGAGGACAGCTGTAAAATGTATATTATGTATAGTATGATCACAAGAAAAACCCTATGCTATACTATACTATACTATACTATACTATACTATACTATACTATACTATACCATACCATACCATACCATACGGTACTATACTATACTATACTATACTATACTATACTATACCATACCATACCATACCATACCATACCATACTATACTATACTATACTATACTATACCATACCATACCATACCATACCATACCATACTATACACTATGAAAGTCTAGGGTTTGTTGGACCCATCCATCTCCCCTCCCTCCCAGGGTCTTTGTGCTCCTTATATTACGTCGTTGCCGGCAGTGTTTCAACCTTACGCTGGTAAGCGGTGTATCATGTGGACGCAACAGGTTCTGTCTGGTCACATTTCAGCTGATGCTGCCCGGCGGCGTATCATACAGCTGCAAAAGGTGGCTTTTGGCGTAGAGATCTTATGCTGAAATCACTGCAAAAGTGAGTGTAAATGACAACTTCAGAACGAGAACGGGCTGGTTTCCATAGTTTTTGCTTTGTGTCCTGCACCATAAGCAGTAGTCGTCTCTTGTCAGGTTCTTTTTTTGCCTGATTCAACACATTGAATCATTGTTTGAGATGGCAGAGCCCACCGGTGAGTGAAATCACTCTGAATGGCACTTTAGCTCAGCGTATGACAAGAGAAATGGAAGTGAGGAAAGTAAAGAAATGACTAAAGTCATGAGGAGGTGAGATTGAAACAAACTTGTTATTTTAGGTTTACCAGTAGACTGCAAATATTCTTTGTTCTGTCAGCTTCGGGGTTGTGTTGTTAGTTTTTTAAGAGGCTAACTAGTGTCTTGAATTTGTCCTTTCAGTCTTCTTTTTTCCCTTTCTGAACGACAAATACAGACTTCCACCTCCTGCTAAGTTATTTTCTTTCATGCAGGCACAGAACATACATGCTAGTGGGCCATAGTGGCTGTAGTCTTTGCGGTCTGTTCAGTGCATCTGTTTGGCTGAGACACAGGCGGCTTGAGGTGACGCAACAGTCAGCCTTTGTTCTTTGATGTCTGTTTGGTGTCTCTTGGGCTTTAGGGTTCATCGTCTGGGAACCATCAATGTTTGTAAAACTTTTATGACAATCTATCTGATTGCTGAGATATTTTATTCTGGGCTAAAGCCATTTTGCCACGCCAAATTACATTTATTGTTTATAATATTCTCAAATTGATGACTGGATTGTTTTACTTCAAAGTTTCTAAATCCCTGATGTTTACAAGAAGACATTTGTTTTATTATTTTAGCGATCACAAGGCAAAAAGGTTTGAAACCACTGGTGTAAGGCATATTTGCATGATAAAGTATCCAGACATTTAAAACTGATCACGTAGCATTTGGGGAATTAGAGTCCCCATTCATTAAACTCAGTAGACCTACTTATTCAGATTTGATTATCTCATTCTCAGATGCAGGCGAGATAAAATTGCTGCAATTGCTGTAATAATAAAAATCAGAAAACATTTGTTCAGTGCTTGTTTTTTTACCAAGCCGCCTGCAGTTTTAACATTTGGTTTCACAGATTCTGGGACAGAGTGAGCGATGTGTCCAAATCCTCCATTCTTTTGCCGTTCCCCTGACCCTCAAGTTCACGGCTGTCCATTTGTTCAGAGGAATCTCTCATGTTAACCCACAAACAACAGCTGAATCACTTATTCTTTGCCAGTGCCTTTTAACACGAACGGCGAAGCCTGCAGCCTTCATATTTTTGCTTTGAGATGAATAGCGGTGCACTTAAATCAGTGCGCCGAGGGAGAAATCAAAGCTGTACCCGACCTGACAGCCGCTCGGCGTTGTGTTTTAATATCCCGTCCGTTATGATGATGTGCAAAATCCTCCAAGGTGACCAATTAACGTCAAAATCATCGTTTACTTCTCGCTGCTTCACATCAAACAATGACTTTAAATCAGCCTCAAACAAACTGAAAAAATATAAGTGCTGCTCTTTTGTGGATGTTTTAAGTCAGTGTCTTTTGTTGTGTGGATACGGAGATGTGCTGCAGATGACAAAGAAAAATCATCCTCTGATGTTCTGCGGGGAGATGCTTGAGAGCAAAAGTTTCTTGCTGGTGAGACCATTAGTTCGTTTGCATAATCTGAAGAGAAACTTGTCGACATAGATTAAGAGTCACTAAACGAGCCTTGTGACCTCACTTAGAGAAAGTTTGCAAAGATGTCCTCATGAAGCCTCGACGTCAGAGAAGCTGCTGATGGTCAGTGGAGGTGTTTTTATGCTTCGTAACAGCCATTAAAGAAATATGGGCAGTCCTGCAAGACCTTGGTTGAACCAACTTCAAAAACAGCCAAGTCTGGGTGTGTGGTTTAACACACTGTGCTGACACAACGTTCAATCTTGGCTCCGGCTAAGCGACCTCTCTTATTTTCCTAAGTGGCAGTATCTTATTTAGTGCCGCAGCTCTCATATAGCATTGTCTGTGAGAGCAGAGTCTTTTTCTGTCCTCTAAATCATTCAGTACAAGCTGTAGTGAAGTGTAGCAACTTTTCAGCTCCAGTGCATGTCCAGACGTGAGCCCTTATTTATCAAACTTAAGAATGCTATAAAGTAGAGCAGTTCTTCATTAAAAGTAAATAATAGGACATTTATCACGTGGATTACTACTACTTACAGTGACACAGGTATCACATGTATAAACAGAGCAAAAGTAGACAATCGGAGACAAGAAATGACCCACAGCTGCTTCATTGTTTCTGTCTTGTAATAAAGCAACTGTTGTGCTGGTTGCAGTATTCACAAGGCAGCAGCAGAAGTGGGTTGGTCTTGATATGTCAAGGCAGCTTGGACGCGACTCTAAAGGCTCATTTATACTGCCTTTACACAAGTTTAGGCTCTCACTATTGGACGTCAGAGTGAAAAGGAGATTGATTTTTGATTCTGCTGTAGCGAGGATGCAGCTGAGAGTGCAGCATGTATCCCAGCAAAGGAAGACCAAAACTGAAACAATACCAGGTCACATTACACAACCGAGCACTACAAAAACAAGAGACAGAAACCACAAGCTCACTGAAGGAGATGGTGGGAAGATCTGAAGTCCACATGGAAGGACACGTGTGAAGAAAAGGGAAAAAAAGACATAAAAGCAAACCTTGGTTATCCACCCAAACATGGAAAAAAGTAAGAGAGCGAAGGGAAAAATGAAATACTAAACAGGAATAAACCTAAAACAAAGATGCAGGAGCACAGAAAAATAAGGTAGCAAACAAGGCAGTTAAAGAAAAGTGTCAGAGGGGACAAAAAAGAAGTACATTGACAATTTAGCACAGCAGGCAGAGGACGAAAAACAATCTGAAGGAACCACCATGCTTCACCACCTCACGCAGGCTTTCTGGGAGGAAAATGAACTCCCGTCGGACTGGAGAGATGGCATCATTGTAAGGATTCCCAACAAAAGAGACCTCAGGGATTGTAAACACTACAGAGAAATAATGCTTCTTTCAACACCAGCAAAGGTGCTCAATTATATTCCACTGGAGAGCATTCAGAAAAGCTGTTAATGAAAGATTGAATGATTGAAGGAAAACCATTGACGGTACAGAGTGCCCCAGAAATGAGTCCTAAAAGCCAGAAATGAGTTCACAAGCTCCAGTTCCTTCATCTCTAAGTCAATAGATTTTTGGTTAGAAGTGTGAAATAAGGTCAGTAGTTAACACAGGCTTGAGAGACTTTCAAGGAAATACCCCACTTGTGAACTTTGAAGCTCTAATGTGTCTTTAAAAAAAAAGGTTGCCAACAAGTGGCTAAATGATACTACAGAACGTCACCATGCCAAACCGCGCTGAACATGGCTTTAAGGCCTTGCTGTAGTTGGGATATTGAAGGATAGTTCACCCAAAAGTGAAAATTCAGTCATTATCTTCTCACCCTGCCGTAGTTTCACAGGGAAAAGGTGTTTCACTCATCTCACAAACAACTGAAGCAAATGGTGACCAGAATTCATTTTTTGACACGTCTGCTTGGCTTCATTTTGCAGCCCCGGAGGTTGCATCTTGGTTGGCATGAACCTGGAACCCACAAGGCAAGAGAAAGTGAAAGAGACCCAGAAGCACCTGGAGAAGAAACGCGAAACAAGACACCGAGGGACCGACATAGAGACCTAAGAAAGTAAGTCCCATTTTTTTATTCTTTAAAAAATGCTTACATTTTCTTAGTGATGTTGTATGTTATTCTTCAAATGTCTATGATTTGACATTCTTTGAAAAGTACATTTTATTTTTGTGAAATCTTAAATAGGCTATTGTCAGTAGCAACGAACACTTGAAAGTAACAATTTTCTAATGCACTAATAATGTACTTGGATGGAAAACAAAGAAACAAAGAAAAAAAATCAAAGCAGGATCAGGCAAAAATGAATATTACTTTTTCTCAGTTTGTTGGAGATGATCTGATGTCAAACTACACAAAGGAAACCCGAAATAATGCGTCTTGTTATGGAGATACGTTCAAAAGTATTTGCATATAGAAGACGGAGAAAGGAAACAGAGAGATAAACAAAAAAGGATGACAATGTGTTTATGTGCCATCAGAGAGCATTTCATTTCACTGCCATCAAAACAACAATGAAATCCTCTCCTTTTCTGCTTCCAGCAGCTGGCCTCAGTCAGAACAATGATTTCCCTAAAACAGCTTTTGGATGATGAACATCAGATTCACTGAATACTTTAGATGAAAATGCAGCTTGTTGTTGTAGAAGCTATTTTGGTGCATAAACACTGTTTTTAGAGATTTTTTAGGACTGTCATCCTTTGTGGTACATTTCTTTGAAAAAAAAGGGAATTTTTGGTCTCGACATTATTGTGATTAAACTATGGGTGGATTTTGTATGTTGATGCTAGTAAAAGTGACATAAGTATACTTAAAAATCAGTATGCAAAGTAAAAACAGTGTGCTGTTTTTGTGTGCTGTTTTGCCAGCGCATTAAGGAAATGAAGGTTGGTTGTTGAGGTGGTACTCACAGCTGCAAAACATTAAAATAAATTGCAAAAATAAATTGAGATAAGCTCCAGAGAGATCTCAGAAATAGAAATACAGAAATATATTAGATACTGAGAAAACCATTTTGCGCTTGTTTGTTGGTTGAAGCATTGGCATTAGATTATGCATGCATCGCATCACTTTTTGTTAGTATAAAATGGTAAAATGTGGATTTCTTAAGTTTAGTGCCAAGTTTCAGGAGCAAGTTAACTCTTTGAAACCTGAGCAAGTTGGCTTGATTTCTTAAAAAAAAAAAAAGAATAATTGAATGACCCAAAAAATAGCAAGAAATTAGTACAAAGTACAAGAAAATAAAGGAATAAATAATAACAATAATATATCACATGTAAATTACTTAGAAAAATTGCTAACAAATTATTATTTTTACATAATTTTAAATATGTAATTGTGATCATTATAAATATAGTTTTTCCCTTGCTTTTTCCGCCTTTTTGCCCTTGATTTTTAGAAATTATTTTCTTAGATTAGAATAAGGAGCTTAAATTTTCTTAGTAGATTTTCTTTTATAAACCACTAGGCTAATTTCTTACAGTTTGTGAAACATTTAGTACAAAGTTGCTTTGGGTCTTTTTCCTATGTTTTTTAAAAAAACTAAACCAATTTTCTCAAGGTATAAAAGGGTTGAACAGTGAGGACCCTACTTTGCATAAAACTACTACTACTACACTACTTCATAGGTTTTTCCACCCTGACCAGAATCCAGTTCTCTAAAAAATAAATGAATATGGGTCACATTTTAAGAGATTGAACATTGTGCAAAAGTATTGTCAATCAGCAGCTTCAGTATGAAAGAATCCGTATCAGACATCTATTTTTATTCAACATTTGTGGAACTTTTTGCTAAAGCACTGCCAAAACTTCAAATTAAATGGTTTAAGGCGTGACATGACTTAACCTGCTGCTTCAACAGCCTCCAGATTAGTTTGGTGACGACACCAGCATCACTGCACAGGTGTGGAAATGTACTGAACAATGCAACTATAATGACAGTAAGGAGCAGACTGACTGAATTTGGACAAATTGTTGAAAGTACACATTTTTCTTAAAACAATTCAGCACATATTTTCTGCACTAAGAGAAAGGGAAATATTTGGAGGCGTTATTATGTAATGGTTTTACTGGTCCAGCCCATTTGAGATCAAATTGGACTGTATGTAGTCAACAAAGTAAAACGAGTGTGAAACCCCTGGAGTATATTGTGTACAGTTAGTATGTAGTATTTACCATATAGCTGTAACAACTGACAAATGAACTGGCAGCTATTTTGAGATGGATTAATCATTTTTGCCATTTTTCAAGCCGAAGAAGTTCCAGCTTGTCAAATATGGAAATTTGCTGCCTCTTCTTGTCTCAACATTTAAGAAAACTTAATATCTTTTGGACAAGCAAAACAAGCCTTTGGGCTTAAATACATTTTGATGGACATTTGTTACTTTTTTCAGTCATTGATTAACTGAGAAAAAAATTACAAGTAAAATTTATTGATGTAGCACATTTCATACCCAAAGGCAATCCAAAGTTCTTTAAAATTTAATCAAGTCTATGTTCATTGTAGCCCAATCACAAAGCATGCCCCAAAGGGCTAAACAAATAGTAATTTCAATCCAGTTTCAATTTGATCTTTAAAGTCTAATGTTACAAATCATAATTAGCCTCGGAGGGCTTTACAACATACACCATCCCTCTGTTCTTGGACTCTCGCAGCAGATTAGGAAAAACGAATTAAAAAAATACAAAAACAACAAACTATCAAAAAATAGTGAGTTGCAGCACTAATGGAGCTGGGACACAGCTATAAAAACACAATATTTAAGCGATTTTTTTATTCTTTAAAGATGTCAGTGAAACTCAAGGAAACTTAAAGAGTGAGAAAAACATAGTGTGACCTCCTCTGAGCAGATGGATGATTATTTATACACTTTCAAACTGAAACGCTCCAAACTTGCTCAATATATAATTTGCTCTTTGCATTTCCTGTGTGATACCACTTGTACCACAGAGGCGCAGAGAGTCTGCAACTGCAGCTGACCTGACAGCTTGGTATGCACCAGTGTCACCGACTCCCACTAACCACTGGGAGGGTCAAAGGTGGCCCAGACATGTTCACAGATGCTGTTTTCCTTTTCTGTAAGCAACTGGATATCTACTGACCCCGCTGAGAGTCGGGATGTTCTGCACACATTCTGCAGCTGCTCACAAACTAAATGATCTTACATGAGGAACATTGTTCACCTCCTCTCCGTCAGTTTTTTAACCGAGCAGCAGGCATGAAATTGATTGATATGATCTCTTGCATCTCGAATAGATTAAAATTCTCATCATGATCAATAGATGGCACTCCTGATCCTTGACAGTTTTGCAAGGTCATCTTGTTCATAGGAATGAATTATGGCTGCAAACAGCAAGTCCGTTTTTATTCACCACTTTTCACATTTTTTGCCCTGTTTTCATTTCGTTCATTTCATCTCAAAATGTTGCAGCGATAACTGTTGTAACCTTTAACTTTAATCAAACAGAATTGTTGCTGTTCAGCTTTTTAATGGATGTTTTTCTGAATAACTCTGCTGAGTGAAAAAACCTTTTCTGCCTTAAAAAACACTGCCCATCTCTGTCCTTCATTCTCATGCTTGGCTGCTGAAACTCTTATTCAGGCATTTATCACCTCCTGATTTGATTAATGCAACAGCACCCTCTACGGCACATCCGCCAAAGTCCTGCAGTTCATCCAAAAAACCTGCTGCCTGAGTGCCCTCTCTCTCTGTCTCTCTCTCTCTGTCTCTCTCTCTCTGTCTCTCTCTCTCTCTCTCTCTCTGTCTCTCTCTCTCTCTCTCTCTCTCTCTGTCTCTCTCTCTCTCTCTCTCTCTCTCTCTCTCTCTCTCTCTGTCTCTCTCTCTCTCTCTGTCTCTCTCTCTCTCTGTCTCTCTCTCTCTCTGTCTCTCTCTCTCTGTCTCTCGCTCTATTACATTACCCACTCCCTCCAAAAATTTCCTGTTGGCTTTGCATGCAGCAAAGGATGCAAATCAATCCACTTCTCTCTACATAAAGAGCTGTTCATCACGTAGCTCCCTCCCATCTCTGTGGCCTTTTTAACAATCTAACGTCTAACTCCAGAGCTGACGCCAATTGACCTCTATCTCACTGCAAGGACAGAAAAACATTTTCCGCCTTCGGTCAAACTATTAGTCTTTTTAGTGTTTAGTGAAGCACGGATCATTTTGCCTCTCACAGGCCATGTCTGATCTGTCTTGCCATTTTTGTGAATGTCAAAATGTTAAATTAGACTTCATAAGAATGACAGAATAAATGAAATTGATTTACAGAATATTTCTGGTTCTTTTACTCTTGAATATTGTTTCTCAGGGTTCCTACGATCATCATATTCATTTCATTAAGTTATGAAATGAGGAAAGGCCCTTTGAAACCAGAGAAAAATCACTCTTGATCAAATTGGTTTGATTTCTTTCAAAAATTTAGAAGGAAATTAACAAGCATCTTAACAAGACATGGCCCAAAAATCAGCAAGAAAATTACCTGACAAAAATGCCCAGAAATACATATTTATTTTTTATATTTTATTATATATTTTCTGTAACATGATTTTGGACATAAAATTATTTTTAATTACAAATATAATTTTCTGGACATTGTTCCCTATTTTCTGGAATATTTTCTAATAATCCTCCCCTCATTTTTAAAAATAATTTCTAGGTATTTTTTTGTAATTTTTGGGATATTTCTTGTCAAGTTGGCCATTGCCATTTTTAAAAATAAATCAACCCAATTTCCTCAGTTTGAAAAGGGTCAAATAGCATGAAATAGCCTGCTAAGAATGCATATCATGAATGAAGATAAAATAAAACCTACTGACATTATTAATAAAATAAGCATAAAAACAGAGTTTATAAAAGGCATAAAATCAAGGAAAAATGTTTACATCGAGCAGATTCTTTTGTTCTTATAAATTCAAATGTAACAGACATCTGTATGACATAATAATATGAGAGTTAAGGGGCTTGTTGGATATAAGAGCGGTCAAAAGCAGTTTACCTTCAGACTCTTCCAGCCGTAGCCGCACATAATGGACAGTCAGGCCTCTCGGAGCCAGCTAGCCCATTAGCCTGGGCTAATGCATCCAGGACTCCCCGCCATGCACTGCCCATCACTTCAGACTGGATCTGGTTTCACACAGAAGCCGCCTCATCTCTTTGTGCTCGAGACAGCTCTCGCTCCAAAACAACGACCTCTGAGAAACAGTCGCTGAGAAAATGTGCTTTTTCTCTCTCATACTAATACGTTTGTGTGTTTAGTAGTTGAGGTTACAAGGTCACATAAAGGTCTGGGAGAGGATATGAAGTTTTTGGTAAAATAATAACCATTTATTAGGTTTCAAGGACATATTTAGTTTATTTGGGATGGTTACGAGTGTTGGGAATACTCTGATGGACAGATCAGAAAATGAGCAGAACTTGTAGTTATATTGTACATGTGCGGCAACAGATATCAGATTCCTGTTTCTCCTCAAAATGTAAAGTGGATATTGGCTCAATCAGAGGGTGAAATTGTTTTTGACCATGCCTGTGATCTTGGGTTTCACAGCTCTGCCTTGCTAAATGGACCGGGTGCATTAGGGGCCAGAGGAGCGTGCTGCAGAGTGCTCTTAAAAGGCGAGGGAAGAAAAACAACTCGAGACAGCCTCCCTGTGTTTTTCAGCCCCGCTGCTCCGCTGGAGAGGGACAGTGACATGCACCAACCATGTATGGAAGCGCTGCGTATCGGATTGCAGCCATCAAATCAAAACAATCATCGTGATGGAGCGAGGGCAGAATGTACATGGAGGGTATGGTGAGTGACATGAGGGCCCTCGTGTGATGGGGGTGAGAGTTTTTCCATTTCCTGCTCTGCTTTGTTACAGCTGGACAGAGTTTGGCAAAAAAAAAAGAAACAGAGGAAACAAAAAGTGAGTTTAGGAGTCACTTTTGTGATGGGTGACTAACTTTTGTGTTCTGAATTTCAGTAATTACTCAAAAAATTCTCAGCTGGTATCACAGGAGGGAACAAACTAAAGAAAAGAAACAAGGGATTATATACTTTATGCATTGTACAGCATTTTTTGAGTGACAAAAACATGATTCTTACTAGACACATTTACAAATATATATATATATATATACATAAAGGGGTCCCAATTTATGAAAGTCTTTTTCTAATTGGTTAAAACGACATCTCTCTAAAGTATGTGGAATTAAGAGCATTAATTTAGCAGCGTAATAGCGTGCTAAGCAACTCAACTCAACTTTATTTGAATATTTTTTTAAGTTGACAAGAAATGTTTCACAAAAAGAAAGAAGACATTTTTTTAGAAAACCAGGGAAAAGTTGATTACAAATTAAATCTTTAAAAATATGTTACAGAAAATGAATAAATTTATTATTAGATTTAATTTTCAGCTTTTTTCCCCCAGATATTTTTCTTGTTAGTTTTTTTATTATTTTCTTCTTCTTTTTTTTTCTTTTTTTTTACGGTTTTATCTGTTTTCAAGTAATTTTCTGTTTTTTTTAAAAATTATTATTATTTTGTCTTTTTAACTGATTTTCAGGTAATTTGTCAGTTACTAAAGTTACTTCTTGTAGGCCAAACTTTTCACTGATATTTTGCTCACTTTTGGACCTGACTTGGTTGCTCAGTGCTGCCTTATGTTTTTGAAAAATAAAAAAATCAAGCCAATTTTCCCAGGTTTCAAAGGGTTAATGAGAATATTTTGACTAAAATTGTAGTTGTATTCACTACATATCAAACTCCTTTTATCACAATAACATGTATATCTCCTGCAGGATTGGGAGGGAAATCAGTTGTTTCTCTTTTTTTTAACTCTTTTGTTGATGTTGTTATTGTGTTCATTGTGCCTAGATGGCAGAATGTGTTTAAATTCACATGAAAGTCCAGACTTAAAACTAAAATCCTGGGCCCAACGGAAACAATAATACATCCTGCAGACAATTCGCTCCTCTGTGCCTCAGTTTGTGTCTCCCTCTCGCTTTAGAAACCCACATTTTCTCTCACTTGCACTATAAGCAGGGTGACTCATCACGCTGAAGCAAATATGCCAATGGTGTGCGCTACCAGCAGGGTGTGTAAATTCCACACCTGTCCCATCATCCTCCCTCTCTCCCTCCCCCCCGCCGTCTCCCCTCCTCTTTTGTGCCTTCTCTCTTTTCACACATGCTCCCCCCCTCGCTCACCCACACCTCACACTGAGCAGCTTGAGGAGCAGAAAGCAGCGGCGTCTTGCTAAGAACATGCAACAGAAAACAGAGAAACCAGCAGAGAGTGGTCGGGTTTGACAAAACTGAGGGCCTCTCTCTCATCTCATGCCATCCTGCTTTCTTCTTCACAAACAGGTAAATTGAGATTAAAACGCTTTAAAGGCACTTTTTTTTTAATTGATGCATGACGGCTGGGATGTAAGCTCTTTGGTCAACAGAGGAGGAATGGAAGATGTTATAGTGTGATGCATTTAAGTGCGTCTGTTCTTATTTGGGAATATTTTTGCTGAATGTGGCGCTGCAGAATCGCTCGTAGAGATTATTTTCGATTGTCGTTCTTTCTCTCTGCTCCCCTGTTTTTCGGTCTTTCTGTGTCCACTTTTTCCTCATAACAACTTCACCATATCTGAACTGTTTTCCCTTCAAGAAAAGATCGGTAACCCAAGAAAAAGCCTTTAGAAGTTGAATAAAGTCTTGTATGGAGGCGATGTTTGAGGCTTTGTTTGTCCTGCTTACTGAATCCTTAAGATGGATCATCACACTTCTTCTTCTGCTCCACAGGAGAGAAGGAGGTGACGGGATGACAAAGGCTGCAGCTGCCTTTTCTTCTCCTGAAGCGGGGTGAAAAATGACATAATGGCAGTGGAGCTCAGGTAACTTCACTTGGACACTGATACCCTTGAAACTAATCCAACTCTTGGGTTGTGTTTACAAGATTTGTGCCGCTGCGAGTGTGAAATCCAAGTCACCTTGAGGACATTATGACGACTTATTTAAGTAACAAGGATAAAGACGTAATGAGGGACTGGCAGAATGTTATTATCTTCACATGGAGACATATTCTTGTTAATTAAGAGTGCAACATAGAAAAAGAAAGAAATATGATCATGTGATGTCAATTTTTGCTACTTCAAGACCGAGTAAAAAGTTGAATATTAACCCTGAATTGATGCGTGTGCAGCAAGTTTACTCGCAAAGCTCCAGATGGAGGCGGCTTGAACGTGAGAGAGACTTGTTTTCCACCCAGCGGTGATGTCATGACACCACTGTTTGGGCAGACTAACAGTTTATTCTGAAAACTGAGCCCGTGTCCTGAGGCTCAGACAAACTATCTGAGAACAAACGATGAAGGCTGAGACTCTTCCCAGCCGGGGAGGGAAGGAATATACCCACTGTGTGAAAGGAGAAAGCAGATATCTGCGTTTAAAGATGATAAAACACTTAGTAGTCAAGTAATTTACATACAGTTCACTAAACCTTAAAGCAATGGTGTGCAGAAATCTGGGGCCTGCATCTGGGCCTGGTCTGACCCACCACTGTGTCTGTTTTCTTCATTAGTAATTATTATGTTTGAGCAATGAAGTTACATAGAGTCAAGTACATTTTAGACTAATGAAAAGCACTACAGGTAGGTGGAAAAATAGGTTTTATTTGTTTTTGGGAGAACTGACCTTAAAAGAACAACATAGAGGTACTTTACTTCAGTGTTTCCATTTTCTGCCACTTCATACTTCTACTCCATTACATAGGAAAAACACATAAAGCACAAACAGTATGACACAGTAAAATATAGCAGTTAACATTAAAATGTGCAAAGGCAACATGCACCTTTGCACATTCACAGGAGCAGATTAATAAATGTCCACCACAACTCCAGGGCCTATAAGTTATACTGGACACTTATTAATCTGCTCCTGCTACCATTTTTATATTATTATTATTATTATTATTATTATTATTATTATTATTTTTATTATTAACCTAATACTTTGATAATACGTGTGTGCGTTAGTTAAGTAACATTATTGAATTGAGGACTTTTACTTGTAATGGAGTATTTATTTTTACATAAAGCTCCCGTGTAGGATTTAGGGGATATTTTGGGATTTTTGCACCTATCACTATTGTTATATGACATGCTAATGTTACCATTATTGCTGCTGCATCTTTACTCCTCCTCATCTCCCTCTCTCTTTCTCTCTCTCTTTCCCTTTCTTTTTTGTCATTATTGTAATTTAACTGTTATTTACGACATCTATTACACGTCTGTCCGTCCTGGAAAAGGGATCCCTCCTCAGTCGCTCTTCCTGAGGTTTCTACCTTTTTTTCTCCGTTACAGGGTTTTTTTGAGGAGTTTTTCCTTAGACGATGTGACGGTCTAAGGGCAGAGGGGTGTCGTATGCTGTAAAGCCCTCTGAGGCAAACTGTGTATTGTGATAATGGGCTTTATAAATAAAAATGACTTGACTTGATAAATGGAATATAATATCATTAATGTGCTTCTTTAGTGTCTTTTCTGGAAATAACAATCGAGAATGAGCAGTTTACATCTATGTATAGCATCCACATTAGAAGTGTGGGAAAACCATGTTTTTTAATGTGAAACTGCATTATTTAGTGGTGTTTTTTTCTTTGTCTTTTCTTTAGTCTCCAGGTTCATTTGTGTAGGAGAGGAAGAGACTTCGGGATATTTCAGCTCCCAGTGAAAACCTGAGCGGCTGAATCTGAAGTGATCAGAGAACAAAGGTGAGCGGAGATGCCCTACAACGTCAGAGAAGCACTGATTTGTAAACAGCTTTATTCAGTGTTTTTAACGCATTTAATCTCCAGGTGTGATTGTTTTGAAGAGGAAACGCCCTTTGCAAGATAATTCAGCTGTCGGTCAAAACCTCCTGAAGAATGAACAATGAGAAACTTCAGAATTTTTAGCTGGTTGCAATCTGCAATCCTCACTACTAAATGTCACTAAATCCTCCTAAATCTTGCACATTGTTCCTTTAAATAAATACGTAAATATAATAAGTAAATACTTTTTCCACAGCTGGATTTAAGGATTTATGTGAGGTAATTTAGTTTTTATGAGGCTGATTAAAATGCAGGTTACTGTCTGAAAAGAGTTATTCATATTGCATTTGAAAGTAATAACCTGGGGTCTTAGTCTTTGGCTAAACATTCATAGTGGCTAATGTAATATATTAAACTAATACGGTTTGTTTTTCTGGGCAACTTAACTCTGTTTTTTTTCTGTCTTTATGACGTCTTTGCCTGCAGTGGACCTGGAATTCTCATTTGGATAAATCACAGCATGAAAGCAGCGTTTGGATTACACAGCAAACATTATTACTGCAGGTTTGAGCATGATTGCAACAATTAAATCCATAATAGCCATTAGAAATCTGTCATTTTATGAGTTATTTAAAGTTTTTTTTTCCTTGCAGAATGAGACAAACAAAGCTCAGATTTCCTGCATGTGAATGTCACTCTGGGATGACTTTTCTGAAGATGCAGAACTTAGCTCATTAGTGAGCATTGAACCACACAGGAATTGTTCACAGTGGCTAAGTTCAGTGTCTGACATGAAAGAATGAGCCCACACAGACGCAGAGGTGAGGTAAGAAGGATGCACGTGATGAAAAAGCTGGGCCACCTGTACTGTAAAAGAGGAATGCTTTAAAAGTCTGCAAGTCCAGACAGACTGTACAGTAGTCATTTTCTCCTGATATATGACGAGTAATAAAGAGGAAGAAAAAGAAGAAAGGCCAGTGATGGATAAGAGAGTTTCTAGTCAGTTTGATAACCCCCAACTTGCTCAGCTTGGTTTGCTCTGGGGACACTTTTGCAAAATACAGAAGGCCAGGGGCCAGTCGCAGCAGCCCCATACGTGTTTCTAGGATTTTAGGACATTTCTCAGATCTCAGGTCAGTTCAAAGATTTCAGGATGTTTCTGGGACTTTCAAACATTTCTTGTTTTTTATAATGTTTCAAGGAATTTAGGACATGTCTCAGATCTCAGGACAGTTCTAGGATTTTACGATGTTTCTAGAATTATCGGACATTTTTAGGATTTTAGGACATTTCTAGGATTTCAGGACGTGTCTTGGATTTTAGGATGTTTCTAGAATTTTAGGACATTTCTACAATTTTAAGATGCTCCTCTTTTTTTAGGACATTTCCTGGACTTCAGGATGTTTCTAAGATTTCAAGACATTTCCAGAATTTTAGTTTTTTTTAATGTTTTTTGGGACATTAGGGGGTTAACAAGGACCCCTGTCAGAGGGTGTGTGCAATCTTGCGATCTGTAAGTTGAGTTTCAATGCCCTAACCACTCATCCCTCAACCTAACCTTAAAAAATCCACAAATATGAATTATGTTGACTTGTGAGGCAAAACACTCATTTTCAGTTTTTCTGTGCTATGAGTTCATTTTCAACACTCTACATTTCTATTTTCAGAAAGGATTATTTCATAAAATTGCAGATTTTACAAGATAAAGATGATTTTAGTCAATAAAAGCATTATCAGTGTGTCAGATATGGACTTGTGTCTCACAGAGTTAAAAACAGATCCATAGCTTGTTAAAATTTATGTTTCGATCATTTTTGGGACTGTGATAATGTGGACTTTCTCCAAGTTGTGCACTCCTGTGCCTACTGAACTGGATTCAGTGTGTCTTTGCAGAACTGGCTCAGTCCAGCAGGAACAAGAGTGACACCTAATGTGACACCATCAACGCTTACAAGGCTGCCATCATCGTCCCCGTTAAAAAAATCACAAAGAGCACATCAACGATGACCACAGACATGTTTATCACAGCACTCAGCAGCAGGTATTTTGTCAGGAGTGATGAATTTGCGTTTCTGACAAAGAAATGATTTGTGTGCCTGTGTGTGTGCTTGTGTATGTGTGTGTATGTCCGTCCTAATTTGTCTTCTCATGTGGGCGAATCCGGCCGCCTCTGCAGGTAGTCGTTATCAACAGCAGCTGATTTGTGCTGAGTAACACTTCACGTTGCCTCTCCTCATTCCTCACTATAATAAGCTGTCAGTGTGTCTGCAAGCCTCTTCGCTAAATTGGGATACACCGGCTCAACAGCTCTGCAGTCATTATATACCTGAATGGACAGGTGCTGCATATGCATAAAACTGATCATCATAAGACATGTTATTGATTTTGGATGACCTCGGTCATCGAGGTGCCGTGTGAACGATTAATTTTCGCCCTGCGTAATTTTACTGTGGACTCAGTTATTAAAAAATCTGCACGTCCGAAAAATATAGACTGCTTAAAAAAAGAAAAACTACATTGCCTTTAATAAAATTTTACATGGATGTTTTTCTTTCACTGTAATTACTTATCTGTGGCACCCACGGGCGGATTGTGAGACGATAGGCTCCCGGGCCCAGACATGCAAAAGGCCCCCTCTCTTTGTGCTCATTTTGTGTGTTTGTATGCTCATTTTCTTTTTCTTTGTTTTCATTTTGTGTCTCTTTGGGATCTTTTTGTGTATTTTTATGCTTATTTTCTGTTTCTTTTTGTTCATTTTGTGTCTTTTTTTTAATCTTTTTGTGTCTTCTGCTCATTTTGTGTCTATGTGCTTCTTTTGTGGCTCTTTGTAGTCATTGTGTGTCTCTTTGTGCTATTTTTTGTCTCCTTGTAGTCATTTTGTAAGTCTTTGTGGTCATTTAGTTAGTTACATTTTGTGTGTCTCTTTGTTCTCCTTTTGTGACTCTGTGGTTACTTTGTGTCTCAGTCCTTTTCTGTCTTTTATTGATTGTTTAGCCCTTTCTGTTGCTACGGTGAGTCTGTGTGTGTCTCTTTGCAGCTGTTTGGTATCTCTTTGTAGGTGTTTTGTGTTGTTGTTTAGAAGGCCTTAAACACAGACTGGACTTTTTATTTATTCAAAGTGTGCTAAAAAATCCTGTTTGAGACACACGTTATCTTTTCCCACCTTTAGTTGTAGAGTGCAGGATTAAAATACACGTGCAGGTGAAATATAAAGCAGGAGGGGCAACAGAAAGTTTTCCAGTAATTCAACACTTAACTTTTTTTTTATTTTATACCTAAATTAACTGATGATAAAAAAAATTATATGTGGTTTGTATGATCTCTATGAAGTCATTAATTTCCATAATGCTGCCACTTCTGCATGCCACAAACAGATCTCAGCCTGTCATTAACGCGTCTCTGACAGTCTCTGCATGTTTGCATTGATTTGCATCTTGTTTACGTGTGTTGTCTTTATTCTATCCTGTGTAAGCTAAATATAGTGAGTTATAAGCAAATAAGGTCGCTACAGGTTCACTACTCCACTGTTTCAGTTGCTGTTGTGTGTAATATTGCCCACAGTAGTACAACAGGATTATTTAGATGATTTGTCGTCACCAGAAGCAGCTCGACAAGCCACACTTTGTTAAACATAACCTTTAAATAACCTCACATAACATCCCAACCCCCTCATAAATACATAAATGTTACACTATTTTCAAGACAACCCTTTCATTTTCAGCTGCTACTTTCACAAGATGGTTTGAGGCCAAAATGTTAATTAAAACTGTCAAAAGGATTTGGAGCCTCTGGACCAGTATAAAGAGTGCAGACCAGGACACTGGAACATGCCATTAAAACCCGGCATTAAACTTTAATCACCCAAAGCTCTGTCTGTCGTTAATGACGCTGTCCGTCTTCTTCACTCTGAATTTGCCTCCTGCAACACTATGGAACACATGGGGAAACAAAAAAAAATAATTGGTCCTCTGCGCTGTATGCAACAAATATAATTACAACACAAGACTATTATAATGTCAGGACCTTTCAATGAATTGTATTAACATTTGCAGATATATTTTTGTACAGCTGATGATTTGTGCACGACTGGTGTGTTCATTGTTTTTATTGTTTAATGTTGATTGTTTTGACTATTTTATTTTATTTTATTGTTGTTTTTTTTGGGGGGGGGGGTGGTGGTAGAATTATGTTTAATTCTATTCTATCCTCTTTATTTTTTCTATTCTGTTCTCTTCTTCAAAAAGAATATTGTTTTAAAAATGTGTTTGTGACATTATTAGACTGTTAATACTAATGCAACAGTTTTCAAGCTGTCTTGCAACTAGTT
Organism: Plectropomus leopardus; assembly: GCF_026936395.1. Lineage (NCBI taxonomy): Eukaryota > Metazoa > Chordata > Actinopteri > Perciformes > Serranidae > Plectropomus > Plectropomus leopardus. Next base: position 28,882,539 of record NC_142187.1, on the reverse strand, counting down.
GAGTTTGAGCGAATGTAATATAATATAATATAAATCTAATAATATAACCGTTAAAATAGTTCAGTGTAGTGGTTCCCAACCTAAGGGTTGGTCCCCTCAAAAGAGTCTCAAGATAAATCTGAAGGGTTGTGAGATGGTAAACATGAGAGAGGGAATAAAGGGGAAAAATAGTTTGTGCTTTACTTTAATATTTCCCCTTTTAATGAATTGTGTTTTGGATCATTTCACTTAATCTGGTGCTGAAAAATACTTACATGACGCCCTCTGAGAAGTTTGGAGGGGAAATGTATTTTTTATTATATTGTGGACATCTGAATTGTTACAAAGAGCCCCAACTAAACACAAGCCAAAAAGGCTTAAAACCACTGAAATAATATTCAACAATGCACCGTGTTTTATAAGTTTATAGTTTTTTCCTTTTAAATCTTGATCTAAAAAGTACCTATATACTATAGCTGTCAAATGAATATAGTGGAATAAAAAATACTGTGGTGGACGCACTGTGAACTGGAAGGATGAAAATCACCACCCGTAACTCAGAGGACTGAGTTAGACTGAAATGTGTTGACACAAGAGGAAAAACTAACTGAACAAATGACCTGAAGGAAGTGAAACTGATGATCAGAAAAGTCACTCTTATGACTCTTACAACGGTTCATAGTGAGTGAAATAAAAAAATAAACTATATCCCATTTTTCTGGGGATCCCCTAGAACTCCCTCAAGGACCTCTCAGGGTCCTCGGACCTCTGGTTGAGAACAAGTGTTGCACACCACTGCCTTTAGGGACTGTTCGTTATTTATGAGGAAGGAAGAGGCGGTGCAAAACTCATTATCTGGAGAAAGCATGGGAGACGATAAAACAAGCTCTTTATCAAGATAAACTGTAGATTTGATAAATTTGTAAAAATGTATTTTTTCAACTTACAATTCTTTTTTTCGCAAGAATATTGGTCGTATATTATTCTATAACTTAATTATTTAAGTACCTGCACCACATGTAGATGCAGCCGCTAGTAGCCTTTTTTTTTTTTTGCTATATTTATCTTTTTCCAGTTATTCATTTTTTAAATTGTTTTTCTATTTTATTTTTTTCTCTTTTCTTTTTTCCCTTTAAAAAATAAATCTTTTATTAAACTACGTTTAAAAAATGACCAATAACTTTACCTTTTTTGCTGATATCTGTACAACAGGAAAATGACACATGCTTTGAATAGTGACGGTGTCGTTAATCCAGACACCAATTTGGGGCAGCAATGGCTCAGAGGTAGAGCGGGTCGTCCTCTAATCGGAAAGTCAGCGGTTTGATCCCCGGCTCCTCCGGGGCAACATGTTGAAGTATCCTGGGGCAAGATACTGCACCCCAAATTGCTCCCGATGCTGCGTCATTGGAGTGTGAGTGTGTGTGAATGATTACTGAGTAGCAGGTGAATTAACACCAGTGTGTGAATGGGTGAATGTGACATGTAGTCTTAAAGCGCTTTGAGTGGTCAATAAGTGTAGTCCAAGTGTCCAAGACAAGTGTAGTCCATTTACCATTTAATCCCATGTGGGACGTGTCAGAAATGGCATGAGCTTCAGGGAAGGTCATTATTTAAAATAAATAAATAAAATACACCTGAGCCACCGCCCTCCTCCTCTGAAATATAAAGAACAGTCCCTTATGTGTTAAAATAAATGTACTCTTATGTGCGGAGTTGGTTGTTATACCTCGACTGTCCACCTGGGGGCGCGCAAACCCCACAGCTCACCTGTCACAACAAATGAGGTAAATTAAACCGCTCAGTCGCGTCTCTGTTTAATAACTTCTCCTCCTCTAATGTCAAAGTGTCAACTTCTCTAGCTCCGGCTCAGAGGTGTGGTTTTTTCTCACCACTTTTATCTCCTGTTGGATAAAGTCATCATCAGTCAGGTCAGTGAAGGGAAAATTATTTATTTCCACCTCGTCGACGGGCGTGTGTGTGTGTGTGCGTGTGTGCGTGTGGAGAAATCTAGGAAGTAACGTTTGCCTAAAACTTTTCGACCAGGACGACGCGGAGACGTTAATCCTCAAATTTCTGAGAGAAACTCTGATTTATTAGAGAAATAACGTCGCCGAACTGCTGGGAATCACTCTTGAATCACTTTTGACGGTGGATAAGTAGTTTCTTGGCTCACCTTTTTTTGGGAAGCTCAGGTGGAGAAAGGTTTTTTTTTGTCATTGGAGTCCGTTGATGCCAGAGGTGTGCCTCCTCTGCGCTGTCGGGAGTGTTTCTGCGTTTACGGATGAAATGAGAGGTTTTGTTCGAAAGGTGAGACTTATTTTTATGTTTTGTTTCTGTTTGACACACGCTGCTGTTGATTATTTGTCACTTTGATGGATGCATATGCAGTGGTGGAAGAAGTATTCACTTTACTGAAGTATAAGTACTAATAGCACCCTGTAAGAATACTCTGTTGCAAGTCAATGTCCTGTATTTCAAATGTTACTTAGGTTAAAGTAAGTGGGTATAATCAGAAAAAATGACTTTAAAAAGTAAAAGTACCCAATGCAGAAACATTTTCTTTAGAAAAAAAAAAACCCTCAAAATTATTTAACAACATAGAAAACACACCCCAAACCCTCAACATTCTTATTTTTTGTAAATCCTTTTAAAAAAAAGAGAAAAAATAAGAAACTCAAATACTTTTTTGTAAATGAAGGAAAAGAAAATTTTTAAAAAAATAAAAAATGAACAAGAACACCCACAAAAACTCAAAGATTAAAAGATAGAAGAAAAAACCCAGCCAAAAACTCAAAACAAAAAAAAATTTAAATCGAGGAAAAAAATAAATGTTTATCAATATCAACTTATTGATCAATTGACTAATTGTTGCAGCTGTGTGTGATAAGACTGTTTGGTAATTCTTTTTAAACTCTTTATGTGTTTATTCAAAAATCGTAATTTATAAAGTGACTAAAGCGGTCAGATACAATCAGTGAGGTAAAAAATACAGTATTTCCCTCTGCAACGTAGTGGAATAAAAGTGTTAAGTGTGAAAAAAAAATACTCAAGGAAAGTACAAGTACTTCAAATTCATACTTAAGGAGAGTGCTCTTGTATATGTACTTAGTTTCATTACACCACTGGGAATTGTGGATTAGTGTTGGTACAATAGGTCAGAAGGAGCATGTTGATACTGTGGGAGGAAATTAGGCAAGCAAACAAAATAATATTTTTATCTTTTTATGTTTTAAACAATGCATTTCACCATAAAATGTCAGTGGGCTCAAGTTTAAAATAATATGTGCTTTTGCCTGAATTCCTACTCTGTGTTTTTTCCTCTTAAACTGCCCCTTGGTCACATGATGTGTGTGTTTCCACAGTAGATGCTGGCAGAGATTTGGGGCAGTGAGTGATGCTGAACCCTGCGTTTATATCAGGATGAGCACTACAGATGGATCCGGGTCCCCTCATCAGGATGGAGAGGCCCGAGTCGTGCAGATCTACCCCAGGCTGCCCCAGGACACACCTGTCTACTGTCCCCTGCAGATCGGCGCCGGGGAGACGGCACGGTCGGTTATTCACAACGCCGTGGTCACTCTGGGCCTAGATGCCAGCAAGAAGTACAGTCTGCTGGAGGTGCGGAAAAGCGGCGGAGAGGAGAGGTTGCTGGAGGCTGGGGACTGCCCTTTGGAGAGAGTCCTGCTGTGGCCGCCGGGCGCACAGAGGTGGCATCCTCAGAGTTATGGGTACTACTTCATCCTGCAGCACCAACAAGCCAACAACGGAGGCAACCAAGTAGAAAGCGAGGACTACGACGACCTCTGTAACCTGCAAACTGTGACAGAGGAGAGCGTTCTGGAGGCTTTACGCCAGCGCTTCTACAGGCTCAAAATCTACACTTACGCCAGCAACATCCTCATCGCAATCAACCCCAATAAGTTCCTGCCTCTTTACTACAACCCCAAGTATGTCAAGAAGTACGAGAACCAGCCGCTGGGCAAACTGAGCCCTCATATATTTGCAATAGCAGACGTGGCCTTCCGCTCGATGCTGAACCGGCAGGTCAACCAGTGCATCGTGCTGTCTGGGGAGAGCGGCTCGGGGAAGACTGAAAGCTGCAGTTATCTCATCCACTGCCTGACCGCCCTCAGCCAAAAGACGTACTCCAGCGGGCTGGAACGGACCATCCTCGGGGCCGGCCCGGTGCTGGAGGTAGGTCACTGTGATGCTGTGAAACCACATCTGCAATCCGCCACACTGTTAAAGCAACAGTTCACCTGAAAAATACACATTTTACTTCTTACCTGTGCTATTTATTAGGGTGAAGAAAGTGAGAGTTCTCAATCATCAATCAGAGATCCCTTCATCAACTCAGATTGCTTAAAGTCAAACAGTCTTTTTGCTTTCCTTTTCCAGTTATCGTGCTTTGCGCTTCTGGGGACATTTTGGTCCCCAGATTTTGTGAGCGGTCTTGACTGCTCTGCTAATCACTTTGTCATCTGCAGTTGGTGCAAAATGCAGCTGCACGTCTTTAACTAGAAAAAGAAAACAACACTGACTTCCTGTAACTTTTAGGATTGATTTTTAAGATTTTATTGCTTGTTTTTAAGGTTTTAAGTGATCAGGCACCACCTTATCTTGCAAAAATGTTGTCTCTTTACACCCTATTTAAGCACTGAAGTCCATTAATCAGACGCTCCTGGATGTTCCTAGAAGTAGACATACAATAGTGGCAACCGAGCATTTGAAGTAGCTGCTCCTAAACTCTGGAACAGCTTATCTATCCACGTTAACCGCTCAGAACATAGAAACCTTTAAGTCACTGCTGAAAACCCGTATGATCTGATCACGACACCTTGATCAACTTCATGCTCTCTGTGCTGGGATCTGTTCCGTTTCTTGTTTTCAGTTTCTGTTTCATTATATTGTGGCTGTTCAGCACTTTGGTCAACTGCGTTTTTTTTAAATGTGCTCTACAAATAAGGTTTAAATTGAATTTGGTAGAGGCAGCAGCAGACACGATGTAGCAGCACAGAGGAGAAACTTTTCACCGTAAGGCTCCAAGATAACATTATCTTCTCTCTTCCACTTAATATAACACAGTCTCTGGCTTTTGTTTGAAAACTATTGTCAGCAAAAAATACTGTTGCACATTTGCAGTCTGTTGCTAGGGCTGTTAGCTTTTTTACTGTGTTACATGGATGCCGCTGTCATACAGAACATCCCACTAAGCCACATTCAAACTCTAAAACTTTGTATGGAAGAAACAAAACGAATCGTCGAAAATTCATATTTAAGGGCCAAATTTGATTTGACTGACATAAAAGTCGGGTACAACCCTACTACTTATCCATTTAGATTGTTCTGGTGTTAGTCACCAAGTGTTGGAGATATCGGCCTTATAGATGTCCGCCTTCTCTCCGGTATAAAGGAACTAGATGGCACTTGGCTTGTGGTGCTCAAGTGCCAGAAAATTGCACTTTAAACACTCAACAGCAATGTCTACACCCGCCAACTGGATCACCATGCAGACCATCACTGTGTGCTCTGGGAAATTTTTTGGTATTTTGATAGGTTTTGGACTGTTAGTTGGATAAGACATAACATTTTGAGATGTCAGTTTTGGCTCTGGAAAATTAACACAAGGCATGTTTAACAATTTTCTGACATTTTGGTGACAAAACAATAGAGACAATGGGCAGATTAATCAATAATGGCTATAATCGTTAGTCGCAGGCCTATAACTGGTTCATCATGAAAAACTTGCTTTGTATTTGAGTCCCTGAGAGCATATCAGCCAAGCATCGTACGCTGCAAACCCTCCAAATCGCCACAATCTTTCGACCCAACAGAAACTAACTCGCATGCACAAGTGGTTTAAGAAACTGGTGTTGATACGAGTGGCTGGTTGATTCACAGAACGATTATCTCGCCACTGATCATCTGCCTTTGCTGGCGCGTTCAGAGAGTGATATGAGCTGAGACTCTGCTGCTGATCGCCGGATTAATGTGGATGTTTTTTTTGTTTGGTAGCTCTGCGTCAGGGGGGTTCAGAGTCCAACCGAAACTTAATCTGCATCATACTTACAGCCCACTCTTTTCTCATATCCTTTTTTTAGACCTATTGAACACATCTATTCAAAAACAGAATTGTAGCATAGAACTGCCTTTATACAGGAAATATGTAATCAGCACCATATGTTATGCACTTCCTGTGTTTAAAAGCAGTGAATCAGTGTAATCAACAAAAACCACACCAAATGCTATATGAGCTAGACCAGGAAGTGAGCTGCAGACATTTCCCAGTATAAATAAGACAGAGAATCTAATTTATGCTGAATTTTGATGATCAGTAATGTGTCTTTCTTTGCATAGTTTGTTTTGTAGTATTACTCATTAAGATTTATATGAAACTCTAAATACACTCTCCTTTTTTAAACTTTGCTTTCACTCTAACTCATGTAGGTCAAAAGCTCTCTCTTTTTAGGCCTTAACATCAGCCCTGTGCTACAGTAACTGTCAATGAGTAACAGGACGACACATTTCCCACATATCCATGTGTGTGATGTGTGCTTTCTCTTTCCGCTGTCGGTCGAATTACACAATATATTTAATGATACCTGACGTTAAACAAGGCCAAACATTTTGTTAGGGAAATACCCACTTCCTTGAAACTTGTGAATGTTGTGTTTTATGGTAGAAAACCCCCCTTTTTTTTTGGAGGGGGAGTATATTTTCAGTAAACAAGAACTGAGAGTAAATTTGCAACTGAGAAGCAAGGCATTACTTGGTTTCTGTTTAGGACCTAAGGAGTGTGCCATGCTGCACCGCCGTGTTTAGGCAGTAGCCCATAGCCCCCCCCCTCCCCAAGACAAACCTGTAACTTGTTCTTACAGGTTTAATTGCAACAGGTCTGTTTGTTTTGGAAAGGGAGAGACCCCTTTGGATAATTCGGCACACAGTAAAAACCTTCTGAACATAGGGATCCTTTGTTATCAGAGATGATAGAATAGTAGACGGTCTGCTATGAGTAGAATAATGCAGGAGATTCACTGATTTTTTTAAACGTGAAACTGATTTATTCAGCGTTTTTCCGGTTTCAACTACTGGGTACATTTGTTTTGAAGAGGAGGAGACCGCTGCATGTAATTTTCAGTCTCAAACCTCCTGAACTATGAACACAATTGCATTTATTTATTTTTTAATGGGCGGGGGTGGTATGCAGCTAAGGGCCACAGGTTAGAATTGAGCCTACAGCCGCTGCTGTGAAAAATTAAGGACTGAGGAGGGACTTGTATTTTTAAATTTTGGCTTAGGTGAGGGGCATACAACTTTAAAATGTAGTGTTTCGTACTTATGTTTAAATAAAAAAAGTCACAACACAGCCACCCTGATTAATAAAGTACAGTCCCAAAACACCAGCACGGAAGCTAACCGATGCAAGACATATTTTCACCACCCAAAAAGTATATAAATATAAGTGTACAGTATATTTACATATTTCGTCCTCTTTACCTTGGGCAGTGGGCCTGTCTGATTGAGGCAGCAGTGAAGCAGCAGCTCTGCTGTTAAGTGCAGTAAAATGAGTCAGGCGTTTTTTGGCATCACGGCTTTAAATCCCCATCAGTAACAGCTGTCTTACATTAAGGTAAAGCAGTGAAGAAATTGTAAATATAGCACACTTAAACTGATATTGATTTTTTTTAGGTGGCTTTAAACTGATGAAGGCAGAGTTCTCTCAGTGACGTTTCATTTTATGTACATGACGCGGAGGTTTTCTACCCAAAAGTTATTGTAAATAAACAGTTATGACTGTGATTCGGTCTATATCATAAATAATATAAGTTTATTGCAACTAGCTGAAAGGGGGCGTTTCTTCACTTACATGAAATCCCCAGGTCAAACTAGTCTCGTATGAACAGGGCTATAGTACTGAAGGAGTTCTGACTGGGAGACGTTTCAGCTGGTCTCAGTCTGCATCCTTGCTGCTAGTTGCCACTAAATTCATCCAAATCATTCTCACTGTTCCTTCAAAATACAAACGACTGGCTCTTGTTTTTAAGAGCTTGTGGCTCTTTCATTTGCACCACTTAACTCTGTTGCAGCTACCATTATGGGGAAATATGCACAGGTGCATGGTTTATCTATTCATCAATACACCAACTAACCTTTTACACAAAGCATCGTGGCCTACTTTGTCACTGATCACACCCACACACACGTGCACACACACACACACACACACACACACACACACACACACATGCACTCACAAAATCCTAAGGAGCCATGCTTTCGTTAGAGACTGTCTAAATATGGATTCTTCCCCTCTTTGAACGAGTCAGACGAGTTTCTCCTTGGAAGTAGGCAACAGCTTGAGTATCTTTCCTGTTAACCGATCTCTGAGGCGGTGTGCTGTTTTGTGCTCTCTCCTAATAGGTTTTCAGAGAGGGAGAGATTTTGCTTGAGGAGAGAAAATTGCTTGTTGTTTTGGTGTGATTTAATTTTTTTTTTTTTTTTACAAGAAAAATAAGGAACAAACTGACTGGAAACTTAGATGTTGTGCAACTGTTAAAATGCCTTTATCCTTGGTTTTAAAATCCAGCATGATCATGCTATTAAAGTAAAGGCATTTTAACATTTTAAAGACAGTGTCTCAGACTTTTCTTTCAATTTTTCAAATCTGAGTGTATCCCTACCCAAAGAGCACCTCGACAGACTGACTATGACTTTAGGAAACACTCCTTTTCTTGCATTTTTAACAGTCAGCCTTAGGTTTAACAAGAAAACTTCAAATGTTTGCACCAAAACTGAATGAAAAGAGAGGCCAAGGTGAGATCTTTTGACAAGATTCAAACTGCAGTAAGGAGGATCAATTGATGTGTAAATCTGATGTTTGGGGGTTTTTTGGTTCTGCTTTGCAAAATGCTTCCTGCTGTCTTGGGATTTCCTTCACATGCATGAGTCACACCCTAAAATACTTGTTCCTTTTAGCCGAAATTACAAAACTGGGAGCTTGTTTTCTTTCCCTTTGACTTTTTATGAGGCAGAAACTGCACATGATTTTGATGTCCCCGGTGTAAGAAAACTCAGCCCTTTAAAATGTTGTGAGTAATGAAGACACCACACTATCTCATTCGTGATTTACTTTTAGCATCTGGAAGAGATCTGCAGTCAACAGTCAGCAGGTGATGGCACCTTGCTTTCATTAAGTATGGCGGGTTGTTGGTCGAGGTTTGCGTTGGCTGTTGGTGAGTCAGGAAGCTGCACGCTGAGCTCCACTGGGAGAATTTGCAGGGCGTTGTCTTTGAGGGGAACACCGGAGAGAGAGGAGAAGCAGGAACGTGTCAGAACAGGCTCAGCGAGGTCTGCCGGCAAACCGACAACACAAAGTATAAATCGCCTCTCTCTCTCTCTCTCTCTCTCTCTCTCTCTCTCTCTCTCTCTCTCTCAAATTCAAATTCAGATCAGCTTTATTGGCATGAATGTTACTGAATAACAGATTATTAAATGAGTGAATACATTACTATTAAATAAATAAATGCATTACAGAAAAAGTCTCTCTCTCTCTCTCTCTCTGCTTAAACCTCATTCTCAAAAGTGCAGTCTGTCTCTCTTCTTTCTCTCTTGTCTTTCCTCTTTTTTCAGCTGTTTCCATTCAGGGATCACTGATCCTCTGATGTCCAAGATGGAATCCGGCCCTGTTTTTCATATTTGAAACCATTCATATATCCCAGTGTACTCTTATTTTGTCTGAATTAAGACACAACTGGTGCAAATAATTTGCAGCCTTCACTATCCGTTTAGCTTCAGTTGCATCAGTTGTTAAATATAATGTTTAGCGTCCTTCGCAACTCACAAAATCAGGAAATATCACATGATCACATCACTGAGGTGGTTATCGATCACTTAATATATTATATATACTAGTTCAAAGGGTTGCAAGACATTAGACAGTTTACAGGATAATAAAGCAGAAAAAAACATTGTGAAGGTCTAAATTATGTTGTGTTTTGTTATTGAAATGAAAGACAGGTTAAATAAAACAACAACAAATGATCTCCATTTTTGACATTCTCTTAACAAATAAATAACTAAAACAACAGATTTATGCATTATCTGATACAGCCCTGCGATTATTTTTCTTGTGATTCTCTTAAATATTTTGATACTCTAAGGCCTCCAAAAATCATTTAAATGTCAACAGGTTAAAATCACTCTTGGTTACTCAGTTAAAACACATAATTGTATGCAATTAGTGATGACTGGGCAAGTAGACATTCGTTAAGAGCAATAATCTCCATAGTCATTGTCTGTTCTTTTTAGCAGCCTGATTGACTGTGTAATCAACTAGAAAGCATTATAAATAAATTAATGGTTAGGGCTGAATATAACAATTATATGTATTATCAATTTATCTACAGATTATAGGTTTGATTTATGGCAGAAAATAGTGAAAAATATCCAGCACAATTACCAAGACTTCAGGCCTGTACACATGGGGGGCATTGTTGTGATATTAATTTGCATTTCAGGATATTTTTTTGAACTTTGTCATGGCAACTTTCCCACAGAATGCAAATATGACACAGTGAAAAATATTTTTGGGGAACAGGAATGATTTTTCTGAGCTTTGTGAGTTAAAGCATCAACCAATCGTGTTTTGTAAAGCGGGCATCACGTCACAACATCACGACAGTGGCATATCTGTTGCATTTCCGCATTACTGCTAGTATGAATAGTTTTTGATTCGGGCAAGTTTTTTGTTTTTTTTTTGGTTTTTCACGTTGTTTATTCGTCACACCCCCGGCGTGTAAAAGACTGTCCAGGTGAAATTTTCAAGTTGCTTATTTTTTGTAGAAAACAGTCCAACAATTGAAGATATTTAGTTAATTTAACCCAAGATATTTAATTTGTAAAAGCCAAAGATATTTAACTTATAAAAAGTGTAAAATGTACAACATCAAAAATCCTCACATTTGAGAAGCTGGAACCAGAGAATATTTGCTACTTCTGCTTCATCAATTTTCAAAATAAACAACTTGCCAGGTTTCCATCATCTGTCAGAGTGAAATGTCTCATTCTGTCAACTCAGGTTTCATCAGACTTAACCCAGTTTTTGACTGGTGTTTGCCGCCTTGTTGCCAGTTTTTCAAAGCCAAATTCCAGCAGACCAGGTGTACCTGAATGCATCATTAGTGTATGTCTCTGTTAAGGAGGAGGAGCAAAGTCAGCCTGGCCCCCTTCATGATATTTGTGTCCTTTAGAGGATCCGGCCCCTAAACTGGGACGTGGCAAACACCTGTTTCTCTCCCTCCTCCACATACCGTCTTCTCTCTGCATGCCTTTCATATTTTTTTTATATAAGTTTGATTGATCTGGTTGGAAATGAAAACCATGCAGTGTATTTACAGAGGTGCACAGGGGAGGAACATTCCAGCAATCAGAGGTTTTCCTGCCAGCGTGCGATCAGCACAGTATGCAGGTCGAGTTCACGGTCTGCATAAGCATTGCTGCGGCCTGTTAAGACACGACCGTCAGCACAGCTCACAGTGGAATGAGTGAGAACAAAACCTTTTTAGATGCTGACACGTGTTCAGATTGGATGTTTCTTTTTATTTGGAGAAGGTGAAAACATGGGAAGTAGGAGCTGATCCAGAGTCAGCTGAATCCTGATGTGTCATTTTACCCTGTGGTGACTTCACCTGGGTGGAGTCTGTTGTTGAGAGTGAACCTTAGATACGGTCTCCATTCAGAGAATAACAATCAATGCAACTTTAAGATCTGTTGTTAAGTTTCCTCTTGAGGCAACAACTACTGATTATCTTAATCATTGATTATTCCAGCAGCTTGTTTTTTTTAATTAATTGATTAGGCCAGAAGATAATGGAGAATTTACATCAAGTTTTTCATTCCCCAAAATGTTTTCAACCCTTTTGAAACCTGAGGAAATTGGTTTGATTCCTTTCAGAAACATTAGAGGAAGGCAATGAGCAATGAAAATGACATAAAGTCAAGAAAGTGGTAAAAAAAAAAAAAAGTGCAAGACAATTACCATTTTTTTACATTACAAATGTTTTAACATAGTTTAGAGATGTAATTATGATAATTATAAATATGTGATTGTGATAACTATAGATATAGTTTTCTCTAGCTTTTATGTTTTTCTCCCTAGACATTTTTCCCCTAGCGTTTTAAAAATTATTTTTTAAATCTACTAATTTCTTGCAGAACATTTTTAAAACCAGCCAAGTTGCTCATTGCCCTTTTTACCCATATTTTACATCAATTTGCTCAGGACTCAAAGGTTTAAATTTTTGTTAAAGGTGTCTGAAAGTAGCATAAGAAAAGCAATGTCACTCCAGGTTTCAAAGGGTTTTATTTCTTGCTTAAATAAATTGTTTAATGTATAACTATTTGGGAAAAAAAGGTGAAAATGCATACATTTGTGTTGCGAAAAGCAGCTAATGTCGGAAGCTTTTTCTTAATGAATAATATAGCCCGACCATTAGTAGAGCTAAAAACACCAACCACTGAAGAAGGAAGTGCGTCTTAAGTGACAGTGAAACTCCACTTTGTTTATCCCAAAGCCCGACTGAGAACTTAACAAAAGGCTGCTTGATGGAGCTTTTATTACCAGATGTCTGCGGCCACTTAACCATGTGAATAATAGATGCGAGTCTCATGGTTTAACCGCATTACTGATGAAAACAATGAGAATGCATTGCATTCATTAGTCAGGAGGACTGAATTATAATGCAGTGATGCAACAGAATTAATGATATTGTGGTAAAATAAGAGGGCGGTTTAATTGTAACCTCGGGACAGTGTTCATTTGAAGGCAAATAAAAACATGTCTAATTTGTCTTAAAGGGACAGTTCACCCAATAGTCAAACATACATATTTTCCCTCTTACCTGTGTTACTCTTTATCAACCTAGATTGTTTTGGGAGATCGCGAGCTTCTTGACATGAGTAGATGCACGCTTCCTTCTGCACAGTGATACAGTGGCAGATGTAGTTCACTCACAACAAGGTCTGGGGATTGTCTTGAGTAACCGGGCCATTATTTCTGGTTAAAGACATTGCTACTGAACTTTTCAGATTTATTTTTTTGGTACTTTGAGCTCCACAAGCCGAGTGCCATCTGGTGCTATTATATTTTGAAAGAACGCAGACATCTTTACAGCTGTAATCTCCAACAGTGTGCAACTCTAGACTGATAAATAACACTACAGATCAGAGGAAAATTGGTATTTTTTTTATTTTGTTGTGAACTGTCCCTTTAAATTGTTTAGAGTGAAGCTGCACAAAATTATTAGGATAATAGATTATCTATTCTATCTATCTATATCTATTATGTCTATCACCAGAAAACTTTTTATGTTAATTGTTATGTGAGCTCTATCTCATTATTACTATTATGCTAATTGATTGTTATTGTTAATATTTTTCTGGTTTCATCCTCTTTAATGTGAATATTTCTGCTTTAATTAATTATATTTGGGTTTTCAGCTGCCAGCCAAAAATAGCAATTTGAAGATGTCGCCTTTGGCTCTTTGTTATAACAATTTAAACCAAAGATTAGGCAATTAATTTAGATAATTAACAGATTAATTTGTAATGAACAAAACTATTCCTTGCAGCTCTAGTTCAGAGTTAGACCAGTATTTTCTTCAAGGTTTCATAAGGTCACTTTTCCTCCACACTAGCCATCCACAAACCAAAATAACATATTTGACTGCTGCTCTGTGTAGAAAACATTTGCAGTGTTTACGTCTGTGTGCCAGCGTCTGTGAGAAACGTGCCTACTAATTTGTCTTGTTTATTTAAGCGAAAACTTATGTTTGCCATGTTTTAAACAGGCCTTCGGCAACGCAAAGACCGCAGAGAATGATAACTCAAGCCGCTTTGGGATGTTCGTCCAGCTCAACTATCTGGCGAGCGGTGTCATCAGAGGGTAAGGCCTCGTGTTTTATTCTGCTCACCAACTTTCTTCTCTGCAGCACAGTTTATCTTGGATGATATTTGTTGCATTTAACAGTTAATTTTTCTTCCTGTGTCATAATTGTACAAATGTTGGCAGCCACACCAAAGCCTCTCAGCTTTTGTTGACATTCTCCTCTTTGTGTGTCGCTTGCAGGGCAGTCATTGAGAAGTACCTCCTAGAAAAGTGCCGTCTGGTGTCCAGAGATCCAAAAGAGAGGTATAATAAAGACTGAAAAACACTCCTATTGCATATTTTATTAATTATTTAAAAATCTGTTTGAAAATCTGGGCATGGAGAGTAATACTTTACTGATACCAGTCTTGTTCACATTCTCAGTAAATTGTACTTGAACTCTGACCTCTAATATAAGCCACCTTTACAGCGTTGTGTGCAATAAAATGTTGAGTAAATAACAGTTGAAATGGCACCCTATTGACTGTATCAGCGCTCTGTGACCTCTGACCTGCAGGAACTACCATGTGTTTTACAATCTGTTGGTGGGCGCGTCTAAAGACGAGCAGGAGGAGTTTCATCTGTTAAAGCCGCAGGATTATCACTACCTCAAGCAGGTACCTTTGATCCACACACTTCACAGCAATACAGGCGGGGGAGGACTGTGATGTGTCATTTGATTTTATCAGATGGGGAAAACCAGTGAAAGATGTTTAGAGACAGATCCACAATATCTTGAAGCTTCTTAACAGTAAATGTAGCCTCTCAGAGTTCCCCCTGTGTTGCGTGTGAAAAGACACTCAGATAAAACTGCATTTTATCTCTTTGAAACCTGAGCAAATTGGCTTTAGCAGCTTGAGAGGAAATGACCCAAAATTTTGCAAGAAATTTGTAAAAAGAACAAGAAAATGACCTAAAATTTGCCCAAAAAAAGGCCAATTATATTTATAATATTGATGCCCTCTTTCTTTCTGTATCTCATGTGATTGTTTTGCAGGAAAACCTCGATCTAGATGATGAGGAGAAACTTGGGCAGGAGTACAAAAGGCTCCATCAAGCTATGGAGATGGTTGGCTTCTTACCCTCCACCAAGAAACAGTATGTATGATCTGATAATAAACATCACAACAATGTGAATGCTGCAGGCCAGAGTCAAACTAACACCTATCCCTAAACTAACGTTTTAGGAAAAGTCAACAAAGGAGTTTCGCCTGCAAAACACTTTGTAAATAATAGTTTTTTGTTGTGAGACATGGTGCATTTGTCATCAAGGACACAACAGTACATGCCAGAAGGTTTTGACCATTTCAGGCATGTGTGTTATTACAGCAAAGCCCACATACTTGGTCCTCTGAGAGGGTGAAAAAAGATACAGAAATATTTGAAGGACAAATATTTGCTGTATGTGACACAACAACAGTTTACAGTGACACTGCAAAGCTCTTAGTCACCTGTACCAATCTAAAAATTACATAGGTAGGTGGAGTAATTTGCTATTAAACTGAACACCATCGAAGAGTTTCTGCTTTGTATACCTGTGTCAGTGACAGGTCAGAGCTTGTCAAGTCGAGCAGGAGAAAAATGCAGCAAGCATGTCGACAAGCGCCTGACAGCCTCGGGACACCCTGTACACATAAAAAGCTCTGGGAGCAAAGTTTGTTACCTGTTCAGGTTGGTCCTCCTGGTGAATAACCACACTGAAGACACAGTCACAGTTAAAGTGATTAAACTACAGAGAACTGCACAGGTGGAAAATATAAAGTTAGAAACTATGGACAAAGTAAAAGAACCAGTTGTTGTACTGGTTGTAGACAAAGTAAAGATAAAATAAACATGGATAGTCTGTTGAGGCATATTCTAACTCAGTAACTCTTGACCTGCATTTACAGCTTGTTTTAAAGGAGCGGTGTGTAGGATTTAATGTTATCTACGGTAAAGATTGCAGATTGCAACCAGGTTTTTAGCAGGAGCCAGATCATTCACAGAGGTCTCCCCCTCTGCAGAGCAATCAAACGTGGTGAATAAAACTAATAAAAACCCCTGAATGAAACAGTTTCAACTTATAAATCACTTTTTCTCCTATGCTGTTCGGCTCGTTGCAGACAAACTCCTAGCTCAGCACCTGCTAATTTGCATCACCTTTTTTAACTGATAACTCAAACCGTTCAGGAGATTTTAACAAAGAGACGAATTATCTGCAGAGATCGCTTCCTCTTCAAAACAGATGGACCAGGTGATAAATACTGGTCAAAACACTGAATAAAGTAGTTTCATGTTACAAATCAGTGTTTTTCCTTGTGCTGTTCAGCTCATTGTGGAAGGGCTGCTAACTACGACAACGAATGGCCCTTTGTAGAGTCAGTGCTTGGCTTTTCCATTCTGGACGACTGTAGAAACATGCCGTGCAACATGGAAAACTTTAATGACCTAAATGTGAAAAGATAGAGGTCCGCACACCAGGGAGCTCCCCTTAAAGGATTTTATCCTGCGAAAATAAGAGACGTTTCAAGCCAAAAAACGTTCTTCCTCAGACTCATAAGTTTTCTAGTGAGTTGCCATCTTTAATACATATCAACAATTACGTGACTCAAACAAACAGCTGAATTCACTCAAACGTGAGTGAGGGAGTAAATACAAATATATAAATCACATAAAAAGTAGTGCGAATAAATAGAATATATTGTGTGTAGAAAGAAAAATCTTTAGTAGAGCATATACTCTTCTCTGTATCACACAAGTATGTGTGTAGATAAATAACATTGTGTCTATACATTAGAACATGCACACAATATATGCAAGAAAATGATTATATTTGACAATCAATATGAAGATTCTATAATTGTATTGTGTATAACACACAAAGATCACACAAACTTTAATGACCTGCCTGTGTAGATGTAAATGTCTCTCTCTAAGGTAACAAAAACACAATGATTCTTATTTCCAGATTATTATACACCAATATAATATTCCATTTCAGCCAATACAGCCCCCTAAATCCTACACACTTAACCTTTGAAGCTTTGATGCCTAATGTGGCTGATGGGACATGTCAATTCAGAGGATTTGATTGTGTAAATATGATTTGTCAACTACTTTTAGTACAGTACAGAATGAATGTTTGCCAGAGGACAACACTGATGTTTACATAAACACACAATGTTTATCCTACCAGACACTGTTGTTAGTGTCACACCAACTTCGAGTTATGACATGACTGACAAACTGATAAACTAGCAGCAAGGTTGAAATAAACAAAAAAAAATGTAAATAAAATACCAAAGAATACACACGTCAGTAAAGACTGTGTATCAGAGTGTGAGAAGAATGATCAGTCACTGAGAAATACAGTCACTCTGTATTTAATACTCACTCACATTGGATTAATTAATTTATTTTTCCTTTTTTTTGTTTGTCTTGTTTTGTATGCTGCTTTGTTTGTGCTAACACGCACAGTCTATTTAGGACAGTGTTTTGGTGTACTCTTCACTGATTTATTGCACATGCAATTTTGTACGTTGACCTTTAAAGGGAGCTGAGATAGGAATGAGGTTCAAAGTGGGAGACGTCACATGTAATTCTGCACCATTTCCTATAAACGGAAGATTTCATATTAATGTCGGTAAAAAAAAAAAAAAAAAAAAGTAAGAGCGTGTGAAAGTTCAAAATAAATTTGAAATTAGTTAGTCAGATTTGATGTCAAAATGTCTGTTATGACTAAATCCTTTCACAGAATATACTAAAAACTCAACTGAAAATGCAAAGCAGGTACAAATACAGTACATGTGTTTCAGGCAGAAGTAACCAGTTTGTTGGTGTGTTTGTTTCAACCATGCAGCATTTTTTCCATCCTGTCTGCCATCCTGCACCTGGGTAACGTGACGTACACTCTGTCAGAGGACACTGACGTCCTGGAGGTTGGACCTGCTGAAGTTTTGTCCACACTGTCAATCCTGCTCAAAGTATGTTGATCATGTGCACTAACTGTTAAATCATCATTTATTACCTACAGTCTCCACTTGATTTATAGGGTTCATCAAAACGTTTTACCTGGGATGAAATCACAGTGACTGTAAATGTTGTTACTCCTACGGCGCCTAAAATAACTCTTTATTGTTTAAGAACAAACATGTTTTAACCTGTTTGTCGAGTACAGTAATTTGTAGTGATTTTCTGTAGGATTAAAATGTGTCACAGTGTAGTGAAACTACACATAACTGTTTGTTTTCTTCTGTTTTTTTCAGGTGAAAAAAGAGCTACTGGTGACGACTTTGACCAAGAGGAGAGTAGTGACCACCAACGCCATCGTAATTTCACAGTACACACTACAAGAGGTATTTAAGAGTTTTAATTTAGTATTTGGCCTTTTTTCTTAAAGGCAGAAGTTGTATAACATTACTCACCCTGTGTAATAATGACTCTGTGAATAATCCAACAATCCCTAACACACACACTTACACCTCACACACACAGATTTATGACCTAATTATTTATGATGATAGTGCCAATAATTTTATTTATTTATTTATTTATTTATTCTCTTTCTTTTCTAAATGATTACATAATAATTTACATATAAAACCATGTTAATGTGGTAAACATGAATAGTCTGTTGAGGCATATTCTAACTCAGTAACTCTTAACCTGCATTTACAGCTTGTTTTAAAGGAGCGGTGTGTAGGATTTAATGTTATCTACGGTAAAGATTGCAGATTGCAACCAGGTTTTTAGCAGGAGCCAGATCATTCACAGAGGTCTCCCCCTCTGCAGAGCAATCAAACGTGGTGAATAAAACTAATAAAAACCCCTGAATGAAACAGTTTCAACTTACAAATCACTTTTTCTCCTATGCTGTTCGGCTCGTTGCAGACAAACTCCTAGCTCAGCACCTGCTAATTTGCATCACCTTTTTTAACTGATAACTCAAACCGTTCAGGAGGTTTTAACAGAGAGACGAATTATCTGCAGAGATCGCTTCCTCTTCAAAACAGATGGACCAGGTGATACCATGCCAATGTGGTATAGATGCAGTTGCATCATTCTCTCCATCTCACACACACACACACACACACACACACACACACACTCATCCATCTGCATACAGGTTTTTGCTGGTTACCCATCAGTAACAGCCTGTGTAGTCCCTGTTTTGTTTTGTTTTGCTGTCTGAGTTTTATTTTATGTCTCTCGACTGTTTATTTGTCGCTGCAGTAGTTTTTACGTTCTTTTATCAGTGCATTTTTTAAGTTCTTCATTCACTGAAGAGGAATGCAAGAAAAACAAAAGTTTTATTCCCAAATGAATGAACAAGTGATCATTTTGTTGATGAATTCGTCCTCTTAGTTTAATTATAAAACCGATAAATACAATATAAATTATTCATTTGAGTTTGTTGGATTTTATTGTGGTCTAAATGAAATTTAAATTAAACCTTTTTTTTTTATTTGCTTTGATGTTTGATGTTTGATGTTTCTGTGTGTTCAGGCCTACACAGTGCGGGACTCCATGGCCAAGTGTTTATACAGCGCTCTCTTTGACTGGATCATCCTTCACATCAACCACGCAATGCTCAATAGACGGGACATGCAGGAGTCAGTTCCTGTAAGTTACACTGAACAAATGTTGGTTTTCACACAGGAAAGAAATGATTATATTTGAGTAATTAAGTCTTTAAGTATACTTTTGAAATGGGAATTATAAAATATGCGTGTATCCGATGTTATAGCTGCATCATTTATCAAAAAGACGCTGTAGGTTTAACAGTAATGCACAACCGTAATGATTAATAACACGTATGTTGGTTGTGAGTTGTGCTGTTGTTTTGTTTTCAGTGTTTGTCCATCGGCGTCCTGGATATGTTTGGATTCGAGAATCTCCAGACAAACAGCTTTGAGCAGCTGTGCATCAACTACACACACGAGATACTGCAGTATTGCCTCAACCAGCACATCTTCAAGCTCGAGCAAGTGGGTGTTTTTTTATTTTCCTCTTTCATGACACTTGAAGCGTGGTTAATAATCATTCTTTGTTTGGACTCGGCACTTTGTATTAGATCTCCTCTTGCCTTTGTAGCCTGTGCAGTGAGTTATTATCATGCCTGCAAAAGTCTTTAGATATCTGAAATTGTGTTATCAAAATCACAGATTTACATTTTCTTGCAGACAGAAGTAATGACATGTTTTACACCACAAAGCAGCTATTGAAGTGTCTCTCTTTGCTTTCCATTGTTTTAAAGTCTTTTTCAATCCCGCTAACATAAAGGAGTCTTTAAACCTGCAGGCACAGCAGTTACTGTTTTATCAAACTGTTCTGTGTGTTTGTGTGTGTCTTTATATCTGTATGTACTGTTACTGATCTCCTCGGTAGTGTCAAAGAGACCAATTATTTTACATTTACTTCTGCTGAGTAATCTAATGATGTCTTTGTGATTAAAATATATTTCAGGAAGATTATGTGTCCGAGGGCATCACCTGGCAGAATATCGACTACTCTGACAACAGCGGCTGCCTTCAGCTGATCAGCGAGAAATCCACTGGACTCTTTGACCTGCTGGATGAGGAGAGCAGGTAGGTCACTTGTAACATGATCCCCTGCTGTGTTTTCTCACGCTCAACATAAGACTCTTGAACAAAAAAATGACAATAAATTGAAACAATTTGTTCTGTGTCAGCAAATCAGTCACTGCAAGATATGCAGATCAGTTCCTTTTATTTTAGCCTCAATATTTGGAATCAGATTTTCTTCAGAAAAAAAGTACTTTAAGGTGTACTATGCAGGGATCATCACTGTTTGTAAACACAACATTCAAACTTGGCCGCAGCTCCTTCCACTGCTTGTATGCACACTGCAACCATAGTTAAAAAAAAAAACAGTCATGGGGCGGAGTCTCTGCAGATAAATAAACCATCGCAAACTTCTAGTGGGTCTAGTGTGATGTTGAGAGTGTTCACTTTTGTATGAGTCTGTTTATTGTGTCTTTAGAAAAACTTCTCATAGTATACCTGTAGTGTAATTAAAGATTCTGGGTTTAGTTCAGACCTAAGTCAAGACACTGATTCAATAAATGTAATTTTAGGTAGTTTTTCCAGGCCAGTCCCGACCAACAGAGACAAGTTTCAAGTGTAAATGGTTGAAATTAAATTCATAATATTTTTCAAATCTCAATCTGATATGATGAAATTGTCTTCAAGTATATTCTTGTGTTATTACTTTTTATGCCCATACTTTATACTATACCAAGGATATTTCAGAAAGCATTAATTCATAATTTGTCATAGTTTTGTCTGGATGAACGTGTATTCTTTGTCACTACCATTATCATCATTACTAATTTTTATTTTCTTCTTATTTTTTCTCTACTCACTTGTAAATATATCTTGATCTCAATGTGATATCCTGATTAAATATTTTTTTTCAGTTAAAACCTGTTGTATTTAAACAACATTATTGTGTATAATAAAATTATCACCTCAGCGAGTGTTTTTCTACCCTCTTACCCTCTTTCACACACACCATGTGTTGATAGTGATATTCTGTCCTCCATGTGTATCTTCTTCAGTCGCCCTCAGGCCACAGATGAAACCCTGTTGGACAAGTTGAAGCAGCAGCATCAGGACAACCCGTTCTTTGTCCCCTCCTCAAATACAGAGATGACTTTTGTCATTCAACACTTTGCTGGAAGGGTTAAATATCACATCAAGGTGGAGTACATATCCCACACTGCAAACATCTTTATTCTGTAAAATAAGTAATAAAGACTTGAAATTCAGTAGATGTTCACTGTAACATATTAAGAGTCTGCAGTAGCCTGTTATTTAAAGCACCGTGGGAAAAGCCCTGAAAATCTTTGCACTAAGTCAATGATTAATGCTGCTCCCTCACCCCGAGAAGTCTGTTGTTGCAGTATAGTTTCAGGTTGTGAATACATAATGAACGTGGAGCTCCACAGTTTTTCCTTTCGTCTAACTGCAGCAGAAGTAAAGGAAAACAGCATGTTAATTCTTTTTGTCCTTCAGGATTTCCGGCAGAAAAACACTGAGCACATGTGTCCTGAAGTCGTATCACTTCTGCGGACCAGCGAGCGGGCATTCGTACATCACTTGGTCGCATCCAGTCCAGAAGCTCTGTTCAGATGGGGAGTCCTCCGAGCAACCATCCGCATAGTCACAGTATTCAAGAACATGGGACGCCAGCGGTCAGAATCAAGTAGGAAGCTTTAGTTGCTAATCAAGACTAATTTTCATCTGCAAGCAGCAGCTAAAATATAACACTGCAGATGTGTTTTTGCAGCAATTGCATGTTTCTTTAACTGACTTTTTTTCTGAATGAATCCGTCACTCTGCATCTCAATAACAGGTTTTAATTGTTCTTATTTTGAGGATAATTTATGGTTATATACAACTGACTTGTGTTGTCACCACAGTATCGACCAGACGAAGCTCCCGCAAAACCCTCAGAGAGATGAAACAGCA
Source organism: Plectropomus leopardus (assembly GCF_026936395.1). Taxonomy (NCBI): domain Eukaryota; kingdom Metazoa; phylum Chordata; class Actinopteri; order Perciformes; family Serranidae; genus Plectropomus; species Plectropomus leopardus. The sequence goes on along the minus strand of NC_142187.1, from coordinate 28,860,162 downwards.
AAGCAGTGCAATGGACAGACTATCGAGGTAAATTTACTACACTGGTGCATTTAAGTAGATTTTACTGCCGCTGACCTGTCTCTGTTTCAGTGTGATTTTCATTTTGATACAATCAAATGTTTTAAAACTGACTTCTGTTTTATTAGAATTAGGCATCAGTCATCCAAACATAGGCACAAATACTGCTTTAACAATTTTTTTGTATGAATTAATTGTCTCATTTATCTATTCTTAGATAGTTAAGCTTTATTTATTCAAGATATCTCACTGAGATCAAGATCTGTTTTGCAGTGGAGACCTGACACCATATTACATTTACAAGATCACAAGAAGAAGATTGATTCACACCCAAAACAACACAGACAAGTCAATTTTTTAACGATAAAATAGTGATCCGGGGGAACTATGTATTGCTTACCAATAATGAACACCTGTAAACATATGCTTGTGAAAAGGCAAACCTACCTTAAAAATAACCTACCTTTGTCTTTGCTGATAAAGTTTGTGTACCTCTTTGACATTAACAGCAACAGCCTGACGCTGGATTTCTCCTTTGATCGCTCCGATGAACATCCTCTTGATGTATTTGAAGACATCTTTGTCAATTATGAAAAGAGAAAGTAAGTGGGCCTTAAGGCTTTAAGCACACTGATTTTGATGTGTTAAGCTTCACCTGTTGAATGGGGTTTCATGTTGTCTCTATTTCCTGCAGAAAAAGTCGAAGCGGTCGACAAAAGCAGCTCATTCCAAAGGTAAAGTTAAAAAAAAATCATTGATTCAGCACCACAATACACACCTGCTTGTGCATGTATTTGTTTATTTTATTTAAAAGTGACCATGAACAGTTTAAAACATAAATGTTACAGCACAATGTCATAACAGAAAGAGCTACAAAGTATAAAAAAAGACACAAGACAAACAATACACACAATAACACATGATATAAAGCGGTACAAAGAAGAAGACATGAGACAGACAATACAACATAAAACTACACCAAAAAAGCACATAACACACAAAACACAGAATAAAAAGCTGCACATAGTAGCAGATAACACGTGAACGCTTGTCAAATTAAATCTGAAAAATGAAAGAGTTATTTATTATATTATGTTATATGTGTCCACCTAAAATTCACGTTATGTCTCATTTAACAGAACCTCATGGATTTGCACTCCCTCCGACATATTGTCGGCAACGCTGCGCACGACCGAACCAGCAAATTCATCTTCCACCCTAATCGGACAACGAAGCCCCCGACAGTTGCTGCCCAGTTCCAGGTTTGTTTTCTCTGCTGCTTAGTTTACTATTATTGCTGCGTGCCATAAACTTCAATCATAACTTAATGTGACATTCATGTATGAGAAAGGGAAAGGTTTGATTTAGGTGTCGTCTCAAAATGAGATATCCGTTATTTGAATGTGATACTTACTTTCACACAATCACTTTTGTTTTTTGTTCAGGCCACAGTAAGCCACTGTGATCTGCAATAAGACACTTAGGTACATTTTATCTGGTCCTCTGGCAGCATTTTCTTTCCTTTTTTTCAATACCAGATATTTAGTAGGCCACAGTGACACCTTTACAAATGGATTTTAAAACCTTTACACCCTTTCCAATCGAGCCAAATACAATTTTCAATTTTCTGTCATAATTATATCATCAACCATAAATTAATGCACCTCTGTGTCCCACAGGCCTCTCTCAGAAAGCTGCTTGAGACAGTTGAAAAAGCAGAGCCATTATTTATTTTCTGCATTCGTTCCAATGCTGAAAAGGTAACGTCATCTGTGAATCTGTGTCATCATCATGGTTGTAAATGCAGCCTTACATATTGGCATTTATAACACAGTTCATCACTTTGGGTAAAATATTTTGTTTTTGCAGAAGGAGCTGCACTTTGATGATGAAGTTGTGCTGCAGCAGATCAAGCACACAGGCATACTGCAGATGGTACACATGCAGAAGTCTGGTTACAGCGCCAAATACACATTCAAGGTGGGAAATGATTTGAGCATGACGTTATATATACTGTATGTAAATATACAACTTCACTGCACATTCAAAGAGTTGAGAATGAAAAAGAAACCTGGATGCACTTATGGATGCATAATGTTTTTCTCTTGATGATAGGCATTTGTTCAGAAGTTCAGGATTTTGCTTCCAAAAGGAGCTGCAGTAACACCAGAGCACATAACTGAGCTGTTTCAAAGGATGGAGCTGAATAAAAACACCTATCAAATAGGAAAAACAAAGGTAAACACTCTGGATTATACAAATAACTTACTCTAATTTTCACCATAGATTGTAAAGATAATGGACGTAGCTACTGTGATGTCACTCATTGGTTTGAAGCCGCAAGTTCGACATTGTTATGGTCACCATTTTGCTTTTTTGGAGCCAGAAGTGACCAAATTTGGGTGTGAAGCTGCCACTGAGTAGGTGTCTATGGTATTGTTGTGGCAGGAGGATGAAAGTAACATTGCCATGTTTGAAAACTTGCTTCACACTGAGCTCATGGGAACTGCATGACTCATGTTTCTGTCATGTGTTTTGAATTTAAAACATCCAACAAATGGCGTAACATGCTAAAAAAAATTGTGAACAACATCTTTTGAAGTATTAAAGTAAATATAGTCATAAATCAGAGGAGTCTCACGTAAACGATATTACAGATTTCCTGCTTTACATGAACTTATGAAAACACACAAGTCACATAAGCACTCATGCATGTGTTAAAATGTACCGCAGTTTACCGTAAAAATGTTCCCATGGTTTCATCATTCTTGTGCCTCTCTGTCATCTACTCAGGTGTTCCTCAAGGAGAAGGAGAGGCAACTGCTGCAAGACACGCTTAACAAAGAGGTGATGCGTCACATCATCATCCTGCAGCGCTGGTTCCGTGCCTGTCTCATGAGGCTGCACTTCCTGCAAAAGAAAGATGCCACTATGATTATACAGGTACCATTTATACTGTTAAATGCTGTAAAAATAGAGGATTATTAGCAATCTCCTCATGGAGACTGCTAGACAATAAAAGCCATCTCATTGTAGACATCCAAGCATGTTGTACAGAAGATAGTCAGTCCACTTGGTTTGTCCTGTTAGTGTCTAAAAATTAAAAAAAGCTATTCACAACATTTTGAGAATAATTAAAGACACAGCAGACTGAAGTTGACAGAGGATTGTGATGTTTTTCAGAAGTGTTGGCGTGAGTTTTATGAGAAACAAAACCGAGCTGCTACAGTGATTCAGACAGCGTGGAGAAGTTCCCTGAAGAAGCCAGAACACCCATATGCGACGGAGGATGGGGAGTCAACCCAAACCCGGTCTGGACGGGACAGGTGCACATACAATTAAACCACCTGCACTGCTCGTTTTTCAGCTGCTGTTGTTAAAGAACAATTTTCTTCCAGTGTTACTTTAAAATCGTGAAGAAAACTTTGTTTTTATTTCATGCCTCCTAACAGAAGCAAAACTATGTTAAAACATTAGTTCCATGCATGTGATACCATGCAGTATAATCCAAGTTTCATTTATCTAGTTGAATACTAAGTACCAAACACATGCATTTTTGCTTAAACCATATTCCACATAAACAGTCTCACATATGGACAAATAGAAATAATTTTAAATGGTAACATTCTAGCAAAAATGCATTTGTTTGGAAAGTAATGGGCATGCATCTGGATAAATGAGACTTGGATTAAGCTCTACAGGTTGAGTGAGAGTTTGCAAATGGATGTTTTGGTATAGTTTTGCTGATGTTAACACCCTTTTACTAGAATTTATCAAAAATGTCTTTGTCCATTTTTGGATTCTCAATTCAGCATGGAGGTATTTGAGAAAAAATTCAGAATAGAAGCAAACACATGCCCTCTATTATAGCCGGTTTTGAGAGACACCTGAAGATGAAAAGTGTAAATATTGGGTCCATTTTGTGACATAAAATTACAGGTGAATAGGGTTAATGTGAAACTAGCCTTCCATTCACTTGCCAGAAAGACAGTACTTAGAAAAGCAGCATTTGTAATTCCAGTTTGACTGAATGTTTATTCAATAGCCACATCAAATGTCTGCGTGTCTTAAAAGCCTCAGAAGCATTGTTTAAAAAGGAAACTTTTATGAATTGTTGCAGCATTAATGTCACACAAAGCTTTACCATAAGCTTTACTTTAAAGATTTTCTCAAATCCTGCACAATATACAGAAAGAAAAGTTCTCCGATCACTTTTTTTACTGATTATAAATTAAACACTATTAATACTACAGTTCGTATTGGGCATACGAATATTAAAGCATTATTGTTTATATTATGGTTATGTTGCCGATTCTGATTTATTGCTTCTTACATAACAGCTTGAAAAAGGAGTTAAAGAGGCAGAACAAAGTGGAGCACAGCCCCAACCGGTCCAGGAGCAGGGAGAGGCGAGAGGGCAGAGGATCCCCTCCACCTCTCAACAGACCCCTCTCCCTCCCACTGGACTCCAAAGTCGACAGTGACAACGGCTCCACCAGCCCCTCGCAGGGCAGCTCGCTTCAGCGCTACAAAGACATGGGGGGCATCAAGGAGAAGGCCGAGAGGTGGAGGGAAAGAAAGAGTGATGGCGACCCGACTGATGACTCGAGTCCAGAAGTTCGGCGACGACAATTTGACCGGAGAGATGACTTTCAGTAAGCATCCTAAACTCATTTGGCTTTCTCTGTTTATATGGGCTCAACAAGCTTTTTTTAATAGAATATAAACTTTCTTTATGTTTTACAAATCTGATCCTATGTTTTTATTTATGTATCATGTCTATTTCATTACAAAATAGCAGTATATCTAAAAATTTATATTTTGAAGCTGTTACCAATAATCAAAAGTGTTTATCTTTAGTCCCCCATACAACTATAACTCTGCTGTCATTTTCTCTGCCACACAGGCGCAAAGTGAAGTCCATGTCTGTTGACGAACTGTCCAAGATCAGCTCCTCAGGTTCTGATAGCTCACCCTCTACCAATGAGGTAAACTTTATTTATATGTTATCACATAACCCGGCACACTGTGTCTGCAGCATAGACTGTATATAAAGATGAATATTGCATCTCCACTTACTCCTACTGTGCAAAAATAATGTCCTCAGGAAGTGCAACAATTTTCGTTGTTGCCAAACAGTAGAATTACAGCTCCATAGTTCGTCACATGATGCCATTGGGCCCAAAAAAGCATTTTCCCATCTTACATTTTTTTTAACCTCACAGCCTCCACAAAATAATATGTATCACCAAAAAGATTTAATCCATTCAGTCAGATAATGCTGCAAGATAAAATCATTTTAGCCCCATTCAGCAAACCAGAAGTGGTTGGCTTGGTCAGTGAAAGTCTCTAAGGTGTGTGCTCTGTGGGCACATTGATGCTGAAGCAGTGTCAATCATCTAGGTAATTTCATGCTGTGAAAACAGAGCTTTTTTGGTGTAATTCGCCACTGAGAAATAGGAATAAACAGGGTCCCACCTTCAAGGCTGTGTGCAGGTCTCTTAATACATCCATGGCAAAAATTAGGTCAAAATATCCTGGATAAAGCAGCTGCTATCTTGCATTGTTTACTTAATTTGAAGCCAAAATCTGCACAGTAAAGATCTCTGCAGTATCAAGATCCCGCCCTGTCCAACTAATTGCCATCAGTGCCATTGAACATGAGCACACTGATGAGCACACACAGCTGTCAAACATGACGTCACATCCCCTTTTTATAGCATTAGATAACTAATAAAAACAAAAATGATCAGAAAAATGAACACTTTTGTGTATATCAGGGGGATAAGCACCACCTAAAATGACAGAAACCATCTGACATAGGGGTGGCGGGCTTTATGACCTGTACTGCAGCCAGCCACCAGGGGGCGATGGAGATGTTTTGGCTTCATGTCTCATCTTTGTATACAGTGTATGGTCTGCATCCACAACTTGAGCGTTCAGTCCACTTTCCTTTTTGGTTCTCATGTAGTTTGTTAGTGTCCTGAACAACATTAAATGTCGGCAGTGGCTTAGAGTATTGTAGTTCTGTGTGCTGTAAACTGACAAACACACAAATTAAATCTCCTTACACATGAATCAAAGAGGGCCTCCCAGCCTGTGCCTCATCACCTTTCCTGGCTCAATCAGGTCAGGGTGCGTCTCCGCAAGCATCCCAAACGCAAGCGGCGCTTAGCCTACCCCCGCAGTGGTTTGATGACGAACTTTGGGGGCTCCAAGGAAAGCGAGTACTGGAGCTTTCCGTTGCCTCCCATCAGCCCCCATGTGCCCAACATGAAGAGCTCAGTCAGTAGCGTGGATGTCCGGGCCCTCAAATCCCAGGTCAAGGTACTGACCAGAGGACCTTTGACCGGCGCTCTCCTCTGCATGCAGGCCTTGCATGTGTATGTCCCAAAGGTTGCATTGCTCTCGGACTTCTCATTTCTGCTCTGCAGCCCCGGACACAAAAAAAAACTGTTGCTGCTCCTGAAAAACAAAAAGGCCTTCTCAGAGCCCATTTCCAAAGCTCGTTTCTGATATTTTATTGTGTCCTTACCCAGATTACCTGTAGGTCAACAGGTACACTTCAGAGTCAACACAGAATATAACTGATTTTTTTCATGTCAGTGGGTTTTTTTTTGGTCACTTAAAAATTCAGACAGGGATTGTGACTTCAATTATTTCACTTTGTTGCTTAATTTCCATTTATTTTGATTATGTTTACAGTGCAAAAATACATGACTATAAATTAATTATGTGTAAGACTTTTTGATTTTTGTTCAGTCTTTAATTTATTAAGTCATGAACACACCATAATCATATTTATCTTTTACCATATTATCACTTTTAACTATACATGGTGTCATAAATATAAAACCGTCATTAAATAACGTTTCTGGCAAAAATCATCTTACATTAATAATGTAAACACAACTGGGATATTGTTAATTATTCACAAAAATCACAATCAGTAATGAAAAAAATAATAAAATTTATGTTTGGACCAAATTACATTCAATAATGAATGTTTAAATAGGGGAATAAGGTTTAAAATCACTTGAATATGTAAATAATAAATGTTTTAACACACTGACACGATGTTATTGGTATTTGAACTAACTTTGCAAGTACTAATTGAAGCAAAAAAGGTCAGAGTTCAGTGGATGGCAGGAAAGCGTGCAGCTGCTTTGCATGAGGTAAAAATGGTGAAGGACTATGACTGCGGTGCTAATATTATATGTTGGTTATGTGGCGTGGTTTGGTGGTGGTGCAGCTGTGATGCCGCTGTGGTGCATCTGCAGGGAGACGTGGTGGGGAGAGACGTCCTAGTGTGTTACTGGGAAATCAGGAGGGTATTTTTTGTTTTCCTGTTAAAGTTGGTTTTCAGAGTTGTTTGTTTGCAAGTTTTATATTTTGACTTACAGCATGTTTATGTTTGACATTGTTGCAGATACCAGCGGAGACTGATGGGTCCAGGTACAGTCTTCCAGCCAGGAGAAGCGATGAGGATTCGGGACAACAGGGATCAAACCAGTCACAATTCACAAGTCCTGAAAAGTAAAACTCTTCATTCAGTTCAAAGCAAATTGTTTATGGCTTTGTTTTAACAGTACTTAATGTATTTGATATGTTGCTGCATGGAGCTGATACAGTCTTTTTCTACAGGATTTGGTTTTTAGGTAGATTACTGAGAAAGCGGGGGCCTAAATATTCCCCAGGCAGTGACTCTCCGTCAGACAAAACAGGTAACAAAAAGCAACAATTTTAATGCATTAATTTTTGCAATGCAGATATTTAAGTGTGTGAATACAGCACACTTTAAATAGGCTGCAACATGTTTAAAGTACTCCATTGTAAACAAAATGTAAATTACTTTAGGACAAAGTCTAATGCAAAGAGGCAACAAATGACAGTCACAGCTTTCTGTATGTCATTTTTCTTACGATGTTTGTTTGCTCACCTCACAAGTAAAGGTCACAGCATTATTCCTCACTGGTTAACAGACTTCTCTCTCTCTTTTATGTTGTATTTATGCACATTTAGACTTTTGAAATGCTACAAACATGGAGGCTGTATTGTCTGTAAATATCCATAATAAATCATGGAGGAAAAACAGCTCAACAAATTTAGCACACATCCAAACAAAAAGGGGAAAAAAGCTCTAAAACAAAAACAAACAAAAAGCTAGCATCAGTGATCAGTGATGGTGAGTAGCTGATGTATACACTGGTTGCTGTCTATGCATCTGTATACATAGAGCATGATACCGTATATAACAATGTATATTAGCTATGATGTTTCAGCCAGCATGAGGTTAGGGTGTGTGGTTGTGCATTAGTTTTTGTCTGAAAGTGGTGATAACAGCATATGGTCCACACATTGGAAGACAGGCTGCCACAATGTAGAATTTGATGTTGCTGTCTGTCTAATGTGCCTTTTTTCCTAATTGAGAGAGCTGCAACAGATCTTTCACTTATTGAGTTTGATCATTAGGCTTCTTGGAGAACAGTAAGAGTAAGCATTTAGCAGTAAGTGTAATAAAAGCAGCAAAATCTTTATTTAGCTTAGACATTATTGCTTACTCTTGTAAAACCCCAAAAAGCAAGAGGACAAGAGACTTGAGGTCAACCCACCACCTTAGAGATGGTTTTAAAATTGAAAGTCTAGTATTAATGTAAAGATGGTCACATCTTGCAATGGTGAAGTAATGCATAAGTCTGATGGCATCTATACATGATCCATTGATATCTGGGAATATTTTCACGCTTTTTGTGTCGTCACTGCCATCTGGAGGTTATTTGCTGATCAGCAACATGAAGCATCATGTATAAAACAAGATCTTCTTCAAGAGAAGGAGGATATTTAATGTTTAAACTTTTCATTGTCATGTCAAACTAATAATGCCACATCTCCCTCATCTGACTGCAGTCACCTTGGCCAGCTACACTCCACAATCCTACCACATGCCCAACCAGAGCAGTGAAAGGGTCACTCGAAACCCGACCATTCGAATCAGCCGGGCCACTCGGGCGCTGCAGGGGAACGCATCTCTGGATCGTGAGATCACCAATACCAAAGAGCTGCGAAACCTGGACGAATTCCTCGGTAATCAGGTGAGATCAACACTTGAGCAATCTGAACCGCAGCCGATAACCACTAACTCAGATTTCATTTATTGCACTTCCAAATCATGATACACACACACACACACACCTACACACACACGGTTCTCACTTGTTTATACTGTAGATGAGCAGTTTTGTGTAGTGTTGTCACATGCTATAGATCAGCTCTTTTAACGATCTTAAAAGCATCTTCATCACACTTTTTTCACTGTTTGTACAGCAAAAACATACATTTACAGCACACAGTCAGCTACCATGGATTAGGGCGGTGTGAGTGGCAGAAGGGAGAGGTGGCGATACAAACAGTGATGTTAAAAGTGATGTTATGAAATGAAATTAATTATTAAATTGATATAATCATTCCAGTAAAGCAGTGATGAATTAGTGAGAAATCAGAGATGAACAGAGATATAAAAAATGTTTTTTTTTTCACAATTTGCAGGTCTATTAATCCAGTTTCTGGTATTTCTTTACACATTTTTATAAAGCCTTATTTTCCATAATAAAATTTATATTATCCATTTTCATAGAGTTTCATAGTGAAATGTTTGGTTGTTTTTTTCCAAGATATAAATTGTTATGTTACTATTTTCCTATCTCTAATGGATTTTGGTAATGAACTCAATTTTTCTTTTTTCTTTTTTTTTTTAATAATCCTGTTTTCGGGGATCTAGCTCAACAGGTAGAGCGTGTGCCCATAATTAGGCTGAGTCCTTTGCAGCGGTCAGGGTTCGATTCTAACCTGTAGCCCTTTGCTGTGTGTCATCCACATTCTTTCTCCCCCTTTCCTGTCACTTTCCAGCTGTACTGTAATAAACACAAAAAGCCCCAAAAGTTCATCTTTAGATTAAAAAAAAATGTAATCCTGTATTCTTGGGGCTCTCCGGTAGCTGAAAGGTTAAGGCAACATACTACAATTTTCTTGTGTTACATGTCATACCTCCTTCTCCCTCCAATAAAGGCAAACACATAATTCACAATTTTCTTGTCTTGTTTCAGGTGAATGAGCTGCGAAGTAGAATCACAGATTTGTCGCAGACAGAGAGCATCTTCCTCACAGCCACCATGCAGTTCAGAGATACCATCAAAGGCATGTACTCTGTTCAGGTCAGTTCAGCTTCCTCCCCTGTGCAATATTAAGTTTAGTCTCCAGGAAAACAGTCTTTTATTAGCATGTCTCTAACATTCATGATCATTGCAGGTATATTTTTTAATACTTAACTGACATTCTGATGTTTTCAGTTACTTTACAGTAAATCAGATGTTGGAATTTAGATTTATTCTTTTTTTTTATTGTTTAAGTCGCTCATTTTAAGTCTGCTACTAATTGAGGGGCTTGAAGGTGGAAAGTGGTCACTAACTGTACTTTTCATGCACACTTTGTGATCAACAGAAGCCCCGAATCGGCTACAAAGATTTAATGAAGGGCTATCGCAACAAAGTGAACACGCTAGCTGGGTCCAAGAAGAAGAAGACAGAAGTCACGCTGGTGGTGAACTTGTTTCAGTCTATGCTGGACGGCTTTATTAGGGGCGAGCTAAAACGAATGGACTCAGAACCGACCAAGGTAAATGTGAGAACTTCAGTCAATCATCAGTCTCTAAACTACTTATTGATTGTAAACTATTACTTAAATCACTTATATATTTAACTCTGGCTTCTCTCAGGCCACCAAGACAACAAAGAAGAGGAGGAAAAAAGAAAAATGTGTAAGTTGAATATCTTTCCCTGCATTGTGAAGTTTCTGCATCATATATCGGGGAAATCATCTGAGTGTATTGTCTCTACGTCTTCTCCCTGCAGCCTAATAGTCCTCTGGATCACCTGTTCAGCACTTACCAGGTGAACATCATGCAGTCCTGTGATCTATGCGGCTCCTACATCTGGGGAATGGAGAAAGCCTACATGTGCAGTGGTGAGTTCAAACCGCAACAAGACTACTATGTAAAAATGCAAAAAAAAAAAAAAAGAAGTGTTTTTAAAAATACACAACGGCCATAATTTAAATATATTGTTGATATTTTGTTGTATTTTAATATGTTTTTAAACAATATAACAAGTTAAAGCAGCATTTTTTTCACATTTCCACAGTTATTTAATTAAATTAATTAATTTATTTATCTTTATCTGGGACCTAACTGGTCAAAGTGTGACTTTGAGCCAGTAAAAGAAAAACAACGTAAAATACTTGAACCTTGTACCTTGATATTTTCTTTTGTCAATGTATTTATTTTTGTGCTTTTTGTGTGTTTTTTTTGTTTGTTTGTTTGTTTTTTGCCTGTATTTTTTTTTCTTTTAAGCACTTGATTTTTTGTGATATACACTTGCCAAAACAGGCCTGAAGTAAAGTTCAGTTACCGTTTTTTGTAAATCTTCTGGCTATCAATAAAAACACAAAATTAAAAAAAAATCTTTTTTTTCTCTGCTTTTCATTATAGCTTGCAAGTTAATATGTCACAAGAAATGCCTGAGCAAAATCATCACAGATTGCTCGACAAGGTGTGCCAGACAGGTAGGAGCTGACATTTTTTATCAACTTTTAAAACATACACATTGATTTCTCTAAACTCCCTATAAATCTGTGCATCTCTCACGTGTTCTCCTCTCGTGTTTGCTGGTGATAGGACGACAGTATACCGGGCTCCCTTCACTTTGGGGTGCAGGTGTGTGTCCTCACCAGTAAAGCAAACCCTGTGCCCAAAGTGGTGGAGTTGTTGCTGATGCACGTGGAGTTAAACGGGCTCTACACGGAGGGAATTTATCGCAAGTCGGGCTCAACCTGTCGAGCGAGGGAGCTCCATCAGATTATGGAGACCGGTAAGCAATTCCATGTTGTGCATCCGTCTTTGCGTGGGGGGAGTTCTCTGTTTTCACTTTTACTCAGGACGTGATAACTTGTATGCTGTATTTTAACAACAATTTTAAAAAACTATAACGTCTGTACTTTTATTTAATGAAATGTTTTGACATTTTTGGGTGTTTAATCTGCGTGTTCCATCTCGTGTCATCAGATCCGGAGAAACCATGTTTAGACAATTACCCGATCCACACCATCACAGGTCTGGTTAAACGTTGGCTCAGGGAGCTGCCGGATCCACTCATGACCTTTTCCCTCTACAACGACTTTCTGCACGCTGTGGGTGAGTAAATATTAGGATTGGCAGATATAGCCCTAAAATAATATCAAAATATTTCATTTTTACATTAATGATATATTTCATTATTTATTTCAAGAAAGTTCAATTGCAACAATATAAGTTTTATGAGTCAGCATGAATGTAACAGTTTGCCTTCAAATATTCAGCCAAAACTAAACAAAGAATCATCTCTCAGGTCTTTAGTTTGAAAAGAAAAATAACAACTGTAAGTTAGTGAGATTCATATTCTGTATGAAATATAAATAGTGCAGCAAAATAAAATCAACCACAAATGGAAAAATCCAAAAAAGACTGAGTTGTTTTCCTCCACTTGGACCTGTATGCTCTCCCATGTCATTCGGCGCAAACCATCATTACATTATGTCAACACGTCAGAATATTGCTGTTATCATGATATTAGATTTCTTATCACATTAAAAATTTAGACTGGTATTATTGTGATTAATATAATAATTGATAGTATGTAAAACAGGGGGGCGCAAATCCTGTTGTTTGAGAAGCTGCAATTACTGATTTCTTTTCCTTTTGTGCTAAAAAAAAAAATTCTATGAGGGATCAGTTATCAAAATAGTTGTAGATTAATTTTCTGCCAGTTGTCAAAAAATACCTGATATGAATGTTTACTCTGACAAGTATTTTAGGTACATCAATCTCCATATTTGTCTGCCCCCAGAGCTGCCAGAGAAATCTGAGAGAATAAAAGCTGTGTACCAAAAAGTTGAAGAACTCCCGCCTGCTAATTTCAACACGTTAGAGCGGCTCATCTTTCACCTTGTCAGGTAGGAAGATCTCAACTTCTCCGTCCTGCTGCGCCTACTCTTTAACTGTAATGTGAATGTCTTATTTATTGCCTGCACAAAATGATTTGCAGAATATGCTAAAATGTGGGTTGCAAAGACTCCTTCTCTCCTCACTGTGGGTGATAAAGATCTTGAACTGTGTGTCTTTTTAGGGTTGCAAAGGAGGAAGAGCACAATAAGATGTCACCAAGCTCTCTTGCTATTGTGTTTGCCCCCTGCATCCTGCGTCCAGATGATATGGAAGACCCCTTCCTTGGTATAAAGGATGTAGCCAAGACGACACGGTGAGTCATACTGCAAGTTTGATTTAATTTATTCATTAATTTTCTCGCCTGTTGAAAAGCCCTGGCTTCAAAATACTGCCTGTGCTATTCTTAGGTATACTATATGTATTTCCAGAGATAAACACACTTTTATGGGGATGTATTTATCGTTGACCGTGTTACCTGCAGGTGTGTGGAGATCCTGATCTCTGAACAGCTCCGACGCTACAATGAGAAGATGCAGAATATTCAGGAGCTGGAATACGCAGAGGCGCTGGCTGTCAATCAGCTTAAACTGAAGAGACAAAACACGGTGAGAGGAAACCACAAGGCCAAAGGAAGACACATCATAGACTCTGGGGCAATTTAAGTTTTTACGTTTGTCGATTCAGTTGAAATATTTCAAAGTTGCACCAAGACAGCACAGAACTGCCACAGGGAAAAGTACAATAATTCATAGAAAGATACATTAAATTCACTGTCAAGCTGTTATTATTTAACATAATTTAAATCTGAGGAAAGTGATATTCACGAAATGAACATCCTCCTTTATGCTGACACATATTTATTTACACCTGGGAGATGGACAGTAAAGGCAGGGTTCACAATTGAACGCAGAAGCACCAAAAAGCTCCACGCCTCCTTTCAGTGCCCATGTGAATCATGCAGGAGGTTCCCACAGGTCCTTCAAAGTTTTTGAAAATAGAAATAAATAGACATGGGTCATTGAAAGTGTTTGAATTTATATATTTTGTGCAAGAATAGAAATTGAAGTTCTTTTGATTTTTTTTTTTTTTTACTACAGTCACATGCATGCGTGAGTTATTGAAGTCGAATTATGCAGGTTAAACAGCGGAAAGCAAGCAGGAAAGACAGTGTTAAGTGACCCTTCAGCTATGCCTGGAAAAGGTAAATTTCAGGACTTGGGGGTAGCCAAAGACATTCCTAAAGACTGTTAAACTTGTTAAAGATCCGCGGGACATCCATATGGCCCGATGCAGAGCCTGTAGCAAATACATGAAAGTTCACGCCATGGTGAGCGGCACTAGTTTTGTCCAGTGTGAACGTGGCGTATGCTGGACGTACCACAGAGCCCGCTCACAGTATGCGGCAATTTTTCAGTTGGCCCTAGGGTTAGCAAATATGGCAAAAAAATACACTCATGATCTATAACTCACTATATAAAGGTTTTATTTAATATAAGTGATCTTATTCTTATAAATGATGAAGTATGCATCCCATGATTTTTTATTCCACATATTTTCAGATTATCTAAATAGAGTAAGAGAGAGACGAGCAGACAGACAGAGCTCTACATGTGAGCAGAGGAGCAGAGGAGCAAATTGCTTACTGACTGGCGCAATGACGTGTGCTTATGATGTGGACGGCCAGGCGCCTGCTCGCACACTGCTCATAATAACACATACAAACATCGTAGTACTTCTGCTTTGTGTTCCTTCCTAATGTTTAAACAAGGAAAGATCTATAACGTTCATGCATCTGCAGTACCGTTCTGAGCCAGTTTAAAGACTAGATTACAGTCACAGCCCACCTAATTCAGCCGCTGTGATCACTTTGCAGATCATTGAAAAGCCCTCAGAGCTGGATGCTCCACTGCAAAACTCAGATGAAACGGAGAGGACCCTCATCGACAGGATCAAGTCCATCAAGCAAGAAAAGTGAGCAGAGACTTTTTTAACTGAAGTTAAACGCACTGAAGATGAATTTGAACAATAACATCTTGTTATGTTGTTCTCAGGGTGGAGTTGGCGTGCCGGTTACCTGAGCTGGAGCAGGAGAACTCTGACAATGACAACCTGGACTCATCGTCGTCGATGAGTTCAGAGAGTTTAGAGGACCGTTTGGGAAGCTTGGACTCGGAAGGTCAGTAGGGAGGTAAGGTTCTTTCACCTTCCTCTGGAAATAGAGAATCAGCGTGTAAAAAAAAAAAAAAAAAAGATACGGATCAACATATGACGGAGACATCATACTTAAGAGTTCAGTATGCTTGAAACGTACTGGGCCGTATGGTGTGTCATGAACATGTCATTAAATTACACAAATAAATGATACAGAAACTTTGCTTATTTCAAACATCAAATGTGTTTTAACCTCAGCCAAAACTCACAGCAGCATTTCATAGCCTATCAATTAAATTCCACATTTTCTATTACATTTTTAACGGCCGATTCATCGATCACTGATTAATTTTTATCATCCCAAGTATCAAACTAACACAGGACCTTGGGGTTGACTGTGTGTATGCACTACAAAAAACTTATACCAAATATTTTTGATTATGTGATTTTTGTAGCTCCAGAAAAGGTGACCATGCGATTGAAAACCCAGAAACCCGTCTGCCCGCCTAAACCTCCTGACCTGGCGCAGAGAGTCAAAAGTCTGATGGCTCTAGCAGATGATGCAGAAAGAGAGTTTGCTTCGGGACAAAAGACAGATGTTACCCAGTACATGTGCTTCCTGCCCAGCCAAGACCCCTCCCCAAAAGGAAAGCCCCAAATCAATACCAAGACCTCTAATGGGAATTTTGATGACTTGGACATCCCTTACATCGATGACGATGAAGATGTAACCTGCACATAACATAACAAGCTGTAATAATTGGATTATCCCTAAGTATGCGTTGATAGTGTGTTATGTCAAAAAAAAGAACTGTGCACTTTGTTTAATAGACTTTTCAGTGCTGCTATGGAAACAACGTGCTTCGAGAATTTATATGTATTTAATGGGAGAACGTACGGACTGTCCCTTCAGGGTTTTATAACTGATATGGACAACAGCAAGGACTACTAAGCCTCCTTACAAACACTGTATGTGATTTTAAACATATTTCAGAATTGTACAGTTTACATTTTGCAAGCTGTTTCTCATCTGTTAAGAAAAACGGGACAATATGATGAAGAGCAACTGAGGACACAAGTGTCTCCTGTACTAATGGACATTATTCTGAGCTCAGCCACTGTGGTACTAATGGACTTCATAGTGGTGTTAGTGGAAAAAAAGTGTCTTACAAGAGTGCCCAAAGGGATCATAGGAGAATCAGAGTTCTTCTCCGTTGTACATGCAATGTTTAGAAACCGTTTCAGTTGTTTTTCGGCTTTTCATTTTCCCATAGTATTTACTGCTGTGACTGATCACTGATTAAATCCACCTGCAAGGAAATGGCCATGTCGCTGCCTTTTACACTGACTGAAGATGCTTCTCTCTGTCACTTATCTTGGTGTTACAGTTTCACCAAGATTCTGTCTTATAGGCTCAATGTAGCTTTTTGTTTTTTCCTTTGTTAAATATGCATGCCTGTACATTTTATAAGGGGTAGGAATAATGGATTTAGGGGTGAACATCCTCTGAGTTTGTACTTTGTCACCAACTGAAATAAACTGACCATTTTCAAATGTCTCCAACTGTAATACAAAAATTAAGTTTAGTTTATTTATTTCTCAGGGACAGTAAACATGCCAAAATTATAGTTCCTAGCCAGGTGTAAATTCAACAGCCTTAAATAAAAACATTTTTAAAAAAAATGTTACCACTACTGCAGCTTTGACAATGAGTCTCTTAACAGCACATTGAATAATATGTTCAAAAATTAGGTAGGAAAAAAATAAATACAAACCCTGACTAAAAAATACTGTGCATGAAACAAACTGCACCACCTAAAAAAAGAAAAAAAATGAAATACTGTTTGATTAGAGATCAAAAGTTAGAAATTTTACAGAATCAGATTTTCTATTTGTATTCTCAAATACTATTTTACACTAGTTCCATAATTTGTTTATCATTTTTATACAATTATAGACAGACTAATACTTTTTTTAGTAGCTAATAAGACCAAATATCACACCTGGAAGCACAAAGAAAACGGGTTATGACTGAAAATGCCTATAACAGACCAAGCTGGGCAAGATATTTTTGCTATATTAATGTAACTGAAATAACTGTCTAGATCAGAAACTAAAATAGTCTCACATTATTTGTGATGTTACATCTCAAGCTGATCTCTACTAAGCACTTTTCTTAGTGACTCATTATCAATTTCCCACAGTTGCACACACCCCATGGCATATTTCCAGCAAAGGAAAGAGAAAGGTTTCGTTTTTAATCAATCTCCACCACTTTCTTTTACTGGTAATCTAAAACTTGGTGATCTGGTTAACAGGCAGTACTTGATTACCTTTCAAAATTATTGATATTGTGCCCCAGAATGCATTAGCATGCTCTTTAATATGCATTAAGTGCAGGTCAAAATGTTTCCAGTTAATCTGATGACTTTTAGGCAAAACCTAATATCTGTAAATAGAAAGAGAGCCTACATAGTTTAACATGTTTTTTTTTAATATTTTGAATCCTTTCCAACACTTACAACATATCAAAACAGTAAAGAAAATTATTATTATTATTCCATCTACGTTAATTTCAAATGGATTAATAGTTAATTTAATGTAATAAAATGTAAAGCTCTACATTTATTGCTTGCATTGCTGATGTGCCATATTTTTTCTATTTTTGATCAGATTTCTGACACATTGCTACAGAATTCTCAGACACTTTGATATTTTTTTTAAAGTAGCTATGATGTGATTTGTGATAATGGGCTTAATAAGTAAAATTAACTTGACTTTTTTTTTTTTTGGTTTACAAAAACATACTCATCCTCATTCATGTTTTCCAAAGTGTATTTATTATTTTTATTGTGTTCCCATATTGTATTTTATTGTGTAGTGTGAATGTCTACTGCTCTATGTTTGCAGACGGGGAACAGCTTAATAAAATGTCTCCTTCTAACAAAATATGCAAAATGAAAAGAGTGATTGGCAAGGCTTAAAAATAGAAAAAAAAATGAAATAATAGAATAACATACCAAAAAGGAGTGCATAAAACATCACATTTACATATATAATCGGTGCAGTCATAGGGCAGATACCTCCAAAGTAGAAGGTACTAGAAAAGTTCATGCATTTTTTGTGGTAAAAAAAAAATAACAAAAGAAGACTTTAAACAAATATGAGAATAAGTGACTGGGAGGTGCAAAATATTTTTTTAGCAATGGGGAGGCTTAGGGAAGGGGGGGATCCAACTTTAAATCTTTTAAAATGTATTAGGTTAGATACTGTCGGAAATCTAATCCTGCAAATGGATATTAAAGGCACATTTTCTTTAAATCAAACTTTTCATCATAACCAGAAACTATGAAATACGGTTATTTATGGTGAAAGGAGGATCATGCTCATCATGATCATCATCAGTCACCTGAGGAGGGTCACACCTCTGCCACCTCCCTACTCTGATAAATAAAGTACAGTCCCTACATGTAAGAAAAAAGAGACTGAAGGTCTTGCAACCCTTTATTTGTGTTAAAAGAAAATGATTATATGTCTTTGCTATAGCTGAAATGCTTTTATGGGGTCCTTGGAAGTAGCTGAACATCATGTACACTTCTACATAAACACAGCCGCTCACCATATACGGGACTTCCTCTTTATACACCGAGCCCGCGGGGTGATGCTCACAAATCACCATTTGAGGATCAATACCACCAACGTTTTTCTCAACCAATCAGACGCTCAGTTTGGATTTGCTCTTTCGCCGGACAGCCAATCGTTGAGCAGTAATTCACCAAAGGGGCGGGCCCACATGTAAGTTCAGGAAGACGGGCTGAAGTGAGGTGGGGAATGGGATGAGAAATCATCATTTAGTTAGCTCGCTGCTAGCTGCCTGTAGCCAACCGCCGAGGTGTTATGAGCTTTGTAGCCGGAATCAGTATATTATTTTACTTTCAATAGGCGCAACGATGACCCTCTGACACCAAGAATGGACATAAGTTAACAATGACGGGGGAGAAAAAGAAGAAAAAGCGGCTGAACCGCAGCATTCTTCTTGCAAAGAAAATTATAATAAAAGATGGAGGAAGTGTGAGTTAAATATTTATTTATCTTCGTTAACTCAGCTTGCCGCGGAGCTAAACTGGCTCCCAGCCGCTGGAGTTAGCTAGCAGTGTTGTTTATTTCATGTAAACGCAGCAGTCGTAGTATTGTTTTTGTCTTTCTGTGTTTGAGGGTTTGCCTCAGCGGATAATGTTAACCGTTAGCTGGGTCCGCCTAGCTAACTGAGCTAGCATCGGCTAACGTTAGCGGCCTACGTTTAGGTAGCCGTTTACACGTCAGCTCAGGTAACGCTAGCTGGCTAATGTCAACGTTTGTTTTTCTTTATCCTCCCACAATAATTCACCTACCCCAAATACCATGTTATTTAGCACAAATTATCTCTCTTAATGTTAAACGCTGTCTCACGTTTGTTCAAATCTGTGGGAGTTACGTGTGACAGTGCATCAAACTGGGGCTAACATTAGCTCACTAGCATATGTGTTCAACGTTAATTGGGGTTATTTTTAGCCTGTTGCAACAAACAGATAATTAAATGAATGCGTTAAGCCACTTTTTGTACTAGTGCTAAGCTAATTGTTCAAGTTAGGTAACTTGTTAGGGTAGTCGATAATGTGGTTTGTAAATTGACGTTTAAACACAGGGTTAACTGGCTGAAAACAAGCAAACACGACGTTTAAGTCAACATGTCAGGGAGGTAAAATTATTTACTGCCACTGCTAAAACAGCTGTGTAATATAACGTGGCTCATAACTACCTGGTGTATGTAGGCGATGACTCTTCAGGATATGGTGCTGATGCTTGGTTAAATATCTGTCAGGGTTTGTTGTTTCTGACACATTTATAGTCTCTTCTCTGGGTCATTGACACCTGTAGTCCAGGTGTAACACCACCCTATGGCGTGATAAAATGCCTTTTCCTTTCCAGTTAAAATCTGTATTGCAGAAACTCATATCTCAAGGTACTATGCTGGCCTGGATAATAAATATGAAGACACTGTTACAAATAGAGGCACAGTATCCAAACTTTATAGACTTATGTCACTCTCCTCCTGTAGTAATATGAATAAAGTTAAATAACAATGAGAACATGATCTGGGTAAACACCTACCACTTGAACAATGGTACACTTTAACACAACATACAAATGACTTGTTAAAATCTGTTAGATATAAACACATAACCAAGCATATATAATCCCACACAAACTGAATAAAATGAATAATAGTATGTCAGATCTAAACTGTAATGTTATGGCACTGCCTAGAAAAAAGAACATTTTGGAAAGGAGTCCAAAATATGCTGTGTCCAATGCTAAATGTGACTGCACCTGTATGCCCCACAGAGGCTTTATAAAGATGATTTAGATGGACTATGGACACTCGTTAAGGATACATATGAACAAGAGGCATGTAAATTAGTTTAAGATATGTTTTTCTTTGTTGTTTTCCCCAAAATAAGCCAGTAAAATAAATTTGATTCTGAAAATTTTATGTAGAAAGCAGAAACTTTCAAGTGTATCATAATAATGTTCTTTTATTGTGTAGTCTCTGGCGAAGTAACTATGTTTGTGTATTTGTACTGTGTTGTGTATGTTTGTTTTATGTATTGTATCATTAATAATCTGTAAAATGAAGAAGAAAAAAGATGCCTTTTCCTAGAAGAACCAAACTTCCTCAATAGACAACTAACTATCACATCTTCTATGATTTGAATTATATGGATCAGGCTGGAATTGAATTTAAATGGCTTGACTTTCAAAATATACTTTATGTGGCTTGCCACATAACATTGAATAATTAAGCAAGATCATTTTGCATATTTTCCTTTCACCTCGCAATGATGGGTTCTTGTGTCTGTTAAAAGGAAAAAAATCACCTGACATGATGTAGCTCTATATTCCAGTGAGGCCTTTAATTCATATCTTTGTTATTGCCTTACTGTATTATTGCCCTACGTCTGACCACTCATCCATTTAGAATTCACTTTCAACATCCAACCCTCGATCCACTCATAGCGTCTAATAGGCTTAGAAGTCAATAGTGATCCCTAAAGATGTAGCTGGTCGTCATTTCAGTGGAGAGGAAGTTGCAGCATCCATAGTAAGAGGCAGTTCCTCTTTTTTCAGTTGAGCAGGTGGTGTGATCATTGACATCATACTAGAGATGTTGCAATACCATTTTTTCCATCCTGATAATTATACCTAAACTTGGCCTTGAACACAGAGCACCAATCTGAAACCACCAAGTTTTTTTTGTTGGTGTGTGTTGTTTTTTTGTTTGTTTGTTTTGTTTTGTTTTAGACTGAACAGCTCTTTACTAATAACCCTGTATGGATGTGAAATGATTGCATGATCACCCCTTGAGACTAAAGCCTTGCAGTGTGAAATGTTGCCACTGTGTCCTGATGGTTTGCGTTGTTGTTCACTGGAACACGCTAAATGTGTTGGAAAAAACTGGATTGTGTTGTTCATGTGCTAACTAGCTTCATGATGGTCTTCCAGTTTCCCTTTTTGAGTGATGATTACAGGCGACTGCCGTCTGCTCGTAGTGAGAATTATTTCTCCTCACGCATATGCAGATCGTATGTGCTGATGAACTATTGGTTGTAGTCTTTGCGAAAACAGGCAATGTGAGGCGCAAAAAGTTGGCTTTCGCTGCCACTAGTTCTTTGATGACTTGGTGTGTCTGAGCCTTAAAGCCTTATTTGCCAGTGGCTGCACAGAGCTACTTTCTGTGTAGGCTGCTGTTTTAGGTGAAGAGGGTTTAATTTTCAGGAACACTGACATTTTGTCTAAGAAACTACTTTCAAACACAATTTAAAGTAATAGTTCATTTTTAGTATAGGATCAGTGCATAGACTCGCATACTTGCCGATACCAGATCTAACATCTTAGGAAGTATCAGAGTTATATCTGATGCTGGTATCAATATGAGAACAACATCACCCATCATACCATGGAACAAAAAGGGTGTGAGTTTCCGCTAATTTAACACTTCCGCCTCAGTCATACCCAGACCTGTAGACTTGTCTTCTGTGATGCTTTCACCCTCTACTCCTGGGGAAATGACAAACCACATGAGCGAGTAAACTGGCAGCTACTGTCTTTGTTGAGTTGCCCTGGCCTATTTACAGTCTCCACAATTATCACAGCTTGCTGTGTTTCCTGCAAAAGACCCTGCTCAGCATCCACGCTCACTCCATTACACTTTCTCCTCACCTCACAGACTTATATAGATTTTACTGTGCCGCAGTAAAGTGTGAACGTTAAAGGGGTGTCTATTTGTGTTTCACTCATTACAGATGTAGGTCTGTTTTGGGAGTGACCCAGTAAACTGTAACAGAATATTTAGTTGTTTTACTTAACACTTTACTTAAATACTTAGAATTTTGTTGATAATAAATTTTAAACCTTTTTATGAAATATTGTGCCAGTTAATAAGATACACAATCACAGATGACACTCTATCATGTATTAATGTGATATTAATGTAATCCTCTTCTCTTGTTTCACAGTCTGTGCATTTGCATGTACTCAACAAAATTCATTTGCAATCAGAGTATGGTAATATAGCCAATAGTGCAGATGTCATGTAAACAGCTTAAGCTCATCTCACTCACGTTAATGTCGTAATTAGAGTAAGTATGACTGGATTAACAGTGATCGCATGCTTTTAAATTAGTCTTAGCATGTATGCATTTATTTGTTTTTGGATCTTTGATTTTGATACTGTGCAGGCAGTGTAAAGCTCGTGTTGTAGAGTTAATATAAAGTTGTGCGTTGGATAAAAAAAATAGCAGAATTGCTTGTGGCTTGAAATATTAGTGTGGCTTTATACGGCTTTATACACCTTTATTCCCTTTTCTGGGTAAATTCACTAGAAAATAAAAGCATTTTCATTTTGATTTTATATGCCAATTGCCAGCTAGATATAGCTATATCTTTTCAGGAACTTGTAAACTCATCTTAAAGGAGTTGTCATTAATCATGTAAATTCCTTGTGCAAAAAATGCCTTAATCTATTTATTGACAGTGATTCTATTATTTGTGTGCATGTAAATCTACTGCTTGTCTCTCGTTAATGTCGAAATTAGTGTAAGTAGGACTGAATTAATAGAGCCACAGTGATCACATGCTTTTAATTAGTCTTGGCATGTGTGCAACGTGGTTGCTTTTTGTTTGTGGATCTTTGATTTTGACTGTGCAGGCACTGCGTTGTAAAATAGAAAGGGTTGCATTGAGAAAAAA
Source organism: Plectropomus leopardus (assembly GCF_026936395.1). Lineage (NCBI taxonomy): Eukaryota > Metazoa > Chordata > Actinopteri > Perciformes > Serranidae > Plectropomus > Plectropomus leopardus. Next base: position 28,836,671 of record NC_142187.1, on the reverse strand, counting down.
ATGCTTGTGGCAGTGACTGAATAAAACCGCTTAATTTTGGCCACAGATATACAGCCTTATTTCCTGTTCTGTGTGAATTCGTATGCTGTTATTTAGCTATCACTTGCAAGATAAAGCTAGTTTTTCTCAGGCAACTTGTAAACGCATCTTTTAAGGAGTTGCCATGAATCATGTAAATTTCTCCTTCAAAAAGTTCCCTTAATCTGTTTAATGACAGTAATCCCATTATTTGCGTGCATGCAAATGTACTGATCGTCAGGGTGATTGTGTCTTGTGAGCAGATTTTAATAGTGATATGGTGGAAATATAAATTTGAATTTCAAATAAAGGGGGGAGAACAAGTCGCAGCAATTCTAATATGATTGCTGGCTTGTTTGATTTAACACGCAGCACTGTTTTACACCAAGAGAAAACTCCCATCAGTGTTCTTGCAAAAGAGTGAAAAAATATTTCACATTTTCTTACTCATTCTTACCCAACTGTGGACTGTCCCACATGATCAGGTCATGAAGAATATAGTTAGGCAATGCTGGTTTGAAATAGATTCCAGTTTTAAGGTTCGATCTGTTAATGTGTGTTACCGTTTACCGGCACTTTGATGCATGTAAAAATGTTTGTTGCTTCTCGGCTAATCCCCTTTCTTTTTGTATGTCTCCATCCAGCCTCAGGGAATCGGTGAGCCCAGTGTTTACCATGCTGTGGTTGTCATCTTCCTGGAGTTTTTTGCATGGGGTCTTCTTACCACCCCGATGCTCACGGTAAGCTCGGACACACACACACACACACACACACACACACACACACACACACACACACACACACACACACACACACACACACACACACACTGTTATGTAAACTGACATAACAGTTGGTAATACATTCATACGCCTACACCTCTCCTCTCTGGAAATGTAGCCAAAGAGTGGCATTTCCCATTGACTGGAATCACACAAGGCCCATCAGTGTCTATGAATGATTGAATTCCTAATCAAATGAGCGAAGCACTGAGTGACGCAGTTTTGTGTGTTTGTGCGTATGTGCTGGCAGATGTTTTGCCAAGCGCTAATGGACTGAGAAATATGAAAAGGGCATCAAACAGTTGTATTGTCAGAGCACCAGTTCTTTGTTAAAAAGGCTTATGAGGGGGTCACTGGTTTGTGTTGTCAGGCCACACGGCTGAGATGCCGGCCAGGCGAACCACGGCACACAGTCACCTCAGCGCACTGCAGAGTGGCGTGTTTAATTTGCTACAATTTCAACAGCATTGTTTTCTTCTTTTTAACCTGTGTTTTTTTTGTTTTTTGTTTTTTTATAAAGGTTGACACGAGAATATTATCAGCCAGTATTTAAAAAACACAGATGGTCATTTCCTCAAAAACAGATCTAATTTGTAAGTGCAGAGCTAAGATGAGTCATGGTGATGACATGCTTTATTTTATACAGGCAGTGAGTGTGTATTAATAGTTTTTCTTTTTTTGACACTCGCTTAGCATTTTTCAGCCAGACTGTATTTACTGAATCCTGACCAGTTCTTTTTTTTTTCACCTTTTCTCCATCAACGTAAATGACTTTGGGTTGAAACTGGTATCTCAAACAATTAATGAGCAAACGTGTGCACCACATGATGTAAACCAGACAGGCTTATGCAATGCCTGTTATTCAGCAGTCTCTTGTTTGAAGAGGCGGCTGTATGTGTAACTGTTGGGCATTAATTACGGGGGGTTTGTAAAGCATTAATTACTGAGGGTTTGTTGCCCTCAAGATCCCTGGGCGGAGGTAGGATTTGCATTTGGACTAATCAGAGGGCGCCTGAAGATGAGAGGGACTGCTTCGCTGTTCCCACTGAGCACGCTCCTTCATTAGTATCCAGCAGCAACAGTCGTCACTAAGCATTCACAGTCTGTGTGTTTGGAAACTGACTCCCAGAGGAGGAGAGGAGATTCTTAGCCATGCCACCAGCTTTCCCATCCGTACCCCTAAACAATAACCAGATCCTGTTATTCAGTCTCAGTCAAGCTCTACATGTCCTAACCCGGCTTCATGTTCCCACACCAGTGTCAATGACACTTGTGCTCTATGCTTGCTGCACACTGACGTCATGGACTTTGACCTGAATATACCACAGATTTTAACTATCTGAACACCACTTTCCCCTCTACAGTCTCGCAAAGATAAAGTATTTTAGGTGCACTGTGTCTGGCTGTATATGTCCTAACATGCGTAACTATGGTTCTAGTTATTTGTGGGACAAGAGCGCTAAACAAAGCTTGATCAAAAATGGAAAAGTCCTACATATTGTGCCTTCATGAGAGAAGCTTGAAAAATCTTTTTTTGTTTTATATATAAACAGGGTTCCCACGGTCATTAAATTCCTGGAAAAGTTATGAAATAAGAAACTGTTTTCCTGGCCTGGAAGTGTTTTGGAATTAACAGGATGTTTTGGAAAAGTTTTGAATACATAAATAGTTTTTGGTTTTGTTTAAAATATGTTCATAAAAAATCCAACATATGTCTAACATTACCTAAAATATGTTAAGTTGTGTGACAGTACATTGGATCTTTGGTTCTCTTTGCCAAAAAATGCACAAGGTATTGATGTATTGCAGGGTGCCATTTTTTGCTGCTCTGGTCTTTTGGCATATTATGCAGCTGGTTGGCAGCAGAAGTGTCTAATTTGCAAGTAAAGATAGGGAGCTCCAACAGTTTTCATATCCAAATATGCCTGCAAGAAATTATTCTTATTTTTATTTTTATTTGTCATATTTTTTAACAAAAACATTATCTGGGGGAAAAAATAGAAGCAAAAAATAAAAACAAACAAGAAAATGCCCCCTCAAAAAATAAAGAAAATATGTATACATTTTTGTCTGTAACATAATTTTAAATATATGGCCATAATAGTTATACATATAGTTTTCCGGGGATTTTCCCTGGATTTTTTTAAATTTCCTCTTTGTGAAACTATTTTTCCAACCTCCAAACAAAGTTTGGCTCCAGAGCAGTTTCTCAGAAAAACAGTTTGTCATCCAAAAAATCAACAAGTGGATTTTACTGTAAGTCAGATGTTGTAACATGATGTTATACCACAAGAAATTTGACAAAGAGATGAGATTATGTTGCTCCCTGATATACTCGGCTACTCAGTTTATGGCCCGGCCCTGATATGAAGTGTGGATGAGCTCTCTAATCTCTGTGGCTAAACTCACACTGACTTTATTTAAGATAGAATTAATCTTCACATCTTCAAACAGAGCAGAAAGAAATAAACCCAGTTTGGGACAGGTGAAGCAACTCATTCATTGTTGTCTCTAGACTGGATGACTTGATGCCACCTGCTGTAACCATGACAACATTTAGTACAGACCAAAACTGGAAAGTATTTAGGTCACTTGACTGCCCAAACAGAATGTGAGTGTATGTGTCAGGTGTAAAAAGAACTTACGAGTCTTTTTCTTCCTGGTAATATTTTGTCGTTTGTTGTGTTGTAGCTGTGTGTGGATTTTTTTGGTTGTCCCAGAATACAAAACACGTTCAGGACAGTGACTGTGCTGAAAATGTATTTGAAATTTAGACTTGCATTGTTTGTGGTGTTTATGACCAAAGTGCATGTGTAAAATTGACATGTTTAACCATGATTATGTGCAACATGATCCCAGAGTCTAACTCTTTTTGAGGAAGTTACCAGATTATTTACAGGTGTAGGAGCATACTACAGACAAACATGTAATACTAGGCGGAGTGAAAATTTATTCACTTTTGAGTCTAAATCTTTTAGATCTGTGGGAGCTAAAATTTGAACAGGTCACTAAATAAAGTGAGATCTTTGAAATATATTACAGTTTTTTAATGGGTATACAAGTATTTTATTCAATAAAACGCAGAGAGGAGAGATAGGTGAATTTTTTTTGGTGTATTTAGTATTTCATGTACAATTTGTAGAATATGTAATATTGTATGTACAGTACTATAATCTTCATGTCACAATTTGAGGTCCGTAATGTAGTAGGGGCCATCCAGACCACTATGGAAATAAGTTCTTTTAGTGTTTTTATACTATGTCATATATCAATTTTATATATTAAACTATGTTTTTTTAGACGCTATTTACAGTTTGCTGTTTACTAAAATCACCTGTATTTGTGAGTGTGTCAGTTTGCCTGCACACCCATGCATGAGAGACTTACTGTGTGTGTGTGTGTGTGTGTGTGTGTGTGTGTGTGTGTGTGTGTGTGTGTGTGTGTGTGTGTGTGTGTGTGTGTGTGTGTGTGTGTGTGTTTAAATGATAAGTCAAGACATTAAATAAACCACAAATACGTGTGACTTATGATTTAAAATGACTCATAATATACAGAATTTTTTTTTCAGACAATGTTTAACCATATAGATTAAATCGTTTTGACTGTTTGAGTGTGATCTTACTTTTACATGACTCAACTAGTCTTACGCTTAAACTTGCATTTAAGCGTCAGAGAAATTGGTTGTCAAGAACATCTCTAGTTTTATGTTGGTTTTTATCTGTCTGCTTTTGTTTTGTTTTTTCTTTGCGAAAGCATGAAAGTGTGTTAGGTTATTTTATGACTGAATAAAAGCAAACTAAACCATGATTCTCAACATGTGGGTCATTTCCCTGTGGAAGGTCCCAGAAAAACATAAAAGATCAAATATTTATGTTTAATGTAGATCTGTACAGTGCACAATGTGTTATTTTTTGTTGTTGTCGGTTTTCTGCTACAGTGAATATCTACTTTTCTGAAATAGTCCTCTGATTTAATTATTGTCTTTTTTTCTTAATTTCACCCCTCAATCATTTGCTACATTTTTGTCCAGTGGTATCACACTTGTTTTGTTCCCTAGTTGTAGTTTAACTCTAAAAAGTACATAAGCCACTGGAGGTCATTGTTAGATATGTGATGCGGTTTGTGTAGATTAAGTGGTTTCATGTGGTGTTATCTGTGTTTGTTTTTGTTCAGGTATTACACCAGACATTCCCCCAACACACATTCCTGATGAATGGGCTTATCCATGGTGTCAAGGTAAGAAATCAGTACACAAACAAGGCGACACAAACATAATCCTGTCTGCATTATCTCAATAGCAAGCAATATGTTTGTGCTGTATAAAACATCAACTTTTAATAAACTGAAGGGCAAACATTTGTGTGCTATAAAAAATGGATGAGCAATAACACTTTCTTGCCTTCTTTATGTCTTTAATTTATGCCCCGTGTTTGTGCATTATATAGATATTAAATATACACATTTTTACGGTCACATAAAGCCATCCAGTGAGGCATGTCCGTGTGCTTTCTGTGTTTTCAGTACTCCAGCTGCTTTTAACTAACATTCTTCTTCAGCAAGTTTGTCTTGCTTTCATTTGCCCTTGGAAGATTTGCTGAGCATGTGTGCTCTTGTTCTGCGACGCCCTGCTTGACACCAGTGCAGTAACATGTTAACACCTGCAAGCTGTCCAGTAACCCCAGCAGGTTCCCCAGATGGCCGCAGAACGGCTCATAGGAACACGGTCGAGGTGCCTCAAGTGCACCTTAATGGTATTTAATCAGAGAGAGGAAACAATGTGTGAAGATAGTTGGAGAGTACACGCTTTAATTTTCTTGTCATAGTGACTCCATCCATTAGTGACCACCAAAAATGACTTATCTTTCTAATATTTTATAAAGCCAGGAAGATTATGCAAAGGGTAATGTTTTACTTCAGTATCATTTATATCTAAGAATATATTCACAAATATGTAACAGATGATATAAAAGATATAGGATTGTATTTGTAGATTGGAACGGTATAAAAGAAAATCAGATTAAGGGATGAATTTTAACTCACCTGCTGAGGCCTTTGCAGGAGCCGGGGTTTGATTCTGGCTTGTGGCCCTTTACTGCGTGTCATTTCCCCTCTCTCTCCCACATTTCTTGTCAGTATACAGATGTCTTGTCAATAACGGGAAAAATACCCCCCAAAATATTCTAAAAAAATAAAGTAAAAAATAAAAAAAACAAGCAGATTAAAAGCAGAAAGATTAAAAAAAACAAAAAAAACAAAACAAAACACTGAATTAAATTTTTTAAAATAAAATAAATGTTATTAAATTAAATACATTTGACAAAGATAAAATAAATGTAACAAAGAGACAAAAAATAAATCCACTATGACAATCTGTTGTGCAATGATATTATAAATTGGCAATAATAATAATTTATGTCCTGTCATATGGTGACTGATCTCGTCCTCGGTGCTGAGGGTAAGGAGCCCCTGGACTTGACTGTCTTCCAAATATGCGGACATTTTCAGCCACTGTTCCTCTCCTTAAGTTAGCTGCTATCTCTTGCTAGCTTCTTCTTTAAATCTTTCAGTGGAGGATCGCACAGACATACACGCACACACAATACGTCATCAAAACGTTGCACCCTTCTCGTCCATTTTCCCGTCCTGCCAGCTGTCCTTTTTACACAGACTATCATTCAGCGCATTTACCCTGTTACCAGCTTAAAAGTGAAACCATTCTGTGATTATACCTTTTAATAAAAAAGAGCGAGGCGAAATAATGGCGTGAAATTCCTGCCTTCCTGTGTAAGAGGGGTTTAAGCGGTAACTTCACTCAACTTATCAATTTACAGCCCTTTTCTGACACATTCACTTCCCCTTCTGTCCCTCCCCCATCTTTCTCTCTCCATCCTCTCCAGGGCCTTTTATCATTTCTTAGTGCTCCGCTGATCGGAGCGTTGTCAGACGTATGGGGACGCAAATCCTTCTTGCTGCTAACGGTCTTCTTCACGTGTGCGCCCATTCCACTGATGAAGATCAGCCCATGGTGAGTTCAAAACACGAACAACTCTGTGTAATCATTCAGGTGAAGGTGAAGTCTTGTCCTGTGCTGACTGAAACACCATATAATATAATGCAGTTTAAAACAACAGAATGAATTACCACAAAAATGATCATATAACAAACTTCACAAAGGTGGAATTTTAATGTCAAAAAGTTGCATTTTAGACATTTTTGTTTATCCTTGTTGACATGCTAAACCCTTTTCTTCTCTCAGGTGGTATTTTGCAGTCATCTCCATGTCCGGCGTCTTTGCCGTCACATTCTCTGTGATCTTTGCCTATGTGGCAGATATCACGCAGGAGCATGAGCGGAGCACAGCATATGGCCTGGTAAGGAGACGGTTGACCAAAACAGCATCCTGTTAAAATTTGTCTGTAAACACCTCCAGAAGGATTCTGTGATCCAAGGAGGCAATTATTTTGCAAAGAACGCATTTGACTCCTTGTTCAACTTAACAATTTTGACTTACTTTGCAAAATTGATTTTCTTAACTAAATTGTTAAGTAAGTAAAATGTATTTTTATAGCACTTTTAACAGTCATACAAGAAAAAAAGCGTAGGTGTGTCTTTAGTTTACTTTAAAAAAAACCAAAACACAATAAAACACAGAGTTAGCCGACTGTAATGGTGCAGGGAGAGCACAAATTTTAGTGCTACAGCCTCAAAACTCGATCACCACAGGTCTTTGGGCAATTGTGAGGGACAGACAACAAATTTGGCGTATTTGATTGCAGAGAGCGAGCTGAAGAATATGGGTGAAGTACTTCAGCGAAAGCAGGAGGCTGACAATGTAACGCTCTGTAGGTGAGAATGAGAATTTTGGGCTGTAAACTCAACAGGGAGCCAGTGAAGGAATATTTTAGTAAACATGTTGACAAAACTGTTACAGTAAGATAAGTGCATGAAAGAACAATCACTTCCTGTGCTGCTCACCTCAGCTCTGCCTCTTCCTCCCTTCAGGTATCAGCTACCTTTGCAGCCAGCCTGGTTACCAGCCCGGCCATCGGAGCTTACCTGTCTGTGGCCTACGGTGACACCTTGGTGGTGATTTTGGCCACAGCCATCGCCCTGCTCGACATCTGCTTCATCCTGGTGGCCGTACCGGAGTCGCTGCCTGAGAAGATGAGGCCAGCATCATGGGGAGCACCCATCTCCTGGGAGCAGGCAGACCCCTTCGCTGTGAGTACCATCTTAGTCTGTGTTGATCATTTTCAGTTGATAATTGTTTCCAACCAAACAGCAGCTGATTGCAGCGTGTTTCATCAGCTATCACCATTTTATTGGCATAAAAACATGCTTGTCTAGATAATGATTTGAGGTTAAGCTGTTGAATGGAAGCTTTTACTTCACAGTAAAATAGATCTGCATAATTAATGTTTTCCGTTCTGGCAAAGAGCGTCATGCTGGGAACACAATTGATAGTGCTGCAAATTATGTGCGAGGGCACATTGCCCACAGACAATGTCAGGAAAAAAATGAACACGGTTCATTCATTTAGTCATTTATTCTTTCATAGTTACAACAACGCATAACTAGATTCCTTTATTTGTAATAAATGAATGTTAATAGGAGAGTAATGCTGTGGCTTTGAGGATGACATGGGTCTTTACAAGGATAAGAAACTGGACTTAACCTCTTATGAAGGCATTTGTGCGTATCTCAGTGTGTGTGTGTGTTTGTTTGTTTGTTTGTGTGTGTAGATAATGAGGGGATTTTGGTCCTATTTAATTTACTTAAAATCATCAAAATCATCAAAACAAAAGTAATATCTCTTAATACCGCTGCTCTCTGTCTGAATTTTCTTTTTTTATCATTTTTTATAATTTTCTGTGCGTGCGATGTTTATGGGCGTTTACCACTCAGATGAGGTCAGGACTTTATAACAAGGTGCCATGTGATAAGCAACACCCATCCAAGAGTCACAGTGGCCTAAACATGTAAATATAGTGTGGTGAACTGGAAAATAAGAATGACTTGGGAGTTGGCTTTTTCTTTCACTTTCACTGGGGAGTGTGTTTACAAACATTAGCAGACAATCCTGCATATTATACCTTTAAAAAGTAACCAAACACCAGGCAGAAAAGCAGTGTTTTGCTGTCCTCTCTGGCTAAAAGTTTTGGGTCTGCTGAACCTGTAGCCACAGCCGACAGTGCTGGAGTCCACCTGTGCCTCACTGCAGAAAGACACAAAGTTTAACAACTTGCGGCCAGCAAAAACAACATCGGGGGGAGTTAAGTTTCCTTTAAACGGATTTGAAGTTTGCAAGTTTGCCTTAAAACAACAGTCAGGTGCACATATGTACATCGAAACAGATTTTGTTTGCTATAATCATCCTTCCTTTTTGTACTGGCCATTTAAAGATTCCCTCATTAACTGCTTTCATTGTAAGCGATGGGGACAAAATCTGCAGGCATCGTCCTGTGAAAAAATCAATTCCGTAGTTTATTTGAAGAAAATAGTCAGCAGTTCCAGTGTGACAAATCAAGTCAGTATGCTTTTAAGTGATTGTCTTTTTAGTATGAAATTCTCTCTTTTTGTTTCTATCCCTCCTCAGCAGCAGCTCAGCATGGAAACAGTCTAAAAAAAAAAACAATAAACAGAAAAAGGGAAGTTGTTTATAACTCTGGAAGATACTCACATGAGTGACAGGACAGCAGGGGTGTCTTTTTGTTTGGGCTTATTAAATTAGGACACAATGATAAGTTAGTTTGTCAGAAATGTCAGTGTCATTGCTCGTGTTTTAAATTATGTAGTTATGCAACAACCTAAATCGTCCCTGCTGTTCTCTTGTCCAGTCTCTGCGTAAGGTGGGTCAGGACTCCACGGTGCTCCTCATCTGTATCACAGTGTTTCTCTCCTACCTCCCCGAGGCCGGCCAGTACTCCAGCTTCTTCCTCTATCTCAGACAGGTAACGCGCTGCTCTCACTGCCTACACGTTTTCAGAAACATCCTAAATGACTGAATTGTTCACACAAACATTGTTCAAGTGCATCATATACAGTTTTTACCACATGTCAAGTCTTCAATGTGAATTGTAACAAATACTGCGGTGGTATTTGTAGTCCAAAACACGGCTATCTTGGGTGAAGTTGTGGTTTGCTTTGAGAGATAATGTTATTTGGTTCTAATATCATGTGCATGTCCTGTTGTCCTTATTAAACGGAAACATATAACCACACATCAGTCTCTTTCATCAAACTGAGATTAACGATGGCTTAACTGCCTTGATACTCGTCGTAAACCTAAGGCTACATCCACATTTCTCCATTTTAATTTCAGACAGTCTTAAAACAAAAATGATTCCCAACATGAGCATTTTAGCACCGTCGAAGCTCTAATCTCCATCCATACTAGTTTTGTTTTCCTGTTGTCTTCTGGAAGATGGTCACATGGCTCGGGCGTGACCAATCAAACTTAGCCTTCGGCGTTTAATGCCCAATCAGTAAGCAAACGGGTGTCTGCATCAGCATTTCCAAAGCCCTTTTATTCTGCCTGTTCACAGCGCTGGAGTTTTCAAAGAAAAACAGGGACAGCAGCATTTTCAAACCACTGTTTTAGAGCTGCTAAAATGCCTGATTTAGTGAGGGTGCTGGGCTGAAACGTAGCCATGTTGATGCAACTTAAATTAAAAACTGAGTTATGTGGATGTAGCCTAACAGTTATTAACGACGGTGATAACAGAGTTGAGCCGTTTCGATGTCAGTGTGTGAGTATGATGGCGACACTGATGCCTCAGTGTCGGACGGTAGCTGCTGTTGTTTCATTAGCTCGTATTACTGCTGATGGTCGGGGATCAGACTCCCTCAGCAAAAAAGTTAGAATGCAGTTATCGTTTGAGTGGCAACATTTTGATACTACTTGGTACTGGATTATTTCAAGTACCTATACCCAGCCCAAAAATACAGTAATATCTAAAGAGCATACTAAAGACTGGCTGTTGTGGATTGCTTATTTGAAAACATACTACTCCCCTGCTTGTTTGATCGTTTGCATGTTGCCACAAGCCTGATGGTTTACACAGAAGTGTATATGGAAGTTAGCCCACTCCAATGTTTGCAACAGCACACATAAAAATAACGGCCTCTCTAACTGTCCCGCTACGTCTGTTTGAATGGAATTGTCTGTTCTTTTCTCAATCTATTTTTATGGTGCATGCTGTATGTAGCAGCATCATACTCTGGCCATTTGTTTTGCTAATAATAGGCTGAAATTGGTACTGGAAAGAGAACATCTTGGCACAACTGGGGGAAACTTGCTCAACACACACTTTTTCCTACATCGCTTTGAGATTGGATCAGCAGGTTTGCTGAGCAGCCGCTTTCAGCTTGTGAATAAGTAGAGCAAATTCATTAGGTGTCTCAGCAGAATGCTACCGCAGGAAAACCAACGTATTTTAAAACCGTAAGTCCTTATGAAGCAGTGCAGCAGCATCTGGAAGACACTGGCAGCTTCTCGATGAACTGACGAGGTGGGATGTCTCCTCTTAAACTGCTGAAAGTGAGGAGTGTGTTTGTGTGTGTGTCTGCCAGACTAGCCCGACTGGTTCATCTGACACTGTTTACACAAACTAAACAAAGTCTCTGCTGCTACCATCTTGAAAATGTTACTCCACATGCCTTCCTGTTCCCTTTATGCTAAAGTTGCTTTATCAGATATCACTCCACGTTCATTGTCAGAAATTATACACACCTCGCAGTTGCCCTACTCTCGAGGTTACCTTTATTGAAAGAGATAAAGGGAAGAATATTCGACCTAAATACAAGGGGAGGAAAAAGACGAGCACTTTTTGTGGTGCCCAGACACAATAGTAAACAACATGTTTACAAAAGGCTAAAAACAGACCCACTTCTTCCTTGTGTTTTATGCAAAAAATGGGTTTGTGTTTGAGATACGTGCTTGCATTGACTGCTTGTCTTGTCATGTCCTAACTTGTGTTATCTGAATGCTCTTTCACCCTCAGGTCATAGGCTTCTCATCAGAGACAGTGGCTGCCTTTATCGCTGTTGTGGGGATCCTCTCAATACTAGCTCAGGTACTGAAAAAAATACCATTTTCTGTAGTCAAGTTATCTTTATTTATATAGTACATTTATACAACGAAGCTCAAGGGCTTCAAACACAACAAATATGCACAAAATAGAATAAAATAGGGTGTGAATGCATATTTACATACATGTACAGAGAAGGAGAGAATCGAAAAATTATATATGTTAATAAAAGCAAATACAAATTGTTTAATCCCCGCCCACCCACCAACAACTATATGTAATATTGACCCATCCGCTCCTCATTTGGGGAGTTGTAGTATTGCTTATAATTGTTTTGTCTATTAAATGGTGGAAATGTTCACAATTTCCCCAAGTTGACAACTTGAAGTCAGGTCAAATTTTATTTGTACATCACAACTTTGCATCACAGCATTTACAATCTGTCCCATATGCCACGCCCTCCGCCCTGAGAACCACAGTTTGCATCCAGAAAAACTCCACACAAAAAAAACAACAGAGGACAGACAGATTTTATAAACAGAGTAGAGAGAAAAAACAGTCGGGTCTTCATGTTGCTTGTTTTGTCCAAGAAAATAACAGTTATTCAGTTTACTATCACAGAAGACAAAGAAAAGAAGCAGCTCTTAACATTGGTGGTTAAAAAACTCCACTATTTTTGTTGTTGCAGGTAATTTTCCTGTTCATTAGTCAATTGATCAAAGAAGAAGAATAAACAGTGAAGGAATCATAGCTGCAAAAAGTTTTAGTTTATTGCAGTCAGCAATCTTCACCACTAGACGGCACCAAATTCACCTACATTTTACACATTTCACCTCCAAGAGTAAAATGAAAATGTTTAAAACTGTTTGCTATCTTACTTATCGCCTCCGTAGAGGTTTCTTGTATGACTGTGTGCTGTGTTTGTGCAGACGGTGGTGTTGGGGATCCTGATGCGTTCCATAGGGAATAAGAACACAATCCTGCTCGGCCTCGGCTTCCAGATCCTCCAGCTGGCGTGGTACGGCTTCGGCTCTCAGCCCTGGTCAGTAACCACACCTTGTTTCTAACACACATGTTTCCAGGGTTTCTGCAGGTTCTCAAATGTCTTACAAATGTCTAAAACTCATTTTTTTTAAAATATTAGGCCTTAAAAGTCATTAGTCTTAAATTTGACATTGTAAAGTATTTCATTTATCATTCTTTTAATTTCCTTTTGTCAAAAAAAAGTCCAGCGTTCTAGCGTTAAAAATATTTAAATATACCCCTGAGCCTAATACTGTCTTTTTACCTTATACTTAACTGTTGGCATAATGTAGATTAACTGAACTGATTTTATTTATTTACAAATCTTTAATAACAAAAAGATCATAAATTTGGTTAAAATTGATCTTGAAGTCATCTAAAAATGTGTTAAATTGAATTGTTCCCCTTTTTTCACTACTTTTACTCAAAGGAACAGATACTCCACACATAAAGAAGCATAGATTCATTCAGAAATGTGATTTTTAGTTCCACAGTGCAAAGTTTGGACCTTCAGTGTCTTCATCTGCAGCTCAGGTTCAAAGATGTGGGCAAACGTCACAAAAGATAAAAGTGATACAGAGAAATTGAATCACTTGGTGAATGTAGTTCAAGGAAGGGAGGAAGTTTGTGGTTTAGCACTATGCTGCAGGAAATGAAGTCATGTTACACAATATCGTGATGCATCTGAATCAGTTAATAGTGCAATAAAATGACAGAAATATTTAAATTGTGAATGGAACAGATAAACGATTATTTCTGTTTGTTCTTTATTTAATCCTTAATGTCAAAAGATTAGTAAATTGCATATCCATTAATGACAAATAATGTTTAAGTCAAATCTGCTGAAAATGTGTTCTGCTCTCAGGATATTGTGATATCATTTGTTAATCAAATAATATTCAACGAACCTTAAGCCGGGCAGATAACCAGAATCAAATTGTAATCTGACCATTTATGAAAGGGAGGGGTATTTGCCAGGGGGAAGATTTCAGAAATTCAGAAAGCAATTGACTCAGTCATATAGACATATAAGTCTTGGTAAAGTTATGCACCAATGCCTCCTCTTGACCAAACTGACAAAGACCAAAATTGAAGACATTTCTTGTATATTTTTATTTTATTTTAGCCATTTTTGTAAGCCCCCAGTATTGTTTCAAGTCAAGATTTTATTTACATTTCACTTAACCAAAAATGCTTTTTCACTTTGTCTGTTTTAGTTAACTATAATAGCCTTGTTAATCAGAATCAGTAAAATTAACCCTTAGGGACTATTTGGTGCATTTTACTCACTTGTCATTCTTCATTTTTTTGATATTTTTGGCTGTGTTCGTGCGTATGGCATATAGTTTGTATATTTTTGTTATTCCTGGAATTTCCAGCTCAGCTAATACAATAAGTTTGAAATACACTGTGTGAACAAAATTGTTACATTCATACTGTTAAGTACAAAAAAAAGTGCCACTGAAACCCATTCAAACTGCCTCAATGAGGCAAAAACCTGGCACCTAAAGGTTTAAAATTCGTTAATGAATATTTGGTATTTATTATTAGGATCAATGTTGGTTAAAAAAAAAACTCAATGAGAGAAGAAAATCATATTAATGTATAAAACATTTTAAGACCTGAGAATGAAAAGCGGATTTTGTACGCAGAGCAATACAAGTGTGCGTAATACTAAAGCGGGCTCTGACGGGTTAAATGTCTTTTTTTTTTGCATACTGTCCACTGTTGATGTAACGCCCTGACAAACCACCAGAGGGAAGCATAGCTTTAATTTACTATACTGTCTCCTACCAGATGCTGGAATCTGATTACTGAGGCCAGTTTAAAAAATCAATATGTTGTTGTATAAAGGGCTAAAAGGTTTTCTTTGACTAATGTGAAATTATTTTCTTAGCTTACGGACAGACATTTCACTGTCTTGAAAATAAAAGTTTGTAATTCAGAGCTTTTTAAAACCTGATTTTTAAAAGCAAAAAGCAGTAGTAAAACTAATGTTTTGGTGTTTTCATTCATTCGAAACCTGTAAATATGAGGAAAAGATGCTTTCACTAAACAACCACCACCCACACACACAGGTCACACTATCAGTTTCACTTCTCTTGAAGTGCAGTAATAACAACTGCAGCAGTTTCTCTTGTTTCAGCCTGGAGGGGAAGGCAGGGTGACCCATATCTATTGATTCGGAGAGAAAACATTCACAGCTTGTCTCCTTGTGCTCCTCTCTGCTTTCGTCAATAACCAGGAAATTAAGTTAAATAAAGGTCAAGTTGGCTGTTTTATATATTAGGGTGACAGTTCTTCTTGAGTCCATGGTCACAAAAAAATAAACAGTATCCATTTTACATCTATTGTCTCTTCCTTAAGGATAACCATTAAGAGTCAATTGATGATGGAAAATATACAAGTGGCCATCATTGTCATGGTTTTAGTTTTTTGTAAATGAAATAGGAAGTACAGCTGTATCTAAAACCACCTTTTACGTTTTGGACTTATTTAATTTAACAACTTCATCGACATAAGTATTAATACCACGCTTTGTATTTGTGTTTTCTTATTTGCTGAAGGTGAATGTTGATACGCCAAAATGAACTAAATGTTTGTTTTTTTTTTAAAGTAAAACAGAGTAATGTAATCTGTGTATTTCCACCCAAACACGTAACAACAGACTACTACAGTCGGCCTAATCCTCAACAAATGTGTGTTGTTTTGTAGGATGATGTGGGCTGCCGGAGCTGTTGCAGCCATGTCCAGCATCACTTTCCCTGCCATCAGCGCCATCGTGTCCCGTAACGCAGACCCCGACCAACAAGGTTTGTTTTTCCAAACGTTAATATCTGCCACCTTTTCTCTTTTTAATGGAATACTCATGCATCCGTTTTTAAAGCCCTGACAAAGACCGGCAGTTGTCAAAACGTGTTGGCTTTTTAAATGATTTAGCCATTACAGTAAAGGCGAATTCCTTTGGAGTGCCCGGATTTCCTTAATGTTCATCCTGTTGATTCCCATTTTCCATGAGCACCTGTCACACGTTTTTGACCTACTTTTGATGATACAGAGCAACCAGTTATTTCAGTTTTTCTAAATCATGCATCAGTATTTGATTTTGTCTTCACACAAAAAGCTATGTATGAACTTTGTGCCTAAATAAAACATAGTCTAAAAATAAGCTAAATTATCCAATGAAGACTTAGAATTTGACCTTGTATTCAATGCCAAACATAGGTACCGCTTTACTGTTTCTAATCTTGGCTCAAGACGCAAACAAAAGTTGAGCACTGAGACATTTCCATTTGTTGACAGAGGGAATCTGTTGCTCAAACGTTGCACACTTATATACTCAAAAGAGATAAACACAAGTGCACGTTTGTACATTTTTATCTTATTAAAGCTTAGTTTGTCCTATTTCCTCAAAGTAGACATCCTGAAGACTAGTAAAATATTCCCTCATCAAATCAAGATTTAGATTTTACCTATGATATATTTCCTTGACAGCGTTGTGTTTTTATCTGTCTGCCTGTAGGTGTTGTCCAGGGGATGATTACTGGAATTCGGGGCCTTTGTAACGGTTTGGGCCCCGCTCTTTACGGTTTTGTCTTCTACTTGTTCCACGTGGAGCTGACCGACACGGACGGCTCCGATAAAGGTGCCAAACCCAACATGGCCAACCCCACTGACGAGGTAGATACACACTGCAATTACACAACATTAAGAAAAACGTGCACATGCACAATCCACAGGCATTTTTAACTTATTTTGAGGGCTGACCCAAATGCTTTAAAAAGTAATTAACAGCTGGTAAAATATGAGAAAGTCTATATAAACTTCTAGTACCTTTTATAGAATGAAAATTATAGTACCTTTATAGAATTAGACCAAAATTACAAAATTATTATTATTTTGGGTAAAGAATTACAATTAATTATAGTAACAGGCCTTTGCACAAATGGCAGCCGTACTGAAAGTATTTCCTCTGTTGTGTTTTCCAGAGTGCCATCATCCCAGGCCCTCCCTTCCTGTTTGGTGCATGCTCAGTGCTGCTGTCTCTGCTGGTGGCCCTGTTTATCCCAGAGCACACGGGGCCCGGCATGAGGCCCGGCGCCTATAAGAAGCACAGCAACGGGGCACAGAGTCACTCCCACAGCCCACAAGGCAGCGGGGCCGAGGGCAAGGAGCCGCTGCTGGAGGACAGCAGCGTATAACCACAGCTAAAGGGGGCAGACAACGCTCTGACCCGACACCCCCGCACACACATGGACAGATACACACATTTTACCACACGGACACACTCTCACCTCGGGCACACATCAGACTCAAGTGCCACGAAGAGGTGTGTGTGTCCGCAGCACAAAAGCGGGCACTCCTTCCTTAGCAGCCCTTTTCTGTTTTTTAAAGCAGGGTATCGTGAGGACTCTCTGAAGACCGTGTGTGAGGAGAGCGTTGTGTTTGGGCTGCAGTGGAAAGGCGTGTGTGACCTGGCTGAGCTGGACTCTAATTCTTGGTTTCTCTAAAGCAGAGTGGAGCATACGACAGCCTTGCCCCCCCCCCTCCTGGTGCAAAACCACCGACGTGATTTTGGTTTAGAGTGTGAGTGGGGTAGATCTCAAATGTTACTAAATCCCTGTGTGATTCTTCATATTCCTCTGTAGCCGGTGGAGTGGCAACTTTGTCTGTTTGTCCAACGAAGAGTGTCACAAACAGTTAGTTGAGCACTTGTCTAATGGTCGTTCACAAGCTAACTTCTGCTCTGATGCTCACGGCTCTGTGAAAGCATCCGAGAAGGGAACACAGTTCTTCCTCTGAATGCACTGCAGCAAACTGTGCACCTGCGAGGGCGGGAGTCTCTGCAAACCAGTGTTCGAAAGGCGCTGCCTAATCTAGATCAGGATGGGTCAACTGGTTCAGATATATAAAGCTTCGTAAGACCACACTTTGTCTAAACGTCACACTTCGTACAGAAAGAAGTGTGCAAGAGAGAGACCACTTTACTAGCTGAAACTGTTTTTCAATGTTTACTTGCCATTCTCTAGATTAGTAGTACAGTTTGGGTTGTATATTTTTCTCTGTTTAAACTGAAGGCTAGCTGTGCTTCAAGTTTTTATTCAAGAAACAAATGTTGCCTCGAAGTGACTTAATATATATATAAATATATATATTAATTACGTAACCTGTATGAAGACTGAGGTCTGAAAAGGCTCTGTAATCTTATGCTATCGCTCCCATCGGAGCCATTACACACTTTTTATTCCCTTTGTTTTCATGCCCTTCTTCTTACATTGTTCCCTGACATTTATCACCATCAGGGTTAAAGGCTGACAGAACCATGGTTTTATTTTAAAAGCCTCTGGACCATTCGGAGCTGCTGCGTTGCTATCAGCATGTCAGTGTGTGTACTGACTGTTAATGCAGAGTCTTTGAATTAATATCATTAAGTTAAACAGAATATCACTCATGCTGCTGCAGTAGATAATTCAAAGGTTACTGTGACTTGATGTGGTGGATAAAGATTTTTACAGTGGTCATATGAACAATGAAACGATTTCGCAGAGTCCTTGACATTTAAGCTTCCAAACAGTTATTAACAGGCACGGCATATTTCTCAAATAATAACTAACAGATGTGACGCGCCCCTCACTGACAAACTCACATTTAACGGGCTTCAGATTCTCCACAAAAGGGAGCCATTTCGTCATTGTCAGACCAGTTCTGTACATGCCAATGTGCGCCACCTGTAGGGGAAAAAAGGTTGTTGTAACAGTAGTTCAGACTTGAAGACAAAAATCAGTCACCTGCTTCAGGCAAGGAGGGAGGTGGAAAAGTTGACAAATTTGACTGAATTTAGTGGACACAGATTCTGCGATTAATTTATTGCATAGGCAGCTGCAAGTTCTCCTCATCGTCTCTGGATGGCTTTTTACATGCGTGTGAATGCACACAGCGCTGTTAACAGAGCTCTTCCAAAAACAGAGCTGTAATTTTAATTGTTCAAAACTCTAGTCCCATTGTCCAGGGCTCTCTGTGTTACTATACATCCATTATTTTCCTTCGTTTGAGGTTTGACTGGTGCTCTTTTAACTTCTCGTTGCACCCTCTTCTTCTGCATTGATAAAATTAGTGGAGAATTAGCACCGTCTACTGCTCATTTTGATGGACCAGCTCCCAATATTTGCTAAACAGTAGTGGATTAAAAAAACACATAAATTTGCGTTTTCTTTTTTAAAAAATGGACTACTTTTGGATAGAAACTCATGATAAAGAAAAACAGGAGGTTTTCGTGTCCTCCATCTCCATTCTCAGCAGCAGTTTGTGAATTGGGGGGGTGGATAATCACGCTGTCGATCCGTTCAGAGCTTATCTGATTAGATTGATGGATGATGCTGATGAGTGAATACAACTTTTAAGACCCAGCAGAATGAATAGTTAAGTTTCACTTTCAGTGAGCCTTGACAACATCCTGCTGCTCCATCTGTGCCCAGAGTACACTCTGAGTGTGTGGTGCAATGAATAACCAAACGGTACATACATTTCAAATTAAATAAATATTTATGGTGGTGGATAAGCTGCCATAAAATAAATGAACGAATTGAAATGAACACCGCAATTTGTATAAAAACAATACAAAACTGTATAAAAGAGAAATTTAAATGAGCATAAAAAAACAAGCTAGGATTATAATTACAGTTTTTGTCCTCCCTTCAAGTCTGCAGTGGATATTAAAAAAGAGAGCACAAAGTAACTTGGACAGAGCTTAAGGTCAGAGGTTACAAAGTGACATTGAGAGCTTTGAGAAGGTTTAAATAAATACAAAGTTGTAGCAAATGTAAAATCGCTCACTTGAAAGAGCCCCAAAGTGTCAAAAACTGCAGCATGTTTGATTTTTCTTGCCTGTCGGCGGTGCACATCAGCATATCTGTCTGCAGGTCTGCTGTTACTTTTCTTGCCAATAGGTGGCGCAGGTTGAGCATGAACCACTTTGTGCTGCAGCTCCATGATGAAATGAAATTGGCTGCACCTGGTTTTGGTGCTTGGCATCAGTGACACTGTGTTCCCTTTGTTCACACACTGCATCAGCAACAGGTAAATTATCCTCCTCGTGATTTTCAAAAGTTCATTTCTAAATGCCTCAAGTGCATTTAAATAGCCAAATTACAACCTGATTAGTAGCTAACAGTTGGTTTCACGCTGTTTAACATCTATCTGAAGAGAAATGTATGTCATATATTTTGTGCCAAATTTTGTTTTTGTTTTTTTGGTTTGCTTTTTCATACTGTGTGTATGTGTGCTTGTGCACTTGAGTGATTTGGAATTATTTTTTTCATTTGTTTTCTCATGTCTTAATTTCTTTTGCTGAGCATTTGAGTTTTAATGCTATTTCTTTCTTTTTTTTATAGCTTTTTAAAACTTCATCCGGTTATTTTAAGGAATCTTGTCAACGTTGTGGCTAGATGGTGAATTATCGAATGTCCATCTGTCTGTTTTTCAATCTTCATTTAATAACAAGCATTTCGCCGTGGTTAGTTACATTTGATATTTTTCCCAGATTTATCAGTAGATAATAACAGAAGTCACTGAATGTTCCAAGCCGAGCTGTACATGTTGACCACAAAATACCCTCAACATTTTGACTTAACCTGTCACCGTTTTTATTATTTCAGAGGGGGTGTTTCTAGACAGGAGGCCATTGGTGTTGATTTAATCTCTGAATATCATATTATTTTTTAATTTCTCATTTCTAGGACCAACACATTGGTAAACCCATGAATCCAGATCCTACTCAAATTGGTAAGATTCTGCACCAGCCCCATGTGCACTCGTACAGCTTCCAAGCAGCCGACTGTAAATGTACAAAAATCACCTGTACGTACAGCAAATGTATATATTTATTGCTCAAGGAGACGGCCACCTCTTGGTCTATTTGGTTGTATGGTGCAATTATTATTATTATTATATATTTCTCATGACTTACCTGCTAGCCACTCCTGTTTTTAGTACGATGTGGTTTGTGGCCTGAACCCCCTCTCTGTGTGCCTAAAATTAGCCAAGAAATGAGTATGGCAACATAAGTAAATGGTGGTTATTATGTAAATATGGGAAACTAATGACAAACTATTTATTAAAGGTTTATTGTACAATGATATGTTTAAGTTTGCCTCTGTGGGGTTTTGGGGTGTTGGTTCATCTGGGTGTTATGTTGAAACAGGGATCATGAATTAGATGCTGCATAACGCCGTACATGTTTTTAATGCTCAAACTTTCTTGGTTGTTTGTTTAGTAATCCTTCCCTTCAGAGTTGTGTTGGGCTGTCGTGTTTTTCTCCACCTACACACTGCATACACTTGGCTGTTATTAATGCACAGACCTAAGCTCATTTACTCTCTGCGCTCTGAGCCTTTCTTTATTAAAGCCGCATGGAGGCAGTAGTAAAGTCTGGCCGAAATCCTTAACAAGGCCATCAGTCTGCTGCCCTCCGAACAAGTGTGTAGTGGTGGCGAGCCAAAATCAAGTAATTTAAGGGCCAGAATAATATGTCTGCTATTAAAAGCAGATTCTGTGATCTGTTGGGGAGGACAATTAGTTGTGATTTATAGCCGAATGCATCAGTATTTGTTTTTATTTTATAGGAATGAGCGAGTACACTATTATCACTATCTTTTCAATTATTCTGTATTTGCACTTGGAACAGGCAGTTTGAACCGGAGGTGGGATAAACCTGATATTGATCAGGGTAGATGTATTAGTAATTTTCTAAATGTAGTTTAAAAAACTGAAATTAAGATTTGTCCTCGACTTGTCCGACATCTTCTGGGGTCCAAGGTGGAGTAGATGGGTCTCACAGTCTGGGGAACGAAGCTGCACCGTTGTCTGGTGGTTCAGCAGCGGATACTTCTGTATCTTTTCCCAGATGGGTGAACAGACTGTGGCTGGGGTGGGTGCTGTCTTTCCGTATTTTTTGGGCTCTGTGCCCTGTGTTGCTATGGTGGCGGCTGTGGCTCAGAGGTAGAGTGGGTCGTCCTCTAATTGGAAGGTCAGTGGTTCAATCCCGGCTCCTCTGGGCAACATGTCAAAGTATCCTTGGGCAAGATCCTGAACCCCAAACTGCTCCCGATGCTGCATCATCAACGTTACATAAAAAATGTTCTGTAATCTCAGGCCTTACTCACATCCTGAAAACATTTTCTGAATGTTGCTTTGAAACTGTTCTTCCTTTGTTCTCATGAAATATTGTGGGAACATTTTAAAAGAGAACAATCTGCAATCTGTCACCAAAACATCTCCAGAATGTTGCTGTAAAACGTTACGTCTTTGTCAGCGTTTAACCTTATAGGAACATTAATTGAGATGATGAAGATCCTTTTAAAGATTCGCTGAACATTAGATTAAAATGTTTTCTTTAAAACATGATTATTACAGCTTGTAGGTAATGTTAGCCAATGTTGTGGGAACGTTCCCTGAGAGCTGGCTATAATTCTAGTTTTAAAAATGTGCCTGTTGTTAGAAAGGCATCACATTTGGTGAAGAGCTTTTTGACTTGTTTAGGACTAGTAACAGAACGTTTAGGACTCTGAACCTGACTGAGATTGTCCGTCTTGACCTGGGACTTGATTCAGGTCTCAGGACATGTCTGAGTCCAGTCTCACTGGGCCCACTTCCCCTTCCCGGTGTGTCGGAGGTGCACGTCTCTAAAGAAAGATCTCTTCCTGCTGACACTTGCAGCGTTTTGCAAAGACAATACCTCGAGTTTGGAGGCCGAGCTTGATGGATGCTGCGCCTCTCGGAGGTTAATGGACGCTCGCATTTATACTGCGGACTGTCCGTGGCCTGTAGCCAAGTCCAGGAGGCCAGTTTTCAAACATGTAAGCACTCTTCCACTCTCGTGCACCTAACTGAAGCCTGGAAAGTAAATGTGCTATGACAGCGACTCTGCATCACAATACATTCCAGCAGCTCCCCCCAAAATAGTCACATGGCCCCTTTTCATCCCAAACACGAGAGCAAATGAGCGTCAGGAGTTGGGGGGGAGACACTAGAAGGGCTCTTGCGCTCACTCTTGGAAGTGATCTGAGCAGCTACCTTCTTTAAAGCGCTCAGCAAAGTTGCTCTTGTTAAAACATGCCCGATCCTTTCCCTGCCAGAGAGCCGTTAATCCTGACAAGGCTGTGTGCCCCTAATTCCCCCGAGAGCTGCCGTTTGTTGGTGTGTTGTGTAGCTACAAGCGCTGAAGGCTGCAAGTTAAAGCATTGCCCTTTTTCTGTTAGTGCCATGAGTGTTTTACATCATCAGTCAAACATGTGTCTGCAAGTCCTCATGGAAAATCAGAATATAAAACGGAGGGTGGTCTTTCCCTGCTCACTGGATGCCAACATGCCAGAGTATTTAGTGATTATGGATGCTTAATAAGAGCCCCCATTGTGCTGATGAGTCCAGCATAATTAATAAACCGTCTGTGCCCCAGTGCCGTTACAGGACTTCCCAGGAAACAATGGGCATGGATTACAGTTAAGAGTCTTATTATTATCTCTTCTATCCCAGGTTAAGACCACACAGCACCTGTTGCTCCACTTGGACACTTTGCCTACATCATCACATCCCGGCAGACAGAGCGAAACACCGGCCGGGCAGCGCTGCTCAGGCATGCAGAGATTATTCTGTAAATGTGTCGGGGGGAAATGTCCCATTATCGGCTGACATGTATGCACTTTTTGTCCACATGTAGGTAGACTAATCTCTCAAAAGCGAGAGTGAAAGTGATGTGAAAGCACCGTTAATCTCATGCGGGATCATGTTAGCACGAGTGAAAAGTGTGACAGCGGGGAAGTAGTGTGCCCGGATTCATGGAGAGTGTATTTTGCAGAGCTCTCCTCCTGTCAGCGATAGACAAAAATGAAAATGAGCCTCAATGTAAACTCACTCATGTCAAAAAAAAAGAAAGAAAGAAATCTAATTCATGCTGCTGATTTCTGTATAATACAGAAGACTTGGCTTAACAGAAGCACACGTGGCATATAAATGAATTAGATAAGTCTGTGATAAATGCATTACCTTTAAAATCTAATTGTTATTTTTTAATCGACAGGCAACAGCATCTAAAAATGCAAAATTTCAAGAGAATTGCATAAATGAAACTCTTTGAAACCTATGAAAAATGGCTTGATTTCTTACGAAACAAGCTCACAGCTAAATTTGCATATACTTTGATAGCATTGCATAGCCTATCGATTAATCAATTAAACTCACATGGTCAATTCAATTCTTAATCGATTAATCAGTTGTCAATTAATTGCTATCATCCCTAGTCCAGACAAAAGAGAATATTTATAAGAAAAACCTGATGTTTATCAAATTATCAAAATATTAGCTTGGTACTGTGATGAAATGAATATCCAGTTAAGTATAAATTTTATTTTGTCAAGCATTCATCAAGCTCGACCTTGAAACTTGAGGCATTGTCTTTGCAAAACTCCAAAAGTGTCAGCAGGAAGAAATCTTTCTTTAGAGTCGAGCACCTCCGACGCACTGGGAAGGGGAAGTGGGCCCAGTGGTGGAGGTCCCACTCGGCCCTGACACGCGGCGGCATCTTTTCCTGTGGTGGTGAAGTGCAGCGTGCTGGCGTCGAGGAAGAGCCCCGGGATGAATCATGTGTGAACCTCATTGTTCTTCCAGTCAAACAGGTCTGTGTGAACCCGGGTCTGTCACTAACCTCTGCTGCTTTCCCATGTTCTATATGCAGAACAGCAACGTTTCCTCACGTGACTTCTGAGCACATGCAGTTTGTAGATTAACTCGGGGAAAGGTGTGGGCCTGAACCGGCTGTGTCACACACGAGGTGTGGACTCGAGTCACATGACCTGAGTCAATTCAAGTTATAAATTTGATGATTCTAGTCTCTACTTATTTAAAAACAATAAATTAAAAAGACTTTACATGCTGGAAGGACATTTTCCCTGTTTCTCTGAGGCTTTTGGGAATTTTTGATCCACTTGTAGCTTTCCTGGGTGTGACTAGCTCCTTATCCTCTGCTAGTTAATATCAAAATGTGGTGGTTTTGTTCAGAATGGTGATTGCTTAGAGGTCAGTTTATACAAGTGTGAAAGATTTATGGAAACTCTTTGAAACCTGAGCAAACTGACTTGATTTCTTTGAAAAACATGGAAAGAAGACAATGAGTAAGTTAACAGGAAATGACAAGAAAAATAGCGAGATATTGATAAAAAGTTACAAAAAAATTACCTGCAAGAAATAAAAATAAAAAGGTATATGAACAGGAAATTAGGGGGGGAGGGAAATAATAAAAAAAGTCAATTATTTTGTTTATTTCTGCTGTAAAGTTGGACATTTTAACTAATACAGGTGTTTGGAGATTGACTCTGTTTTAGAGCCAGCCTCAGGTGGCCATTCGATGAGCTGCAGATTTTGGCCTTTCTGCACTGGCTTCATTTTCAGCCCGCTTGGTCTTAATTTAGGACTTGACTCTGGATTTTTCTGTCTTGACTTAGTAGACTCGGTACTTGTTTGTCTTGATTTAAATGTAAAGACTTGAGACTTGTAAAACAATGAGTTGGTCCCACATCTGCCAGGCCCCATATAGTTTTGGCTACTTTTTTTCTCAGAGGCTTTCAGTGTGCGATCAGTTATAAACGCCCTGTATTTACCTCGCTGAGATCTCCCGCACCACTTATAGATACCGTAGACATAAATAACCTCCATGTGTCACAGCATGTTCATAATAACAGAGTGAGTCAGCCTTATCGCTCTGAACCCTGACCCTGTTGTTTTCACCATCACGTTCAAACTGGGTGCTCCCTACGTAAGTAAAGAGCGTCTGGTTTCAATGCGGCTGCAGCAGAAACCTAAAGGGTGGCAGAAAGTGCAGCTTCAGGCTTTTATGTAAGGACACGTTAATCCCCCCCACCCCGCCCCCTGCGGTGCGCTGATCATTTCGAGCAGATTTATGTCATTACTCACAGAGACAAAATAAACGAACGCACCTGTGGCTGTGAGTGACAGTTAAAGTACCACAAAGGTTGGTTTTTCGTGTTTTTAATCATGTCTACTTTGTGCTGCTTCCCCACCATCTTCTACAGTGTTTAATAAGCTTTAAATAAACAGCGTTGAACTCCCCGTGAGCCTGATCATAGTGTTTTAAATGACTCAGCAGTAACAAAGTCAACCTCAGAGTTACCCTCATATGTAAAAATATAGAAATATTCTATTACAATTAATAGTCCTGCATCAAAATCTTCCTTAACCCTTTGAAACCTGGGTCAACATGCCTTGTTTTGGGCTGCATTCTTCATTCTTTTGAGCCGTTAGCAAATTAGCTTCCAGGTAAAAAAAAAAATGTTTTAATTTTTTTTCTTTTTAAAGGCAATGAGCAACAAGCATTACGTTTTTCACAAACTGTAAAGGAATTATTAGATTTAGAAAAAATGTACAAAAAACTATATTCAAAACTTAATTATATATTTATATTTAAAACATTTCACTGTCACTTTCCAGGTCATTTCCTTGTTTCTTTGGTTTTTTTTGTTGTTGTTGTTATTGTTGGGTTTTTTTTGTTCTTTTTTTACTTTTTTCCTTTGTTTTTATTTATTTGTTTGTTTTTATTTTTTGGTTGTGTTTTTTTCATGATAATTCTTAGATACATTTCTTGTACTTTTTATATTTTCTCTTAATTTCTTCCTATGTTGCTCATTGCCTTCTTCCTGTTTTTTCGTGAGAATCAAGCCAATTTGGTCAAGCTTCAAAGGATTAAAGGAGCAGTGTGTAGGATTTAGTGGCATCTAGTGTTGAGCTAACAGATTGCAACCAAATAAGTCCCCCCCATCACTCCCATTCCCAGCATCGAGAGACACTGCTGTGGCTTTCAGGACATGTAAATAGCGAAAGGCCTTATGTAGAGCCAGTGTTTGGTTTATTAGTTCTGGGCTATTGTACAGACATGGTGGTGCAACATGGCGAGCTACGTGCAGGAGGACCATTTCCTAAAGATCACCGCTTAGTCTTACATCCAATTTTTTCCAACGGCAACTTTCAGGACACCTTGAACTGCAAACAAAGTCAATTCTAAATGTTTCTATTCTGAATTTTTTGATCCAACAGCATTTGATTCTTGTAAAACTTTCCTCGAGCTGAGAAAAGCAATTTCAAAATCTGTGCCATCATCCCACTGCTGGACTGCAGAGGCAGTAAACGCAGGAGACTGAAACTGCTGTGGTGTGTGCAGCCGGCGAGCGATTCTTATTTGACTGAATAGGCAGCATGGGTTTCAGTATCCAGATCTAATAATCACGAGAAGAACTCATTCCCAGATATATAAGACTCATTCAAAAATAACAAACACACAACAATTTTAGTTTGGGGATATAATGTGCTGATGAAAAAAAGAGTAATAGATATTTTATTTCATTTTCACCCACAGATCCACCTAAATCCTACTGCATAGGAATTATGTCATGCTGCTTGGATAAATTACTCCTCCCTTGTGTTGCCTTTAAGGAAGCTCAAACATCCGATATTTACATATTGGCTGTCAAAGAGCGTTGATTTCACAAGCAACATTGTGGGGAAATCAGACCCGGAAGAACGATAAGCAAACATGGATTTCCTGGAAAGGACTCTGGATCTGGCACAAACATCAAAAACACAGGCAGCTGATTCTTAATGAATCAAGTGTACTTTCTGGATATTCTAAACATTTTCTGATATAGAGATGAAGTTTTATGGGTTTTTTTGCTCAGATTTGTTGTTGTAGTGTTTTACCTACTATCCACGACAGCTGATGATAAAAACCACACAAAACTTCACAGTGGTTCCAATTTTAAACAAACTAGAGACCATCTTGCGTTGGGATCGCTCCGAGCAGCAACCTTCAGGCTTGAAAAATAAAAAACAGTGTGAAGTGCCAAAAAGCTGCAGTTCCTCTAAATGGCCACTTGAGGTTGGTTCCAAAAAAGAGTAAATCTTCATAGACCTTCATGTTAAAATGCCCAAATTTACAGCATAAAACAAACACCTTTACAGTCTGGTACAAAAAATGTTCGGTGTCTATAGCAAATTTCAACATTCATAACATTTATAACAACTGGGGGGATTTTTATACAACTCTTTGATTAAGACTTAAAGTTATGCGTGATTAAAGGCATGATTACTCTGAGAGACATCTGAGCATAAAACTTTTTAAGATAAATGGGAGTTTTTTCAAAGTTGACGTGTTTACATCGGTTGTTTTGTACATTTGCAGTTTCAGTTTGTGCAGTTTGAGGGTTAATGGAAACCCGCCTACTGATAAATGACAGACAGACATAAAAACACCTGCCAAAGTGCTCAAACCAGCTTCTGTGGTAGTTCCTGCCAAAAAACGTGTCTCCAGGACCACATTATGCCATGACACACACACACGCACGCACGCACGCACACACACACACACACACACAAGGTGAAAACAATAGTAGCCGGTAATTACATCGAATGTTTTCCTCATAAACTTGTAGTTGTACTGTTGTTTCCTTTGTGCGATAAAAGAGCCTTTAATGAATCTGCTGGTCGTAAATTCATCTCAGTTTTTAAAATGCTGCTGTTTCTTTTGGACTCTAGCAGGCACCTTTGTCCCCGCTCTGACCCTTGGTGTGTCGATGTCGTGCAGAGCAGAGTGACTGCTCCACCTTGAGCAGACCCCAGCAGAGGTCAGGATTAGGAGGTCATCAGGATTAAAGACAAAGCTCAAAAAACAACCTCTTTTTAGTTCCCAGCAACAGGCAGCAGGCCGAAAGCGTTCACATCATGTGTTTATGACTCATTTGTTTTTTCTTTATCTCGGCCTCAATAACACATCAATGGCTCTGAGCCATAATGACCCTAATCTGGTCGAAATAGCGACGCAGGATACGTTCGCTGCTCCAGCCGCACTGGTTTAAACTAAATATTAGACACAAAAATGTTCTGAAATGATTTCATTTTACATCAGGTGTTTTTGAATTCAGCATCTGAGCGATTCAGTGTCGAGGAGACGTAAGACGGTTGTAAGATGGTTAATGGACGATCACATGGAGGTTTTAAAGGAGGTAGACATGCAACACATTTAACAGATAGAAGACAGTTCGGATTGATTTATGTGTTTTATTAGTTCATTTAGCAGTTTTTTTTATCTTCTTTTGTTGTATTTTTGATGTTTTTAATTCCTTCAGTAGGACAACGTGGTAAAAAAATCACAGGTGTCACCACTGACACTAACAATGGCTCTGTTGTGTGTCAGAGAGACTGACAGTGAGCCAAGCGTGCACCACACCAGGAAATCAGAGACATTATGGAGTTCAGCCAGCATCAATTTAATTATTCACACCTGTGATTTTCCTGCTGTGACAAGTCAACATGTCTTCTGTAAAGACGGCCTATTGTTGTGCTGAAATGTTTATCACCAGCCGTCGCAACGTCGCGACGGCTGGTATTGTTTTCACCGTGTGAGTCTTTGTGTGTCATCATGGCAAAATGTGGTCCCGAAACACCTTTTGTAGCAGGAACTAAAATACAGACGTTGTTTTTAAGTACTTTGGCGGGTGTTTTATGTCTGTCTGTCTGTGGGTGAATTTTATCACTGCGATAACATCACAATCGTAAAAGATGCAGTCACAAAACTTTACCGGGCTGTCGTTGAGATCAAAATTAAGGCGGAGTTTGAAGATGGTTGTGGTCGAGCACGCGTGTGAGGGGTAAGAAAAAGGAAAGTGGCAATTTGGCCCCAACTTTACGTCCCTGGCTGACATTTGGTTTAAGATTTGTGTGTCGCAGCTGCAGAGAACCCTTCAGAAGATGGTCCCCTTTTCTTTCTTTTTACAAAGCTCCCTTACAGTGTTTTTAAAAATGTCATTATCATTATTGTTAATGTATGAAAATTTTAAAAGAAAATAGGGTATTGGGGTAGTATTACCTCAAAGAGACACAAACCACCACAAAAATGCACCAAATTATGTAAAAGAGACACAAAACTACCATAAGGAAACACAAAATGTGTCTTGCTCTTTTGTATATCTGCGCCCAGGGACCCATTGTCTTGTAATCCGTTCATGGTTGTGTCACATTTTACCTTTATCAAAAGAAAACTGCAGCTTCTACAACGTGGATATTGCATTTGGCCATACTGAAAATTTGATCTGTTTTTAAATTGATTGTGCAGCCCTGGTTGTAAGAGTCAAAACTCTTTGTCTGAAACAGCTCATGAATGGGAAGTGGGACACGGCCTCATCCAGGTTTTAATCTCATTATAGCACCCCACTCCTGCAGACTGCACACTCACTAAGGGATTATGTTGAAGATATGGAGTTCACAGCGATGCCTCCTCAAAGATGCCCCTGCATTGCACGATGGCTCGGCTGCTTATTAGTTTTGTGCCATTGGTAACCTTTAGCTTCCTCTTGTTGTTGTAAGTGGCGCCTGTTGAAAGGCGTTAGCGAGCGTCACCTCGTGACCCTGTTTGCTTCGCTTTTCCTGACGCCAGAGGTTCTTAGCTCGCTTTGCTTGGGGGCCACTTTGGCGAAATGACAGGAGGCCAGGGGCCAGTCGCAGCAGCCCCGTACACGTCTCTAGGATTCTAACATATTTCTATGATTTTAGGACATTTCTAGAATTTTAGGAAATTTCTTAGACTTTAGGAAATGTCTTAGATTTTAGGACGTTTCAAGGATTTTAGGACATTTTGAGGACTTAGGACATTTCTAGGATTTTAGGAGGTTTCAAGGATTTTAGCACGTATCCCAGATTTTAGGACATTTCTAGAATTTTAGGAAATTTCTTTAATTTTATTCATTTTTTCTGGATTTCAGGACATTTCTAGAAGTTTAGGAAATTTCTTGGATTTTAGGACATTTCTAGGATTTTATGAAATTTTTTGATTTTATGAAATTTCTTTGATTTTAGGAAATGTATTTGATTTTAGGAAATTTATTTGATTTTAGGAAATTTATTTGATTTTAGGACATTTTATGAGATTTAAGGACATATTTTGGATTTTAGTACATATCTCAGATTTTAGAATATTTCTCATATTTTAGGACATTTCTTGTATTTTGGGAAGTTTCCAGGATTTTAGGACATGAGGAGCTTAGCTAGGACCTCTGTAGAAGGTGCAGGGGATCCTCTAGTGGCACTTTTTCTTTTTTTTGATAAACAAGCTCTGTTTTGATGCTGTTTCATGCACTCTAGTACCTTTACTAAAAGTACAAAATAATAATAATAATAACTTCATTTAAATAGCACCTTTAAAAACACAGGTTTACAAAGTGCTTTGACAGGAAGCAAAAACAGAATGAAAGAATGAATTCCCAGTGTGAATCGCTTTATTTTTATTGTGAATTAGAAAATGGTTGGGGGATCACGTAGGGTCCTATCGGGGGCCAGGTAGGGCTCAGGGGCCGTTAGTTGAGAGTATCACTGCTTTCCATCATCTCAGACGTGTTGTTGAGAACACGTGAGAGCCTCTGCGTTTTCCTCTTGTGGTAAATAACTCTGATTACCATGTGCTGATATTACTAATGAGCTGCTCTCTTGTTGCCCCTATGTGGTCACGTCCTGCTAAATCAACGTGTGCGTCAACAGCAGATAGTGGTTGGTGTTCACTGACACCGCCTGCCTTAGAGAAGAATCTCAGCCAGAAGATTTCACAACAAAACCAATGATTAAAAATGTTACAGCTGCCGCAGAAAACCCGTAAGTGCAGCTTTTTTTAGGATTCCAGTAAAATCTATTTCAGTACAATAAACAACAGGACATGATTATCCTGCGCCAAACATGCTGCTGCTCTGATGGAGGATGTAAACAGGTAGTGAATTAACGGCGGTGATGGAGATGGCATTCAGGCAGCTCGCACAAACATGCCGGGAAGAACAATCTCTGTATTTTCAGCTCATGTGCGAAATACGTAATCTACCTAATCTTTCCATCAGTCTGTCTGAGTGTGAGAACATCCCAGGATCAAAAGGAGAATCAAGTTCTGCTTTTTTAACAATGGTTGAATCACACAAGGATTTTCCTTCCTCATCTTTTCCATCCGGCTTCCTCAAATAACAGAGACACATCTTGTTCATTTTTAAAACAAGTACAGAAGGATAAAGTCTGACCACAATCAGTCACACTTTGCTGTTTGCAAAAATGAAAATTGAGGATGAACTGGGTCCGTGCAAATTTTTCTTTAAAGCATGTTATCTTTGAATTGAGTCGGAAGGAAGATAACAGCCAGTTTACGCGCAAGTGACAACAAAATGCGAAGGGTACACTTTACAGTGTTTCTTGATTGCTTGGACTTTATTTTCACATCAGTTAAATCACTTACAGCAAAGACGAAAACCTCAGTGTCATAGTATCACCTTTAAAGGAATAGTTTGGATTTTTTTTTGAAGTAGGGTTGTATGAGGTACTTATCTGTCATCAGGCGGCACACCCACAGTTTGGAGAAGCAGGCTGAACTCCGACATGGAAGTGGTGTAATGCTGTGGAGGGTTCGACAACAAAATGTGTGTTAGTCACCCAAAAAAAAAGTCCCACATAAAAGCAACATCAGTATCTGTTTAAGTATACACTATTGTAAGAGTCTTTTCACTGCTGAGCCTTTATGAAGCCGTTAATGGCTTTGATGGGCAAACCATTAACGGCTTCAGTTCCCTAAATCCCCCTTACCTCTGTGTTTTATTATTAGTAAAAAAAAAAAAAAAAAGCCTATTCATTTTCTGAAAAATCAAACACAACGCACTCACTCACCATGAAACCTTTTGGATATCAATGCAGTCAAGTTCAGGACAGCACTCTGAATAGCATTTATTATTATTATTATTATTATTATTATTATTATTATTATTATTATTATTATTATTATTATTATTATTATTATTATTGCCATTTTATTTTATTATTGTTGCAATCATAGAAAAAAATTCTATAATCAGAGTGCTGTTCTGATTTTTACTGCACTGACTATTTATTTTCTGTCAGTGGATTTATAGTCCTAGTGTATTTGTAGTAGCATAACTCATAGCAGCCTACTGTTGTTAATAGATCTGAGTTCTATCAAGACACCATAATTTATAATCTGATTGATTAGTTGCTTATTATTAACATATAACCCCTTACCCCCCAAAAAAAAAACAACAGAAAAATGAAAAGGAATAAATAAATAAAACAATTTAAAAATAAAACAAACCCTCCTTACTTATGTGTTTTTCTCATTAGTAAAAAAAATTGCCTATTCATTTTCTGAAAAATCAAACTCGCCATTAAACTTTTTGGATATCAGTGCAGTCAAAATCAGGACAGCACGCCATAGCACTATTGACAGCACTATAGTTTTTTAAATACATATATATATTATTGCCATTTTATTTTATTATTGTTAAAATAATAATAAATGAAAGCTATCCCTAATTTTGACTGCACTGATTCTATTAATTTCCTGTCAATGGATTTATAGTCCTAGTGTATTTGTAGTAGCATAACTCACAGCAGCCTACTGTTGTTAATAGATCTGAGTTCTATCAAGACAACATAATTTATAAGCTGATTGATTAGTTGCTTATTATTAACATATAAACCCCTTAATCCCCCCCAAAAAAAAAACAGAAAAATGAAAATAAATAAATAAATAAAACAATAAAAAAAAAAACCTCCTTACTTATGTGTTTTTCTCATTAGTAAAAAAAAAAAAAAAAAAACACAAAAAAATTGCCTATTCATTTTTTTAAAAATCAAACTCACCATTAAACTTTTCGGATATCAGTGCAGTCAAAATCAGGACAGCACGCCATAGCACTACAGACAGCACTATAGTTTTTAAATACATATAAATTATTAATATTTTATCATTGTTGAAATAATAATAAATGAAAGCTATCCCTGATTTTTCTGCACTGATTCTATTAATTTCCTGTCAGTGGATTTACAGTCCTACTGTATTTGTATTAGCCTAATCCACAGCAGCCTGTTGTAATTAATATATCTCGGGGTTTTTTCATACCACTAAAGCAGCGGCAGATGTAAATGCATCCCTTTATAACGCGCTACCACCTGACAGTGGGATCAGTTCGTTGTGTAATCCAATAAGCTCCAGTCCGTATTTCCCCTCAAGCCCATCTGGCTCACTGGCAGGGTTTGTTTACTGGCGGAGAGGCTGGGAAGACGGGGATCCTACAGGACCTGGGAGACTGTACAATCTACCTCTGTCTGTGGAAGAAGAGAAGGAAAAAAATACTCAAAAACTTGATTTCAACTGCTTTTTCTCGTTGGGATACAAGCTTTAGTTGTGGCGACTGGAGCGTACACACAACTTGGAGCATATTTGTTTTATTTTTTTCTATTCCCAAACAAAAAAGAGAAGAGGAGCGGAGTGCTGCGGAGCCGCGACGGAGTCCGTCTGCCAGCCTTTCACACAGAGCGGAGGTCCCACTGAAATCTCTGCACCCACTCACCAGGAGTTTTCTCTGTCGTGCCAGCCCGAAAAAACAGCTCATTTCACCCGCGAAACAAGCCAACTGTGATGTTTTGTGCTCGCCGGAGGACTTGAGTGGGATTTTTTACGAAAGACACGCTAACGTTACGCCACGCATGCCACAACCATCGAGTCAGCAGCTCCAAAAAAAATCATCTAAATTAACTTAACGCTAGCTTTTATCGAAATTTTTCTGCATGCAACTTGTTTATCGCTTTAAAAATTAAACACTGCATTTGTGTGGTATGCGGGGGGTTTCTTGAACTTTAAATTAATTGAAGCAGTTGCTGAAAAGCAGCGCAAACTTCTCCTGTGGCCTGGACTCGAGTGTTGGAGCCAGGCTAGTAGCTAGCTAGCTTAACCGCAGCTGCTAGCATTAGCTTCTTCACGGCCAACAAGTCTGTTTTTGCTCTTTTTTTCTGGATACGGACAAACTCAACTGGGCCAGTTTAAGCAACCGAGTCATTTAAAGACAAAAAAAGAGCACCCATGTCCCGCTGTGGTGTGTGTTAACGGCGCTTTTCAATGAGGTGGCTAACTTTAGCAGCAGCAGCAGCAGCAGCGTTAGCTTGTGTTTGAGTGAACACGTTGGACTCGTTCCTCCGCCCATCTTCCGGGATGTCTTTTATTTATTTTTGTTTACCTGTTGGCCCACGCCGCAAAACAAAACCAATCTCCTGAGGGGCTATCTCGTCTAGTGTGAACTGTCCCCCTTTTGCCAAGGATTATCCTGAATTTGACCCGGAATAGTGCTGGATGGTGACTTATTCCGAGTCAGTTATGTGGCTCCGGACTTTGTGTTTTGTTTTGACCGCTATCTGCGTTTTGATGAGCTTTCATCGAGCGAGTGCAGAGAGTAAGTAACACCAGTTATTACATCTTTTATCATATTTTATTTTAACAATTTTAATTCTGTAAAACTGTCTGAATACGTTGCTGATTGAACTGTGCAATTAGACAAAAACTAATTGTGCAATATGATAAGGACAACGATGATAAACTGCGGACAGACTCGCATTTGATTTAATAAAAAAACAAGTATTATACAGTTATATCTGTTGTATGTGAGGGGATTAATACGATCTAAAATTCATTACAAATTCTTCGATTGTGCCAAGATAATGGAAAAATCAATTGAATTGATTCATTGTATTGTATTGCATTATTTTGATTACACGGGGCTACAGTTTGCAGGTTTGGGGAAATTCATACAAACAATCACAAATCCATTTTTTGCTTCAAAGGGAACCACAGAGCTCATTATTATCATGAACCAACCAACAAATTATTTATGAACTCACACGTTCTCAAATTTAGAGATTTTAAGGACTTTAAATTAACACAATCTATGTGTAAAATACAAAATATGATGCTTCTTTGCTGTTTCCTGAAGTTGTTAAAAAATTAGAGGCTGTATGAACTTAGGATTGTTTTTAAATTACACATTTTAATTTTTCTAAATAAAGATTAGTAAAAAAGCAAACAAAAACGTCACAGTTGAATAAGTTAATTTGTAGAGTTGATTGATTTTAAAAATTGTTAATACCAGTTTGTGTATATGAATATTCCTTTGGGACTTTGGAGTATGTAGAATATACACATATTTTGTTTTGTTTGTTTCTTTCATTTCCATGAAACAGTACAAAATTATAAATGTAAAAGGGGTAGGTGCATTAAGGCTGCAGTCTACACATTTTCAGGAAGCAAAACCTGGTTTTGTTTATTGCTGCTCCAAAAGAAATAACTTATAATTTTATTGTTCTTTATTCTTGTGTGTATTTGAGTTGTGTAAGCTGCTCTGAAATCAACTAATCTAAACATACATACATACATATATGTATACATGTAAAAGTAAAAAAAAAGGGACATTAATTATCATTAAACTACATCCAAATGATAACCTATATACAATACAATTACATTAAAAAGAAAAAAATGTTTAGAAATATTGAAGTCATCAGTGCAGACACCCTGTGACCCTAGTCCCCGTTGCAATATTGTCACCCAGATTTTTTTTGTTTTGCGAGTCATTTGATAAAGGCACGTAGGCAGCAACAGTGCTGTTGTAGACAGTCACTGCATTGAAGGGACAAAGGTTAGCACTTATCGGCTATTTGGAGTCTGCAAGAACTGCAAACAAAATGCTTCGTCCCAATTTAGTAAGAAGTTTAATAAAATTTAGAAGAGTTAATTGAGTGTTATTGTAAAAGGGAAATCTTTGGCTTGTTGCTGCGGTCAGTGCAGGAATGTAACAATAAGCC
Source organism: Plectropomus leopardus (assembly GCF_026936395.1). NCBI lineage: Eukaryota > Metazoa > Chordata > Actinopteri > Perciformes > Serranidae > Plectropomus > Plectropomus leopardus. The sequence goes on along the minus strand of NC_142187.1, from coordinate 28,800,091 downwards.
CTCTTTACAGCTCCTGACAATCCTTTTATATTCGCTAGTCAACAAGCACCGGGTGATAAGAATGAATGAATGAACATTTGCTGTCAGCCGGAGACATTTTGACATTTCTCAAACACCAGAATGGCTGTACACACTCAGTGTTTCACACTGTTGGAATCTTTTACTTAAAGCAAATATTGGTTAGACGTTTGAGGAAATGTCTAGCGAACCTGTGGGACTGCTTGCAGGTTTAAACTGCATGCACAAAGTGTGCACCAAGTATGACAACAACAGAGACTAGTGAACGAGACATTACACAGTTCTCTCTTCGTCTCATATGCTGGCAAACATAATTTTTACTTCAAAGCAGATGAGTCAGCGGTGGTAAATGAAGAATTTTTAAACTTTGTGAAGTTTACTCTGTGTGGTTCTTTATATGTCGGGTTTCTCGAGTCTGGTCAGACTTATTGAAACTGCCTAATAAATTCAGCTGTTCTTTTGACTTTTGGCTTTGCATAGTTTAAAAAATGTTGGCTTGTGTTCAGTCCATGTGTTTTTACTTTGTTTTGAGTTCTGAATTGAGCTCATAATGTATTGCTAAAATATGGCAGGCAGTTAAACAAAGACAAATTATATTCAAAATCCAAAAAATAAGAGTTTCAGGAGAAAAAATGATACGGCACAGTATCCTGATAGTTTTCAGGGCAATAAGGTGTCGTTACACAGACACCAAGTATTGATTTTCGTTTTAACAAATTATTAAAATTGCAAATGCAAATTAAACTTTCGCCTATTAGACTAATAAAATCCATTCCTTTTTTTGCTCACCGGATACATTTTGCTTCAATAAAAACGACTGAAGTGAGATAAACAGGCTGAAAACTTCATCTTACTAGAGAAATCAGATGTTGACAAAGTTTTTCCTTCATTTGCAGTTAAAAAGTTATGAAATCTCAATATATTGCAATATATTTTATCTCAATATCCCCACTCCTACAAATATGTCCAAAATCCCCACTACAAGGAATTTATATTCATTTACTCTCTGTTGTGTGATTGACATGTAGACAAAGGACAAATTTTTAATTATCACTCAGAATTTTCCATAAAATCGTTGCCTATGGAGATGCATATCAAAATACATTGCATTAGTTTTGGTGCTCAACTTCAGAATATCATAGATTTTTTATTAACGCCTTTATTAACATTTTCACATATTGCTGACATGCCCATTCATTTTCTCGTTTGCTTTTCTTATAGAAAACATTGCTTCAAGGTTTTTGCTGTCTTACAATAATTTTGACACAAGCACATATTCAGCAACACACAGTCCTCCTTTGTACTGTATAAGAAGTTTGTCCACTGTATGCACACACAGTATGTTGCCCAGGTAGCATTAAAACTCGTGCTACTGTGTGTGGCTGCAGCTGCATTTAACTCCGAAAGAAAAGAAAAGCACCAGCTCCCTCACCGTTCATCACATTTTAGTGTACGGCGAAAAGAACGATGTCATCAAACCAGTTTGAGCAAGAATTTTAAGACATAAATCAAAAGCAAGTTGTGTAATTGCACTGCGCTCCCCCGCGCTCCTCTCAGACTTGGGGGTGAACCACAGAAGGGAAGAGTGGGACCTGGGCCTCACACTGGCCGATTTCATAAGCTGGACTGACCAGTGTCGAAGTCGGGAAACCTTCTGAGCTACTTGCTGGTAGCGGTCCAACTCAGCTTGATGGAAAAATTCACTTAATAATGGAGGCTTATATTTAGTGGCAGTGTGAATTGATTTAATTTATTTAGCGTCAGCTGGCAGTTGAACGTGTTAGTGTTGATTTGACAGTGTAACTGCAAATGTGTCTTAATGTTTTGTAGCACGTTGCATATTTCATACTTTGATTTAGCCCCAGTTTGGGCCTCTTAAACTCGAGTGACAGAGCTAAGCATCCGTTTCTCTGAAAGATAAATACTCGCTGAAAAACCCAGCCTGTCATTTATCAACACAAACTGCTGCTCTGAAGGTATCTCCAAAATCTCTGTCCTGTGAAACAATATGAATGAAAACACGTCTGCTGCACAATGAAAAATAATTTTTAACTCTTTTCTCAAGTTATGCCACTCTTTCCCAGCAAAGACGTTGGCTGGAAATGATTCAAATGCTTAATTTGTAGAATTTGTACATCCTGAAACCAAATATAAAAGGCTGTTTTGATATGTCAGAGTTATTTCATTTCTGCATTGCATCTGGCGCTTTTAGGTTTGTTTTTTTTAACTCACCTTTTATATTTATAGTCCTTCGTGCAGTTTAGTATGTTCTTATGTAACCGATGCTTTTATTATTAGTATGTTGTGTTGAATGTCGTCCTGTCTGTTCTGTTGCACTGTGAGCTCAACATGCAGGTTGCTAAAGTCAGCTCAACTCAGTTCAAAAGTTTTATCCGCAGCAATATTTGTCTGTATTGATGCCACATTGTATTATGTTGCATTTTAATACAAAATAATGTGTTTCTCTTGTCTTGTGCAAAATGAGCAAGGAAGTGTGACATTTCTGACAGTAAACTCTTGCAACTCGGAAAACATATTAAAAATCTTTTTTTTCATGGAGCAGCAGACAATGTGTTTTTTAATCTGGATGGTTAGAGGAGTCTTTGAAGGTTTTGGAAATACCTTCATAACCGTAGTAAGTGTTTTTTGATGACCTTCTGGGTCGGGATGCACCACTTTTAAAATTCTGGGCTGATACAAATTTTTTAAAAACACAATTGGCCAATAGCCAGTTTTTATTCATTCCCCCTTTTTTGCCACAGCAACATAGAAATCTAAACCATTAAAAAATAACCGAACTAATTAAAAAACTTTTAAGTAATTTAGCCCTTATTACATGACCTTATGTGCACAAATTTAGTCATACATAATTATAAAACTTTTAAGGGAACATTTCATACGAAAAAAAACGAAAAGAAATAAGAACTTTTAAATCCTTTTAACTTAATATAGTATAGCATAATTCCCTCTCTAACATCTATTTTATATTGCTGTGAAAACATTAACAAATTTCTTCTGCACTTGCAAACAACTGCACTTTTTTAAGTTTCTCGCCAATAACTACATCTTACAAGGTTGCATTGAACACATCATGAGAACGTTGTATTTTACCTTCACCCAATCGTCATTTTTACTGATTAACGCCTGAAGGCATCATAATGTAACTCAATCTAAGCTTTGTTAACTGTTAGTTGTGACTCCTGGCTGTTTAGAGCTAACGTTAACTAGCTCTTCTTCTTCATATGTCAACACGGATCACTTTTTCACAATGTAGCATTATCAGGGAAACAATAGTCCTCTGACGTGATGATAGTGTGTTTACTGCATCTTTTCGTACCAAGGAAGCTCTTCAGTTGTCCCAAACACGTTTTCTATTGTTTCCAGGATGACAGACCACCGGCTGCGAGCCAAACAATTATTGTGTTGTGTAGTCGTTAGTTTCAAATTCAGCCTTTTAGCCTGCGTAAAATTAATGTGACACAACAGGAGAACATTAGCCACCGCCATCCGTGAATGTCATCTTATTTGACAGTAGGCTGATGACAGTAACAAGGCGAATATCGGCCAATAAATCAATGCATCCCTGCTTCTTGGTTTTCTAGACGACATCAGTTATTTATTTTTACCAAAAAAAAGATGCATAGCTGTTGAAAACATAAGAAGCACAAACAGCGGTTCATGTCAGGCCTGGCGTGGTGTAAGGAGGTCCCAGGTGGTCGGGTTGTCAGACAGCAACATGTTCTTCGCCATTATAACATCAATTTATTAGGAGGGTCAAACAGCAGGGGCTCGAATTGAAGTCCCCGGCAGCCTGTTGTTGTTGTGTGCCACTCTGGTCAGAGTAGGTCTCACTGGTGGACAACAATCCAGCAACCTGAGACTCTTGATTTACGCCTCCCAACAAGAAAAGCAATAGCAAGATGATGAAACTGTCACTCCTCCCACCACCAAAACACTCACAAAACGAGACACACAAACTACTGCTGCTGTCAGAAGAACTTAAGTTATGAATACGCTTGACATGCACACAATAGAGCGATCTTTACACTTGTCACCCGCAACAGTGTCCCTGTAATCCTGGTTGACAAGTTCACGTTTGAAAATTACACACTGCTGGAAAATGGAGTAAATTGGCACACCTGCACTCTTTCACCGCGGCCACACAGGTCTGATGTTGTGTCACATCTTTACCCTTGACACCGTGCCCCTGTAAAAAGGAAATGTGCTTGTTATTGTGCGCTCACACTTAAGAGGTAATAATTACCTCGCTGCCAACACTGGCAGCGACAATAATGTGAGTACAGCTGGTGCACAACTGAATCACCAAATGATCTTTGGTCCGGAGCCATCTTCACAGGATCCACTTCAAACAACCCCAAGAGGGAACTTTGTGGTTTTATAGGCTCTCTCTTTTTACTCCGTTTCCCTCTATTTAAAGACTGGGGCTTGAATTACTTTGGTTTAACTTTATTCCCTGGGCTGTTGTACTGTATTGTTTTGTCAATACAAGCTGCACTTGCCTTGTCGCCCCTACCTAAAAGCAGTCACGATGGCCTACTTTTCCCCTGTTCCTGCCCACAATTAAAATTAGAGCCGGTAGAAGCTTCCCAGGAAGTTAGTATCTCTTAGATAGGGGTGGGCAATATGGCCCTAAAATAATATTAGAATTTTACATTAAATAACATGACTTCAGCAAGTCAAAATATTGCCACAATATAAATTTTTCTCATCATATTAAAAATGATACCAGTATAATTGTGATCAATAAGATATGGCACGCACCAACCCTTAGAGCTGTAGTAATGTCACTGTTGTAATTGCTGCACTGTCTGATCCTGTGCAGTCAAAGAGATGACAAACCTTCCTTAATTAACTATAATTACAGATGAGAGCCGTTCAAAGTTAAATGGCTTTATGCTGACTTATTAAACATAGCCTCGAGCTACAACAGTTGTCAGTGTTTGCCTTTAATTTTAAATTTTTTTTGTATTACATGCTATTTAATTCAAAAGAGAGAATCAATTATTGAACACTGTTTTTTCTGTTTACAGTGCACATTTAAAACTGATGGGTGATGAGGTTTTACAACCGGTCTTAAAGTGGATTACATCACATGTCAGTTTGAAAGCACTGAACGTGTTTCTCGGTGACCTCGGCATTTTGTGGATCTGCCGTTAGTTTGTAGCTCGGGTTGGAAAACAACAGAGCAGCGAAACCTTGAAAAGGGAAGTGTTGCAATCACCAAGTGTTTGTGTTCCTGCAGGCTCATTGAGGCCTCACTTCTCTCTGAGGCCTCAATAGTGACAGTGTACGCCATCAGTTGAACAACCTGTAGTCACCTCCCCCTCCTCTATCCACCTCCTTCACAGGATCACAAGCCTGAGCGCCTGTTGGTGCCTGCAGCTGCAGTGAAAGGACTGTTGGTTTGTGCGTGCGTTGTAGTGCACAGGGGACAGACGGTGAAGTTCAGACACTGAAGAGCTGACTACCTTTAGTATTGATATGATCAGTATTTATGTTCACACGCCAGAGTCATTGCTCAAAGCATATTGATATAAATTTAGGGCCACCTCGTGACTCGTGAGACGTCATTTTCATCAGATGTCCTCGATGGTGTCTGCTGGATTTATCACAAGGCAAACATGTCATCGTTGGCTCTGTGTTAGGTTATACTTGTTATTTATTATCTTCTATGCAGCTTGTCTGCATTGTTTTTCAGAATCATGACATGGAAATTGTGCAGTTAGTTTTTCTTTTTAAAGATTTTTTTGGCATTTTTGCCTTTATTAGATAGGACAGATCAGCAGTGTGAAAGGGGGAGCGAGGGGGGATGACGTGCAGCAAAGGGCCGCGAGCTGGACTCGAACCTGCGGCCGCTGCGGTACGGACAGTGCCATTATTCATGGGGCGCCTGCTTTATCCACTAAGCCACTGTACACCCCAAAAAATAATTTTGTAATTGTAATTTTCCCCTCTATATCTTATCTCTTTTATTTGAAATCCGTATCTTTTGTTATGTTTTTATTTTCTATTGCTCTGTAAAGCACTTTCAGTTGCCCCCGTTGTATGAAATGTGCTATAAAAGTAAAGCTGCCGTGCCAAGGTCACAGAAGTCAGGTGTCAAATGTGACGAAATTGACGTTTTCTTCTTTGGGTGGGATGTTTTCTCTCAAATGTGATCATCTCTGTGGATTTCTGTCACATTGACTTTTATTGTGTTGTGATCCTACTGTGAGCTGGACCGCCTTCAGGTGTCGTCCAGTGGATCTGAACACACTCGAGCCCTTTTTACACAGAGATCCCATAATCAGGTCACAGAATCAAACAATGCCAGCATAATGCCGTCATAGTGTTAGAGGTGTAATGGTTAACAAAATTCACAGTTTGGTTCGATAAAGTACGGTGGTGTTCACATGCCAGAGTCATTGCTCAGAGCATATTGATATGATTTAGGGCCATCTTGTGACTTAGACGTCATTTTCATCAGATGTCCTCGATGGTATCTACTGGATTTATTCCCAAGGGCAAAATGTCATCATTGGCACTGTATTAGTCTATTCTTGTTATGTATTATCAGGTCTTGTGTGCAGCTCGTCTGCACTGTTTTTCAGTATTGTGACATGGAAATTTTGTAAGTAGGGACACAGAAGTCAGGTGTCAGATATGAAGAACATTTTCTTCTTGTGGTGGGATCTTTTCTTTTAAATGGGATCAGCTTTATGGCCTTTAAATTGGCTTACATTGTTCTCTGATCACACTGTGAGCTGGACCACCTTCAGGTTTCATCCAGTGGATCTGAACACACTCAAGCCCTTTTTACACAGAGATCCTGTAACAGGGTGGCAACACAGACCCCTTCGTCTCCTTTTTTTTCTTAACTCTGCCATAGTGTTGGAGGTGTAATAGTTAACAAAATTCACAGATCGGTTCGTTACGGTACAGTGGTGTCCTGGTTTGGTACTACTTTTTTACAGCAAAAAAGTATACTTTTTAAAAATGTGTATATTTTAGGTTATTTTTATTCATTTATTTATGAAAACTAACATCATAAAGTATGATAGTTTTAACTATGAACAATGTTGGACTTTTTTGGACATTTTTGGTTTTTCTTCTTTTTTTGAACGAGCTGTTACCTGCTCTAAATCTCCCAGCGGAGGGTCGCACGTGAAACATGTCGTGTCAAAAACACTCCTCAAAAAACACTCGTCCTGCTGGCTGTCGGTGTAACATAAACATTGATTTCAGCGCCATTGTTACCTCCACTGCCAGGTTAAAGGGGAAAAACTCTGTCTCCCCATTACCTGATTGTACCTTTATATACAAAATTGCAAGGCAGGTAACAGTGCAACGTTCTTGTCTTGAATAAGCAAGTTAAAGGGGCCTCTGTTTGTCGTGCACACTGCACGTGCTAATAATTTGCAATAATGTCTAGAGCTGCAATTAATGGTTACTGGCACTATTGATTAATCAGCTGTTTTTTTCACTCCTAATTAATCGTATAAGTGACAAAAAAACAAATAAGTGGAAGAATCAGTGAAAAAATACCCATCTAACTGAAACCAGAGATTGTCTACATTTGTCAGTGCTGCGTTTGTTTTTAAAATGACTGAGATGACAAACCGATTATTAATCAGTTGACAGTTGTTTTCTGTCCGTCAACATGACATGAAACATGAAAATGGGGCCTAAAAGTTAAGGAAGAATGTTTGTATTGTTTTGTCTTTTAATGATTACCAACTAACCAACTAAGCCCCAGTAGCATGATTCTGCTTCAGTTTCAACTCAAGGTCCACTAAGTAGCTTTTTCTAGTGCATTTTCACCAAATTATAGTGTTGATGGTGGAATAACTTAAGGTGACTTTACTGGAGATAGATCTGAAAATTTAACATGCAAGCTCAGTAACTGTTATGAATTCATTCCTAGCACTTGTAGGACTTTTTGACTGCATTGGCTTAAAGTTAAACATTATTAGCAATGATGACTGAAGGCCAAAAGGCCAAGAATGAACTTATGTGCCTTACTTAAATTGCTCATGTATTCGTCTTTATTGTGGTTTTAAATGCTGTTTTAATACATCTCTTAAACTTAGATGATGCGCTTCGATTCTCCGTGATCGATAAGTGCTGTACAAATTAGCTTTGTCTGGTCTTGTTTGTATCATAGACACATTTTTGGTTGTGTTTCTTTCTTTGGATTTGTGGTAAACCACCTCCTCCTGCTCCTTTTTAATCAACCTTTAAAATTCGTCTGTCTCAGATGTGCAGGCTGTGAGAGACTTCGGTCAGTATCAATCTGCTCCCCTAATGACTCTAATTGGCAATTCAGAGCACCACGGCTGTGTTTTCAGTCGTGTCTGGCTCAGATTAGGTGATGTATGGAGAGCTGGAGCTGGCCGAATCACCATAGTAACCTTTGTGATGTCTCCCAGTTTTTTTTCTCCTCCTCGACAATACAGGGAGCATTTAAATTCTGGGATGCACCCAGTTTGTTTTGCTCAAGTTGTGTCAGGTAGTCTCAGATTGAATTTCCTCGTGTTACGACAGAGCATCAAAAAACTTTTTTTTTTTTTTTAAAAAGTTTCTTTTTTTGCCAAAGTTTTATTTCTGTAATGTTCACACATGTGGGCCAGTTCTTTCTCTGCAGCCGCTCTAAAATTCCTCACTTACACACCAGGGCTGCCATGTTCCAGTTTCCAATGTGAGCCACTATCAGTCCGGCTGGAGTGTATTAGATTCTCTATTGGGAATGCGGAGCTAAAAATACTGGCCTGGCTGAAAGTGTACACTGATAGGAGCCTTTACTCGCCACCCTGTGATTATTCGTTTTCTCCAAAGGGTCACTCAGTACTCTGCTGGTTGTACTGCACACTGCTGAGGGTCTTTTCCTATTAAATTGTTATGTTTGAGTGTGTGGAGTCTTGCAGAAAGACGGACGCTCTTTGTAGTTGTAAATGTGTTCCTTGATGGATCTACAGTGGGCGTCATTTGCTGCTGACCCCTTTGGCAGTTGCCATCAGTTTGATCGGAAATGTTTCATTTGGAGGTCTATGTGTTGAAATTACGGGTTTGTGGCATGCCAGTCATGCTTACGATTCGGCTGTACAGCTAAGACCACAAAGAGAGCTGCAGATTTAAAAAGAGAAATGTACTTTTAACATGCCAAGTTCCTTTTTATAGCATGCAGTATAAACTCATGTTAGGACATTTTGTGTTTATTTTAAACAAGCCGAAAGTTGTAGGCTGAACTCTAGATAAGTGCTGCGGAGTGAACGTGCTGGTTAAGGTCATGGAGTGAAAAGCTTGTTGTTTGGACACTCAGTGATTGGACACTTTGTGTGTGTGTGTGCGCTCGCTGGTTGTCTTGTACTGTTATGTAACAGAAGGTGTAAAATGAGCTGCTGCCATAAAGAGGTGCACGCCTAGCTGTTATACCTCTTCCCCACATGGCTGACCAGTTGGCCTGATGCGCCCAGCTCAACGGTGGGTCGGTTGGTAAACAAATACAGTCCGCACACCTCCAGCCGCAACCATTACTTGTGAACTGTAAAATTGGGCCTGGAATGTCCCACATTGCACCCGCAAAGGGGGAAAAAACATCTTTATGACCATCATTACTTGTGTTATGTCACACAAAGCATATGCTTAAGAGTTTGGCTGAGATCCAGAGCAGAGAGTTGAGGATATCCTCATTACTGTCAGCTCTCTTCATACACAACCCCATGAGTGCAATAGTGTTTAATGTATTATGCAGGATGGTTCAAGAGCGCTGTGCTACATTATCAGGGTTCCCACGCATCCTGGAAAACCTGGAAAACAGTTGACAGTATTTTCCAGTATATTAGACTACTAACAGAGATGCACAAAACAGATAACATGCCATCTGAATGACTACGTCAGGTTCAGGATCAGCTTTCAAATGGTAGTTTATGGACGAGAGTGTTTTGTCTCGGCAGGTTTTAGTTATGTTGTGGAAGCCCTGTTAACAAACCCCTAAGTCGTGTCACATGGTAGCACATGCAGGTTGGATGATGCTACAAAATCTGAATAATGGTGTGTCATGGTAGTGTAGAGTGTGAGGTTGTTAAGACGAGCAGTTCTCTAGAAAGCTGCAAGCAGCAAAACCGGGGCCAGCTGAACTATTAACGTGATCCATGAAGATATGTTTTCACGCCCAAAAGCATTTATAAAGAACATAACTTTTTTGACTTACACAAATGGTTCTGGTCATTATGAACCATCTGATCTGCGGGAAACTTAAAAAAGATACTTCAGACGGGGTTTACCTTACGTTCATCTATTTGTGGCAGCCTGCCATGATAACAATATCTGCCACCACATATTGAATTCCATTAAGAGTGGAGGAATATATATATATATATATATTTATATAGATTTCCATTTGGTTATCCATTACCCCACACTCTCAGACTGCAGAATGTACTTTGGGCACAAATGGAGCAGCAGAACGTCATACACAGTGAAATGAAACTTAATCATTCATTGAGCTGGGTTTAAAAGTTTGCTTTCACTCACCCCTGCAGTAGCTGCTCCTGTCATCAATCAGTCTGATCAGCCCTGATCCGATTGGCTCATTGATTATCTGCCTGTAAACTCACACAGATTTCCGTCTATATGGTGCCGCAAAAACGTCTGTATTTAGAGAGGGGACACAGAATGATCAAAAAGGGACACACACAAAATAAGACAAACAAAAAAACTGAAAGTTCGCTATTTTTGAACGTCCTTCCCAGCCCGGTGTCAGCTAGCCCCATAGATAGATTCCACTGAAATACTTGTCTAATTTATGAATGATTATTTCTCAAAATCATTAGAGGGAGGTGCAAAACAGCTTTTGTAACATGTTGTTGCACACATCCTCTACGTCACCTAATGTTACCTCCGCATGGGACAAAGAAAAAAGGGAAAGAATATATTTAACCAGAGAGAAACGTTTAACAAGAAATTGATTAGGTGAATTTCCTATTGAGCTATTTTACACAATCCCTCTCAATCTGATTGAAAATTCTTTCTAATCAGGCTGCATTTGGTGAGTCTTTTCTGATTAATATGGTTACATGAAGATTTTTTTTATCTATCTGGGCTATTCTGATTTATCAGTGAAATATTTGGGTCCATGTAAACGCATCTACTGAAAACTTCCTGGAAAATGATCACTAGAAAAGATTTTCTCAAGTTGTAGCACAGTGGACATTTATCTAAAGCTGAAACAATAAGCTGAAAAATCAATTAGTTATTTGAAAGAAAAATATTGTTAAGCATATTGACAATCAGTCATAATAAGTGATTTCTTGGAGCAACAAAGGCAGAAATGTGCTGCGGCTTCAGCTTTGGGAATTCACTGCTGTTGTCTGTTCAAGTTAAGTCAAGTTTATTTAGAAAGATCAATATCACAAATTTGCCTTAAGGGACTATATATCATCATTAAAATGGATATTATTGAGTTTTTAAGCTGTTGGTTAAACAAAACAAGTAATTAGAAGACAAATTGAGTAAGACTTTGTTCATCATTGTGTGATATGACTGATGAATGATTCATTGTAGAAACTAATTGACTGATGAATAGTTGCAGACCTACATTAATCCCTCGTGTCATTATGATACAGTAGAATTTAAACTGATTGAGACAGTGAAAATGTAGTTTCCCATCAAACAGGATCATGTGTCTGGGTGAGGACTGACAAAGCCACAAATCTACAACTGGTGCAATATGTGACCATCAGTGCTTCAATTCCCCTCCCAGACAAATATTTTTAATGTATTAGCTAATGTTTTTTAGTGTCTTGAGTTACAGAAGCAACTCCACAAATCAACCCAGCGTAACCAAGGATGAGCACAGCCTCACACTGATGACAGCGCTCCATATTTGACAGTGGCTCACAGCCAGATATGTGGTTGCTAAACAAAATGTCAGCGAAGATGGTCTGGTCTTCATCAAAGCCAGAGACATAACCACATATTTTTCAGCAAAATACCCCCTCTAATTACCAAGAGATCTATTTATTTCCCTCCTTGAGACCGTGTCTGACTTCTTCAACCCTGTTTTTCCAGTTTACAGAGCAGACATCTTGCCTAATGCATCAGTCACGTTTAGCAGTTGGAATCCGCCACCAACAGTTCAAGATAAATTTTCTTTGGGCAATTTTTTGATTGTTGGTGGTTGAGAGTGAAAAATGACATACTGTTTACTTAACCATCATACTTAACTGTGCAGCCTTATCACACAATATTGTTTTTGTTTTTACATTTTTTGTGAGTTATACATGAAGTTTTTAAAGAACATGTGCCTTTTCTTTTCTGTCCTTTCAGTTTGTCCAAGCAAGGACATCCGCAACAATGTGACCAACCTACATACGCTAGAGAACTGCACTGTGATCGAAGGCCACCTGAAGATCTTACTCATGTTCAGGACCAAGCCTGAGGATTTCCGAGGCCTCAGTTTCCCCAAACTGACGGTGGTCACCGACTACCTGTTGCTCTTCAGAGTGTACGGCCTGGAGACCCTCAGCGATCTCTTCCCCAACCTAACCGTCATCAGAGGCAACAACCTGTTCTTCAACTACGCCCTCGTGATGTTCGAGATGCTCCAGCTGCGAGAGATCGGCCTCCATAGCTTGATGAACATCACCCGAGGAGCCGTGAGAATCGAGAAGAACCCGGATCTCTGCTATCTCTCCACTCTGGACTGGTCCAAGATCCTGGACTCAGTGGAGGACAACTACATCATGGCTAACAAGAACGACCGAGAGTGTGGAGACGTGTGCCCAGGGGCGGCCATCGGAAAGACCACCTGCCAGACCACCACCATCAACGGACACTTCAGTGAGCGCTGCTGGACTCAGAACCGCTGTCAAAGAAGTAAGCAGTCTTTTCTTAAAGATCTGATGTCAAATATTTCAGAGTTGCAGTAATAAATCTTAGTAAACTATTGAATTAATCGTCAACGGGGCGCCTGGTAGCTCATCTGATAGGGCTGATACATACGTACCGAGTAAGATAATGAAACTCTTAAACTCTCCCCATTAAAGGAAACATTAAATCATAGTGTCATAATTGGTCAGTCTTATTTCAAGGTTCACCCAATACGTGTTTCCAGTGCTTTCAATCACATCTCATGATCTTCATCAACAGACTGAGCTTGCTCAGTTTTGTCCTGTAATTGTAACACTTGTTTTAAATGAGAAACTCTATCAAACACTTTTATGCTATTACATTATTGTCAAGTACATATGTGCCAGTGATTAGTAGCAGCTCCTTGTGCAGAACCTCTCAGCTACTTTCCGTCAACACATCATTATTTTCACTCCCCTCCTCCTCTGCTTTTGCCACACGTCCAACCGGTCTAATATTTACAGAATTCAACTCTCCATTTGGGCCTAAGAAAAACTCATGAGGGTCGATGTTTGAAACAAAAATAGTGGAATGAACAATGTATCGCAACCTAAAAGTTGTTTTGTGTAAAGTTAGTTGTGCCCCTTTTTTTTTTAAGTGTTGAAATGTCAGAGCTGTGTCATGTGCTCAGGTTTAGTTAAGTAGGCCAACTTCTGTGTCAATGCAGCTTGAACTGTACTCTAATGTGACGCAACACCTCAGCAGTTAGTCTTTGAATGTTTACTCTCTACAGACTGGAGTGTTGTCGTTGCTCGTGATGTGTGGAGGAGGTAAAGATGTTAGATGTTGTGGCACATTTCTCATCGTCCTCTGGAACCACAGCTGCTGCGACATGAGCTGCTGTGCTCTGGCTTTTACTGTAAAATGACAAGCCCACCCATTTCGCACTGCCAAAGAGTTCAAGTTCAAGTGCTGAGAAGAATTTTGCGCATAGGTGCTGTCTGAACACCTTGGCTCGCACCATTACGCAACACTGCATGCATTCGTTTAACAGCTCTTTTGAATGAGTTTCCTCGCACATGTCTGCTTTTTTTAGGCTCTCTGTAATGTTTGTTTGGTGCAGCGGCTACATGCACTTTCTGTTGAGCTTTTCAGTCCCTTTACTACTGAGGAGTGTTTTTCTTGGGGTTTTTTTTGTAGTTCCTCCGCTAATGACTTTGTGCTCGAGGTGATTGCTCATCACAAGTCCTTGAAGGCATTTGCAGAACAGGCCCAGAAAGCCTGTTGCCAAATTGTGGTGAAGGCGGAAGTGTAACATAAAAAGTCTCCCAGCAGAGATGATTTCCTAATTATGTGCCGTTCTCTGACGATGAATCAAGACCAAACGTTGGCTGGCAAGCTCAGTCATGGGCCTACATTCGGCACGGGCAGGGCCTGTGGTCTTGTGGTCTGGGACCTGCGGTTTTTTGCCTACTTTCACTAAAGCATGAAAAGATCTGTTAAGTCCCAGCTAGAACCACAGGACAGAGCGCAAGGCATTCGGTGTCCTCCTCAGATGTACCCTGCTTTTTATAGACCTACTGTTGTTCTTAAAGTAAGCTATTTTCCCCAAACTTATTGCATTCTTTATATCTGTACTCTGGAGGTCTTAGGTCTGCTGTTATGTTTTTTACTAAATAAAGTGCATGTATAAACAAACACAGATGCTGGATATGATGCCAACAGTAGCATTTTAGAGATAAAACTAAAATAACTTTCAAACTTTTATAATAACAATATATCTCACTCAAATGGAGAAATGTGACTGTTTTTTAATCTTTATATTATAATGCAAAGTAAAGGCAGTGGTTAGAGGCAGGGTCCGAAATTAACACCTGCCAAATGTCAAATGCAGGTAAATGGAGGAGGCCAAACACCACACAGGCGGGTATATTTTCGTACCGAAATAGTCATGTAATTTCAAACTATGCAGAGAGTCTCCACCACATTTTGGTGTCACTTAGGGGCACACAGGTCTGCTGCTCTTAAACTTCTTCTGGCATGTCTGTGTCACACACACAGACACACACACACACACACACACACACACACACACACATACACACTGACATACAGGTATAAATGGTGCTTCAAAAATGACCGCCTTGAGCTCTTCAAGTTTTGCTGTAGTATTTACTGAACGGAAAGATGACATCAACTGATCTGTTGGTATTAAACATAATACTTTATTATGCTAATGAAATGTGTTGACACAAATATGTATGCGACACAAAAAGTGACTGATTTGCTTTACTGGTGGATTCTTTCATCCACCCGGCTCCTTGGCCAGTGAGTCAGAAAGTTCATTTTAGACACTGGTAAAAGTTAAAATATTCAGGATTGTTGCTTACTGTATGTAAACATGCTCAGCAGCGAAAGTAAAAGCTAAAAGCCAACCCTAGATTCACTCGTTTAGCATTTCGCCTAGCTATATTCGTTTTTCTTTTCGGGGCTGTGTCTCTGTGATTCCTGCTGCTTCTGGTCTGGCACCTGGTCTCTACCTACAAGGTACAAGGTATATTTATTAATCTAAACTATGTTTAAAAATGAAATTCAATTTGTTGAATTTGTCTTTGATCCTGCAACATCTTTGTAGTTGAAGGATGAGTTGATTAAAATCACCAGCTACTACGAAAATTGCATCTGGTTGTGCAGGCACATTTCCGCTGATGGGATCATACGATTCCTGCAGTGCATTTTTTGAATTTGCATTGGAGTCTCGTGTCCTGTCGGCTCTGAACAAGGTTCGCCCATCCAGTGCATTAGCTTGATCCAGGATGTCAGGGGTTAATCATGTCTTTGTCAAGATGTGTGCAGAGCAGTCTCAGATTTCCCATTGCTGAGTGAGCCTCAATCACATCTCCTCCATTATATTCGACTGTGATTGGATGTTAGCCAGAAGAAAGCTTGGTAGAGGAACAGCTTTCAGTCCAAGTTAGGTCAGCCTCGCCCTGATGCCGACTCTCTTCCCTCTCTTCATCCGGTGCTTTGGGTTTTGTTTCTCCCCTCTGGTCTGACTGGCTGCTCGGCACATGCTGTTGGTGTTGGGGACCCTTCCGCAGTCTGCTGCATTCAGTCCATAGCCCATACAACTTTTCCAATGTTGATAATTGCTTCTCTATAGTAGAAAATACGTGTTTCAGCAGAAGGGGCCAAAAATAGGATTGAAAAATAGAGCCAAAAAGTAGCAAGGATTTGAGGAGCTTCTGGCTGCTGGATTTACATGTGCAGCAGTTGTCATAACAACTCTTAATATCATCTCTTAACGTTAACTCTTAACACATAACAACCTCTTTTTAAAGCCTGGATCTCACCTGAGTGCTTTGGGGGGACATGCCCATAAAATACAGGCACAGGGCAGATTTTCTGTAGAAAAATACACAGCTGCACACCTTTAGTGGGTCATACGTAATGACTGAAAGAAATTACCTATGCATGAGTCTATGTTTTTTTTCGAGAAATCTTGCTTTTGAGTACTATGTAAGTGCCACAGGTAACTGCAGGTCACACATACTTTCCGTAGCTCGCACACCAACACAAAACAAAGCTGCAGAGCCACGAGGCTTGGCTTAGCTCCCATGTTTGGAGTTACAACCCATTTCCCTTCCCAGCCTCTATAACAAGGGTAATTTGAGCTTCTCTCCTAATTTCCCCCTCCTTTTTAGATCAAATTGGGTGCGTCCGTTAAGCAAAGTGGCAAAGCAAGGTTGCAGGAGATGCTCATTACCAAAGCTGATTAGATTTGGCTCAAGGCAGGCACACACAAATACATGGCATTTCTACGGCTGTAATAGTGGCAAATACAAGACCCCATCCTGGGAAGCATCCCTCTCATCTTTGCAATTAACTCTCTGGAATTTGTTCACATTGTGTTTGATGTGTAATTGAGTTTTTTGAAAGATGAATACCAGACAAACACTCACACATCAGACATTCATGCAAAAAAAAAGCTTTCCAAACAGAGCTTGAGCACTTAATTACAACTGTTCATTTTAGAGGTTGTTTTGTCACATCACAGATTACATATTGCACAGTACAGCATATTCAGATGCTGTATGTTTAGTGGTTTTGACAACTTAAACCACTAGTCGACTGACACAACAGTGAGGCCTGTAGTCAGCTGGTCCTGGGATAATATGAAGCCAGCATCACCGGACTGATCAATGAAATTAAACTGTGAATGTGCAGAGTGGTTGATCAGTTAATCACTTGCTGATATGAATCCAATAGCTCCTCATGCATCTCATCACTGTAGTTAATAGAGTACGGCTGCAGTCAACCAAAGAAATCTTGGTCATCTGCAATTGTACCTGCTATTTAACCTAGCGATTGGTCGCTGGGGGTAAAATCTGCAAATTTTCTCTACACTAACTAAATTGCCACAATGCACCACCTGGTTATGTTTGAAAAATCCTGAGACTGGCAATAATCAATAGTTGTAAAACTTTTAAATCTGTGTCTAGTTTTTAAACATCTCAATCTCTGTTATAAGCAGGTTTGTTAAATGTGTTGCAAAACAAAGCAGGCCTTTATTTCCTTTTCAAAAATTGACTTGAAATTATGAGCTGGCGTGAAAGGAAATGGTACCGTTGAGTCTATTTACTTGTAATGAAGTACTATTTCTTGCCAACACTCATTTGAAGATAATGGGCATTTGATTATGTTTTGGTAATGGCCGTTATGTGGCACAGCTTGTTTGGCTGATCGCACGTCAGCTTAGTCTGAGCCCTGAAAGAGGCGGGCAGCTGGAAATATTGGCTGCGTCTCAACAAGAAATCAGGGGCTTCCCGTGGGGACCTTGTTTGTTTCCGTTGTTGAACTGTGCTGACAGACGTCCATCTGTCCATCAATTTTATTCTTTAATTTGGATTTTTTCCTTTCTGATTTTTTGGGCGTTTTATGTCTTTTGAGTCGACAGTAGAGAGGCGTTAGGAAGTGAAGGGAGAGAGAAATGTAGAATTATATGCAACAATGGTGAGATGTTGTGTTTCATTGTCAGCACCATAAAAACCCTAAAGGCCTTTTGTTGATTTGTTTGTTTTGTGGAGAAATGCCAGTTAAAGTAAAGAGTACTTCCTTTGTCATAACCGTGCACATAATTTGTAACACTGTGAAGTTATTACATCTATAAGACCGTCGCTGGCGAGTTCTCAAAGAACAGGTTAGAGATGCAACAGATTGACAAGTCTATTGAGAGAAAAATAATCGCCAGCTATTTTGATCACCAATTGTTGAAGCTTTTTTCTATGCAACAAATACAGAAAATGCAGTTTTTGGCCTCTAAAATATGGATCTTCTATCTATCTTTTCATTTAAGATTGGCAAAACAAAACGTTTCCTCGGACTTTGAGAACAGAGTTGGACATTTCTTACTCTTTTCTGACGTTTTGTAGACCAAGTGGTTCTTGAAAAAGTCAGTGACAATGAATAGAAAGAATCACTTGTTGCAGCTCTACAATGTATTGCAGCAGCTGATAGCACCATGAGTTGTGCGTCACTTCCATCCACTGTCTGCCCCTTCTCAAGGTCCAGTTCACAACAGATATTGCACTTAAAACATGCAGGGAAAGTTTTGCAGCTGAGTTTAATTTTCCTCTTTTTTGCATCTGATTTCAATTATCCAGGTGGCAAATAATAAGTTGCTTTTGCACCATGGCAAAAGACCTTAAACTACAGGTCCTGACCGATGAGGTGCAGAGGCATTCCTCAAAACTTTATCATCATTTATTTTATATAAAGCCCTGGGCAACACATTTTCAATGTTTATGAAGTACATACAACATACACAACTTAAAACAAATAGCAAGGCAAGAGGAATAAATGGCTATTTAAATGTAAAACCTAACAAACAAACAAAACAATGAAAAAAACAATGACAGTGACAATCATAAGGTTACCATTTAAACCTTGAAATTCTCTGAGTGGTATTAATGAAGTTAACTTAAAGTTTTGCTGAAGAATATTCAGGCAAGGAATTCAAACGAGAGAGATTTAATATCTCATTATATCAGTGTGCTTCAGTTACCACAAACTTTTAAAGGACACAAAAAAAATCACTCCGTGTGTGGCCATTAGCCGTGGTTTTTGTTAATTGGACTGTTTTTGGAGTGAGGCTCATTTACATAGAAATGGGCCAGTTTCGCTCCAAATACATGCATATTACCTAAATTAAATATGTGCCAATAGCATAGCATGGGAGCACGGAGACGCTTTTGTCTTGGCAGCGCAGTTAGCGTGTAATTCACACTTTTTTGGTGTTTTGAGAATTACAGTTTCTTTATGTCTAACTTGTGCAGGTTTAGCAGCAGCAAATGCCGTGCAATCCTTTGTGAATTTGACCATCTGAGTACATGACATTTGTTAAGAGAGGTGCTTTTACAGTCATTTTTCAACTTTGCAGTATAAGTGTCATCTTCACTAAAAACTGTCCTTTTAATATCTCTGTTTCTTTTATGATCCAGTGCAGCTTGTGTTTGTTCTCTTTGTGGAGCAGTCTCTGTTGCAGGGCTTTCACCAAGCCCAAAGAGATATGTATTTCCCAGGCGGTCATTATTTTACTCACATGATTAAATGTGATCTTAATTATCTACCCTCTATCGGAGATGAGGTGCCCCGGGGGGGGGGGCTTCGTCGTCCTCCAACTCCTCAGCCACCACAGCAGCTTTCACCAGTGTTTGTATTTGCAAGATCTGTTTCATATTTAATAAGTTCCCATAAGGTGGAAAGCAGCTCTTAGCAGACGCCTCAACCTCAGATTGGTTGGGTGCTTTCCACACTTGTGGCATGCTGGCAGAGGAGACCGCTGTTGGTTTAATGCCGGCTTTAACAATTGACGTATTCTTATGAATCCCATTTCAGCCAGGTCAGGTGGGGACTTTATGTCAGACCTTTCTTGATATGGATGTTCCAAATATACTCTTGGCTCACATCGCATACGTCTGTGCACCAATCACAAGATGGACTTGGAGATTTGTCAGGGTCAGTGTGTGACGGCAACACAGACATGGGTTATAAATCACACAGGGACATAACCTCTGTGTGTGTGTGTGTGTGTGTGTGTGTGTGTGTGTGTGTGTGTGTGTGTGTGTGTGTGTGCAGACAGAGCGGACAGCTATTGTTTAGTCTTGCTGCTAGGAAACAGGAGAGTAACACTGTGGTGTAATCGTGGATATGAACACATCAGTCATTCACTCGGGCTGTATCAGGAGGAAAAGCGAGGTCACTGGTCACTACGGGGGTGAGGAAGGTGAGAAGGGGTGACAGGGTATGGAGAACGGGTCCCGCCTCGTCTTTGACCCTCAGCCATCCCCGCTGCCGACCTTGTCGCAGCTCCCACACGCAACGGGCAGCGCTGGCGCCACGATCCTTTTCCACCCTGAACAATGGTGGTCGTAGAAATTTATGAAGAGTTCTTCCCAATTGTTTCCTGTCTTTGTTGGTCTGCTTCCTCTCTGGGGTTATGAATGAAGACAGGGGCCGAGGGTGTCGCCTCGGTAGCGGCGGACACTTTTATGAGACCAAAATACTGATGGGTGACCTGTGAGAGGTCAGAAAGGCAGGAAAGAGGACAAATTTAGCTGCTAGTAAAGCTGTCTGTGGGGAAATAGGAGGATATTGTTACGAAATTTTATTATTTTAAGATGGAAGTGACCCCTGGAGTGACAAGAAACTATGGTTTTATTATATTGTCTCGACTCTTGACTTGCCTTTATGTCAATAATACCTGCCAATGATGCAAGGACGCTGCCCATAGATGTCTCCCTGTCATGTGGAGGGCCGGTGTGGCTGCTGTATTCGTTGCCTGTGGCGTTGCAAAAAAACTTGAACTGTGTTCAGAAGCTAAGCCAGCCTTGTCCTCCTCCCATCACATGAATCATTCCCTCTGTTCCTATTTTGGTCACGGCGGCCACCATTCATTCTGTATCCTCTATTTAATATTAAACCTTTAAGCTTAAATCTATAGCCCTCTGCACGTTGTCGACCTTCACTGCCGCAAGAAGTAAATTAAATTGCATTCAAAACAAAGGTGGTTTTAAACGTTGCATCCTTGCTTTTCTAACAGCTTTTCTATTGAATGAAAATGTCCTCAAACTGCCAGTAAAGTCAAACTTACTTTACCTTTCCTGGTTTGTGCAAAGTATATTTGCTGTCATGACCCCTCAAAACGCACTGCTTTGATTTTATTACAGAACTGCAACCTCTGTGCAGAGATCTCACACAGCTAGTTAAACGTCACCCAAATACAATATATATTGCACATGCACATATGGCCAGCATGTTTACAAGGTAAGGGCCATAATTTTTCTTACTGGCTTCTAGATTATCTGTCCAAAGGAATCATTACAGCCCCACCATCATGTATGAATTCCTCTCCTTTTTCTCTTGGTTTCCAACTATATAAAAAAGGCTATTTTCAGAATAGTGTAAAAAAAAAAGGTGTATATATAGATATATATATATATCTATCTATATATATGGTGTTTTTTTTTTTCAACTTTTTTGCGTGTCCACTCGAGTTTTTTTTGTTGCACAAATTGAAAATGCACATAAAAATAGATGGATGAAATGCACCTAAAAAGGCCTTGAAATTTCATTTAAATACCACTAAATACGCTGATAATTGAATTGGCAAATTGGCAGAACTTTAAATACACACCAGCTGCAAGTGACCTTATAACCCAATTGTTAAACATAGTTTGCAGTGTATATTATGGCCTGTTTTTTCCTCACTTCGATTGCAAAAATTTGGCTTGTAATTAGCCATGAAAAGAAAAAACGGATCAGACAAGATCAGACAGGTCCGTATATCTCAAAAATTGTCCCCCCTTTTTTTCTCCTCTTTCGTGGCTCAGTATAGATATCGCTATTCTGCTAGCCTAAATCCAGAATGCTCTCAGACCCCTCTACACACACACACACACACACACACACACACACACACACACACACACACACACACACACACACACACCCACACCCCATGAGTCTTTCCTTTGAGCTGACTTAACTGCTCTGGCACTCAGTCTCGTGGAGCTGCACCCTGCGAACCCTCGCCGTTCAGCTCCTGGAGCCATTCCCATGGAATCCCAGACATTTCAGGCATTTGTTAAAGCTGGGCCGACAGGCGTTTCTTCACCGCTGTACGCGCTCACACTCACCACAGCCATTCGATTTACAACAGCTCACTGCTGTTTTACTGCTCATTCAATCGGACCGGCAGAGTAACACTTCTTTTTATCGACTCTCACAAGTTACACGAGGCCTTGAACCAGATGTTTTCAAAGTTTCTTTTGTCATTTTTCCATTAAATCGGGTTTTTTATTACTCAGAGAAGTCATTCTTTTGTGTTGTCATGGCGATCTGTCGTACCTACACCTAATTTTCTTTCTTTTGTATGCAGTGTGGCAAAATATCACTATTGTTTAATATCATAACACCTCACTCCATGAAATGGCACTGATGTGTCAGTATTTTGCTTGAACTCAAGGCTGCAAATGAATGAAGGAATGAAAAACATCATGTATTGGTGCACTTGAAACATGTTTTCTAAGAGGGAGTTGGTTCAGGGACACAGATGTAATTGATTTTGGCAACATGGAGCTTTAAAGGTCGTGAGTGAGTGAGTGTTTTTACTGCAGTCTAAGAAAAGTAAAATAACAAATCAATTGTTAAATGTTGAAGTGGAAACTGCCAATAGACCTTCCAAAATACAAAAAATTAAATTTATGTTAGAGCACAACTTGAATAACTTCCACTTTTCTTGAAGTGTTTTTTTCTCAAGATTGTTGCTCATTGTTTTCTTTCATTGTGATGTTTTGATGATGACTCTGCTTTATTGATACGGATGCTTTTTTAACTTTCCACAATGTTAAAGAGGTGCAACACAAATTGTTTAGCAAGGTAATATTCTCAAACCTGTTTTCCTTATTAAACAGAGAAATACATCTGCACACCTTGTGAATTCAACTTTCTCTTGCTCACAGAAAAGGCTTAATTGCTCCGTTAAATTATCATAAAACACACTTTATTCACAAGAAAATAAATAAGTCACCCAAACACTCTTGGTTACTTGGTTAGTAATGGAGTTTGTAAGTCCACTTTTTCAAGAGTCACCAGCTCCTGCTGGATCAAAACAAATCTTTAATTTACAAGTTAGATGTGAAAATGTGCTGTTTTTCCCTGTTAGAGACATGAGACTGAGCTCTGGTGGTGCGTGCTGTGCACTGAGGAGGGCCTAAACAAACATTCTTAAACAAACAAAAGAAAAAAGTCAAAATTATCTAATTCCAGCTTCTTAAATGTGAATATTTTCTGGCTGCTTTACACCTCTATAACAATAAAACGGAATATCTTTGGGTTGAGGACAGAAGAGACATTTGAGGACATCATTTTGGACAGTTTTCTGACATTTAAGACCAAATAATTGATCAGTTTATTTGGAAAATAATCAACGGATTGACCAAAAATTTAAAGAATTGTTAGTTGCAGCTATACTCAAATTCCCAAAGAAACTCAAAGAAACTCAAATTCTTTATAGTGGACCTTATGGTGTCGTGATCATTTTTCTTCCCACTAATATTTGGTTTTAAATTTTTACCGCTGCCCCCTTAGAAAGAAGATGAATTGCGTTTACTTAGATTTGGATTTGAAGAAGACAGAGTGTCGTGACGTTGCCTTAATGACGTAAATGTGACATAAATGCGTTTGATGCCACAAGAGGTAGTCAAAGTGAAACACAGAGGTAGTCATTACTTCAGCCTGACACTGAGCTCTGGAAGGAAACGAAGATTCAAGGCCGTGGCGTGCGTCATTTGCCTGTAAAGCAGGCAGTGTAATTGTCCATCAATGAGTGCTCAGTGTTTATCATTTCTATTCCAGTCACGGACAAACTGGATATCCTGCCTTCGGATGACAGCGGCGGCAGGGCGACATCAAAAACAAAAAGTGCTTTTCCATGTTGTTTGTGTGTTTTTGTTCTATTAACGAAGGCCGGGGCCGGTTAATGAAATTGTTTACGTTTTCTGTTGCTGCCCGAGTCGTCTCAACCGAGCCCTGCTGCTGCTGAGTCATTCGAGCTGACAAGTGGTTACCAAGAAAAAATGAGACAAATAAACCCAGGTCATTAGCCCCTGCTTTTTATAAGGTCACGTTCAGGCAACAACTTTAATCTCTTCCTGTGACGTAATTAATTTAACTTTAATTTGAATTAAATGGAACGCAGTGTGTTTCTGAATCTTAATGTTCCTCTGTCGTGTTTTGACGCATGATTGAATATTAAGGCGTCCGAATGAGAATTATTGGTCCTGAGCTGATATCTGTCTTGGATTTTCTGTGCCACAGAAGACTAGATAAACGAATCTCTGGTCCTGCAGATCTTTCTTTCTTAATTTAATTGTTGCAAGTAAAAGATAGTTTCATTATTCTCTATGAATAGATCATTTGTTTAGTTCATGGTCAAAACCAAAGATATTGAATTTAGAAAGATGCTGGATTGCGGCTAAATATTTTCAAGTATTATTTATTAGTGTGTTGATTAATAATTAACTTTGTGTCTAAAATTTATTAAATGCTGATCATCATTTTCTAGAGCCTGAAGTAATATCTTTCATGACAATTTAATGAGCAGCCAGAATGAATAAACGTTTGGCATTTTTCCTTGAAAAATTGCTCAAACTATTAATTCACCTTCACATTTGAGATGCTGGAAACATAATATTTGTAGTTTTCAGTTGATGGATGACTTCATTAATTCATCATTCATTCATCAAAGTTGTTACTTCTTTTTTTTTTACTCTTAATCCACTAATGGACGAATCGTTTCAGCTCTGATTTGCAGTTGGCTGTTTTCACCTTTTAATTATTGCTTTTCTTGTTTGTCTGGAGGCCCTACAAACAACCATGTAGCTTTTCTCTCGTTATCTGCACAATTTGGCTATTTTTACTGATAAATATTTAATGATAAGCAATTATCCTCAATTTCTATAAAGTGTAGACTTGGAGATGTGAAGCATTAATCTGAAATGTCTTCAGTCAGCAAAGCCCGGGGCTGTTTGAGTCACAGAGTAATTAATTGTCCAACTAAGTGTCATTGTTAGTGATTTGCTTTTGTAGAGAATTTAACATTTTCCCGATGCTCCTGTCTAAGCGGGTCTCCTTTAAAAGTCACTGCTCAAATGTCAGGTGCTCGATGAATTGATTCATTGTTGATTTAATGTCCCGCCGTGCATTCGTCTTCTTTGGCCGCCATCTCATTCTTATTAAAGTTCTAGAGGGAGCTGCAGTCAGCAGTGACATGTTTGGAAATAGAAGTGGGGACTGTTTAACATCTGTTCCTCACTAGTGGAGAGGAAACCAGTGCAGCTCTGTATATTAATGACAGACATTATCAGGGCAGAGACCAGTAATCACAAAGGGCATGGTCAGCGATATTGAAAATGTTATAGAACTACAAGTGTTAGAGATGTTGTAGACTGATGTCGTGCCAATTAGGGCTGCATGATTGTCGCCAAAATCATAATCATGACTATTTTGATCAATCTTGAGATAGTGATTATTTAATATTTAAATCATTAAGAACTAACTCCTATTTTATAGACTGTAATGATAGAATAATCAAGAATTAAAATAGTCCTTTCTCATACCGCTATTTGCATTTACTACACAAGTAATCTGGTTTGTCTCTTTCTCTTTGCCTTTTCCATATTTAATGCACGACCTCATCATCTCTAAATATCTAGTCAGCTGTTGGCTGCACAAGCAGTGAATGCCAAGCATTGCATGACACATTTGAAACATGAATCAACCAACAAAGTTCAATTTTGGCAGTTACAGCTCAGCTTACCACTTAACACTCAAGTTGCTGCTCCTTAAATCTGTCAGTTTGTTTTAAACCAGTGCAGCATCCGTTTAAAACATCTCTGTTCAGAACAGGCCGATTGCATGGCCTTTAGTATCACTGAGTGCAGGTTTCTCTCGAAAACTGCTCATTCAGAAACTTCACACTCGACACTTTGCTTCCTTGGGAGTATATGCACCGTTTTATAACAGCTAGTCATGTGGGATCAGGATGTTTCTTAAAACAAGTGCATTCATTCAGAAAGTTAAATCACTGATCGTGTTGTTTGAGTTTGCCCCAATGTAACATCTCTGGTCTCTCTTACTTCATCTTTTCCTGAATGTGCTGCATAGATGTATAATAAGAGCTATGTATCTGAACCCTAATCAGTCCAGTGAGAATTGCTCGCCAGACGCATAATCCAAGCAGCATGAAGCATTAAACTATTGTTGGGGTGTGGCCTTTTATTCACACGATAGTGGTGTTTTTGGGGACCTGAAAACGCAAATATTTGAAACCGGGTTCCAGAGTGTAGGTCTAATCATTTAAAAGTGCAACCCCTACTTTCACCATGTAAACTGGCAATGAGCAGATTCTGTGAGAACAGAGGCGTCACGGCCGCACTTCACGTGTACAATTACACCACAAACTACTACTGTCCAGACATGCACACTGCAGCATTTTTGGTTGTTTTGTAGATCCATGTAAATGAGGATGGTTCTCACACTGTTATCATATGTACGTGGATCTTTTTTAAAAACGCAAAGTAAGACTTTTCTGTTTCTAGTATGGCGGTTCTCATCTAAACTTGGCCGTAATTGCGGCTGTGTGTCCCGCATCATTGGCCCTTTGTTGCTTTTTTTTCTGTCGATTTCTCATGTTGAATCGTTGTCAGAGATGGCGGAAGCTGTCAGTGAATGAAATCACTCTGACTGGCAGTTCGGCTCAGCACACGTGTAGAGAAATGGAGCTCTTTAGCAGAAACGTTTCCTGATGGTTTGTGTTGTTGGTCACTGGTACACAGTAAATATCATTTGTTCAGCATTACGTTGTGTTGTTAATGTGCTAACTGGTTAACTAGTATCAAAACGGTCTTGCCTTTTGGAAGGACAAGTTCAGACGCCCACCACCTGCTGCTGTGGAGTTATCCCCTCTTACGCAGGCGCAGAACATACATGCTGGTTGGCTGTCGGTTGTAGTTTTTGTGGTGAGTTTATGTGCAGCTTTTGAGACACAGGCATCATGAGGCAACGCAGCAGTCGGCTTCGTCACAGCTAGTTCTTCGATGTCGGTTTGGTGTGTCTGGGCATGAGCGCATTCATAATGTGCTGTAGTGAGAGCGAGCTGTACCGAGGATGCCGATCACTACACAGTGTGCACTTTACTGTACTTTTACTTGTATTTACGCTACTCCAGTGATTGTAACGCACTACGAATAAATGTCTCGTCAATCTCAGGATCTTGGGTCCTGAGCGGCCGCCAAGAGCAAAGTCAGTCGGATGAACAGTTTTTGGGAAATACAGGACAGACATATATGCAGAGACACTTCTTCTATTAAATTAGTTTGTCAAAGTGTGCAAACTGTGAAAGCTCATCACTTTCCAAAACACTTTATTTGTTCTTTAGATTCTTCACTTTTGGGCCTTCAGCAAAAAACTACTTTCATAAGAAACTAAATACTACCCTTGTCATGGCCGTGGAATTTTAATTACCAAGCAGCGCACCACCGCACTCCCATTTGGCATTTTCTGGGGTCTAATATGATCTCAACACAGAAAGCCTGATTATGCTGCTGTTTCATCACTGCCAAAAAAGGAAGTAGGAAAAACTCACCACAGAATGATTTTTGGGAGGATTGTGGTTAATGAAAAGTACGGAGGCTCTTAATTTTAGGCAGAAATCCCTGGTTTTAAAGTACGCTGAGGTTCTTTCCTCCTTGCCTGTATAAATGCGTTACTAATTGCTTGCCGATGGGCATTTTGATGTTGCTAGAAACAAGATAAAAAGTCTGGTAACTCTTCATGCAGTGTGTTTGCATTTAGTGCAGACAGCAGACAACGAGCCGTTATGAACTGTGTGAGTCATTCTTTGCAAGCAATGTGGATTCTTTCTGCCTTTTCGACACCCCACGTTGCTGGAGCTCGCCGTTGGCTGGCAGGCTGTGCAAATCTATTTCTTCACCTCCCATTTCCAAGCTGGCATCGCCCTGACAGGGTGCATTATTCTCTGTCACACAGGGGCCTGGAGTTGTGTTGGTTTGTTGTTGATGTTCGTTTCGGGCTTCGGGGATTGAGCTTCTCATTGTGTGGCGCTGCTCCCCCCTCATCCGAGTGAAACCTCCGCTGATGAGATAAAGAGCCAGGCATTTCTGCAGCATTATTCCCCGGCCTTCATGTGATCCTGCTGCACTTTGCACAAACCGCATGACAAGAGATCAGACCCGTGCGCCAGAGGAACCAGAGTAATACGGATAAGGAGTTCAGACACGGGAAGCGATACACACAGCCTCGAGACTTTAAAAAAAAAGATGTAGTCGTAAACAGACCTAAGTCCAACTGCCGACCCAGCACTTGTCCCCCAAAAAACCCATTGATTTATTGTTGTCAGGTGATTCTACTCTGTCCAAATGGAAGATAAGTGGGGGCGATGCTGACAAGAGCAAACTCAAGCTGAGCATAACTAATTGACACACTGAGAAAAGACCTCTGTTCTTCATGAACGGGGCTAGCTGAAGGGTCTTTAGTGATAATAAAGAAACCGGGCTTGTATTGAGAGATTTGCATGTTTTAAGAAAAGAATGACAAACTCCCTTGAGTTTGCTTCAGCGTCCTTCTCGCTCTGGGAGATCAGACATGGCGTGGGGTGGCCCCACTCTCAAAGGTCCTCAGGGTCTTGACCTTGAAAATATTTTTGACAGGCACACAAGAAACAAGTCTATCTCCTTCAGTGTGGTCACTGTTGATGTTATAAAAGCCTCTGCGATGTCTGATAGTGAATAATTCTGCTAATTCAGGGTCATTGATTTCAACTCAGCTGACACGGCCAAGTCAGCTGCTGGCAAAGTGAACTGTGTAAATCTTTTGGACAGTGAGTGGTTTGTTTTGGTGCTTCATGAAAGTGGTTGCCCGGTTGTTCTCTCAGGTGGCACTCAGTGCATGTCTGAAGCTTGACATCAGTCGCTGAAATTGACTGACCCACAGTAACCCTCGTTTTTTTTTTTTTTTCCCCTGAAAGTCTACAGCCTCTGTTAAAAACAAAAAGCTGTGTAACATTTGCATAGTGCAACTGACAAGTCTTTGGGGCTGCATAATCTGATGAAAATATCATTATGCAATAACGCTGTTGTCAAATATCAGGATAACAATATTACTTGCGATAAACAGATATTAAAGTATACTCTGTTCTGCCTTTCTGCTGCTTTCAGTGTATGACTAAAATACAACAAATTGCTGAAGAAATTCTAAATATTTTATCTTACAAATTAAGCATTCAACTGACCACAAAAGGCATCATAAATTCATTTTAAAAGTCCGTTTTCTACTGATTCTCACTTTCAACTAACTCAAAAAAACCCTGAGTGCAATAGTGTAGTCTTAAGTAATGTGTTTATCACACAAGTTGATTTTGTGATGGAAAATAAAGATAATATGCAGCCCTTTATATTTTTTTTCATTATCTTTTTTTTTTATTTTCTTGGATTGAAATGTCAAACAACAACAAAAAAGAAAAATGCACATCACAGGTTCTGAGAATGTCTTGGATTTTTGCCCAACTAGCAGCTCACAATTTAAAGATATTTAATTTAACGTATATGTGCAGAAAAAAGCAGAAAATCCTCACATTTTATAAGCTGGGACTAGATCAAGTTTAGCACAACTGACATGATAAAATGACTATTAGATTTTAATTTAAATTAAATAGTTACCAAACAAATTCTCTTTCTGTTGACTTATTGATTAATAAACCTAAAGAAGAGCTGCAACTGACAGTTATCATTATCTACTGATCTGTTGATGTATATTTGATGAATCTATAAAATTGAATTTTCATTTTAGTCCCTATAATGTCAAAAACGGTTAAAAATATAACTTCTGAGGGTTCAAGATGGTGTTGACTTGTTTTTATCAGCCAGAACCCAAAGATAAAATTATTATTTAAGATAATTATTAAAATATATACAAAACAAAAAAAGCAGATTTTCTTACTTTGAGGTGCTGGAACCAGATTTTTTTTTATGTTTGATTATACACTGAAAATGCATAATCGATTGTCAAAGTTGATTCTTTTGAATGTATTTTGTGAGTCAACTAATTTTTTCAGCTTTACGAGAGCAATACGAGAGCTCTTATGATTAATCAATTAATCAAGTAGTTCAACTAATTGCCATCTTATTTCATAACATACTCACTAGTTTGAGTCTTTTTTCTTTTTTTAAGAAAAAAGACATTATACTCTGATTCCAGCTTTTTAAATGAGATATTTTTTTAAACTCCTCTGTGATTGTAAACAGAATATTTTTGAGTCATGGAAAAATAAAACATTGAGGACATCATTTTTGGCATTGGGAAACACAGATTCTTCTTTTGACATTTTAGAAACCTATACAACTGATTGATTAAATTATGGAATAATCAACAGATTATTCGACAATGAAAATAATGTTAAGTTGCAGCCCTATTCAATACAGTTTTCTATATCCGAACACGACTGTGCGGTTTGTCTTCTTTAGAAATCTACATCATTACTGGATAGTAATTAAAAGGCCTGTGGTAACATTTAATGGATCTCACTCTAATACACATTTATTCTGAAAGAAAACTTTGCCACCAAAATCAAAAATGTACTGAAAACAAGAAATTATCAGCAAAGACTCTGACATGCATATACTTAAATATCTAACCGCTTGCAGTCAGTTTGCAAAAAGAGGTATCAATTTTTTGGTCCGGATGGAAGTTTTTCAGGTGTTGCCGGGCCGTTGAAGTCTATAAAAACTGCTAATGAGTTGTGGACATGATGAGACACAATGCGTCCCCCGAGGCACCGAGCTATTCAGCACAAAACCAACATAACATGATTGTCTCAGCACGAGTTTGAACCCATTTACTACTGAACGCACCACGTTTCTCTCAACAGGGACTTCTGAGTAAGAAGAATTTCCTGCAGCCCCATGTTCTTCCCTCTGACAAGATTTATGTGCATGTCATAAAGAAAAAATCAAAAGTACTTGATCAGAACCATTTGTGCTTTAGCTTTGCAGAAAAAAAGCCAAAGTGTTGTAGAGAGGGAGAGAAAAGGAGCCGAGCAGCTCCAGCCTGTTACTATGTGGCTCTCGTTTCTTTGCATACCTCCCATCGCTGCTGCTGCTGTCTGACTGGCTGAGAGGGAAGAGAGAGGGACACAAAGGGTTAAACTGTGCCTGTCTTCCTTGGAGATGGGAGAGGCCATTTGAATGGCTAGCTTCTACAGCTAGCCAACACATTGGCTAAGGCTGAGGGTGGATCTGCTGCTGGGCCTGTGCTCCGACATGGAGCCCCGCTGGAGGATCAGGAGTCAGTGAGAGCAGACAGCAAAGCTTTTGTGTCTATATGTGTGTGTGTGTGTGTGTGTGTGTGTGTGTGTGTGTGTGTGTGTGTGTGTGTGCATGCATTGGAGGAAAAGTTGGAAGGGAAGCTTTTGAAATAAGCAAAACAGTAAGAAGAGGATTTTTATGTTTTTCATTGTAAATCAATGTAAATCGCATGGCGGAGTAGATTATTTAGACTAGCAGGCTGACGTAGATAAAAGGCGGTTATATCATTTGTTTTTCTACCACCGTGCCTCCCTTTAGCCCCACCCCCTCCCTCACACTGCCATTCTCATGTTGCTGCCGCCCGCCACAAACCCACGCTCTCCATGAGCTTCAAGAGCTTACCTCTGTGAATGTAGGAGGACAGGGGGTCCATGTTGTTTTGTTCGTTTAAGAGTTGACCTCGTGACACTAATGAAACCGAGCAGTTTTTTGGACAACAATAGAAAGCTAGTAAAGAGGAATTGACCATAGGTTAATTGTGTCCTGTAATGGGAAGAACAACTTTCTCTGCTAACTGAGTTTTGTGGTTGATTGCTCATTCAAACCCATTAAAGACGCACAATTTTACGGTCTGACCTGTAACCCGCCCGCCCCCGACCTCAGCGACCCGCTGTCTTAATGTGGCTCTCGTGGATGAGAGGCTAATCTCAGCAGGCAGGTCAGTCAGCTGTATTTACCTCTGAGAAGCCTCCGTCCATCCTTGCACACTTGTCCTCACACCTACGCTGAGATGACACACACACACACACACACACACACACACACACACACACACACACACACACACACACACACACACACACACACACACCTGCCAATCCTGAGAATTTAATGTTATGTAACGGGCTGATTTACAGGCACACACACATATGCAGACGTATGCACAAACAGCCAGCCCACAGACTTGTCTCTGTCCCTAGGTGATCGTGTTTACGCCCCCAAAAAACATCGCTGAACTTCAGCGTGTGTTTGTGTGAATGTCAGGACACTGCATCTTTCTGTCAGTGTTTATTTCTTCTGCCTGCGCACAAAGAGCGTGTGTAGGTCGTGTTGCTGGAGAGGGGCCTGCGCATTGGTTTTGTTCATCTACTTAAGATGATTCGGAGCTTGTTTTTACTGTAACCGCTGCAGCTTAGCAATGCATAGATATTTATCAAGTGTCGCTGCAGTAAAAATGAGATTTTGATCATGAATTGCAACACAGTTTTGTAGAAGTACTGCATAAACTGCAGGACTTAATGTTAAGATTATGATCTGCATCAGTTAGTTTTTGTTTTAAGCTTTAGAAAATAATGAAAAACATCCATCCTAATTTCCCAACTCCATCTGCCTTGTTTTGTCCCAACTACTGCCTACCATACACCAGAGAACTTTGAAAATAATTTAATAATACTTTCAAAAGTACATCCATTTTTAGTCACGCACTTTCGCAGACTGGGGATCTTGCCGGGTCACTGTTTGCAAGACTACAATAAGATTCCCTTAAGATTAAGATAAGATTATTTCCCATCCTGCTCCTGTGGAAAAATATTACGCCAAACTCCTTTTAAAAAATAGGCTATAGTAACAATTCCTTATGTGTCAGCGAAAACACATAACTCTAGAAACAGAAGCGAAACGACATCATATGTCGACAGCATCAATTCAATTTTTCTTTCTATTTTTTTAGTGAGAGAACCGAGAGTTGTTTACATTCTTGCCCCTCTCTGGAGACCCCGACATGTTTACTGTCTACCTGGTTGGCTTTTTGTTTGGTGGTTGAGAGAGCGCAAATACTGGTTGTTGACAACGTTCACATCATTGAGCTTCAGCATTTGAATGAGCCAAGACTAAAAATGTCTTATTTTTAAACATGTTTGAATTTGTCGGAACATCAAGACGAGAAAAAGACCATCTTAGAATAGATCGGACTGAGTTTTATGACCACCTTACACCTAAATATCAAGATCATGGGCACCAACTGAAGTAACACTCCCATGGTTATATTTCAACATTTAAAATTTGTATGCAAAAGTGAAACAGCTTGAGGGTGTAAAGCCTGCATTACAATCCAAAACCCCAAAGTATTCAGTTTAAAAAAAGTTTCATTTTCAGTTATATAAACCAGATAAATGCCCATTTCAGAAAATGGAACCACTGACTATTTGTTTCTTGTTAAAGAATTGACTATTTTTTATTTAATTTCTGTCTGTCAGTGAAATATTTGTGAAGCACTAATCAACCGGACATTTTGATGTACCATTCACCATATTTAAACAGATGTTGTGACATATCTGTACCTATCATCGTGCGTTTCACAACACAAAAAAAGGAAGTGACATTTTGATTAACTATATGTTATATCAGTGTAGTCACTCATGACATGTGCTTTAAAGCCTCAGAAAGAGCAAAAAACAGAAACCAAGCAAAGACATCTTGCACGTGTCTCACTTACAAAATACTTCATGCTTTGAATGCAGTTTTTCCCCCTCTGTCTCACTTTCACCAAACCTTCTGTGGAAGTGTCTGTCTTTTGTCATCGCGTGTTGGAACCCCACTGTTTGTATTCAACATGCTTGTTGGCCAATGACAGATGGTCCTCAGGGCTGCTGGCGAGTTAAGCGAGGAGGGATTTCACTCTCTGACCATCAGAGATTTCTGTGGAGTTTGAGATATAAAGATATCCCATCCCTGAATATTAAAATCACCTGAGTCACTTTGGGGAACTGAACTGGGGAAATTTGCGTAGGTGTTTGAATGCAGAGAAGCTTCTGTTTCCTGTGTTTCTCTTCCTCAGGGTCCTCGCAGATTTTAAGTTAAAATTAATCTAAAAATAAGGCCTTAATTGGTATTAAATTGACTTAAATGAATCTTTCAAAAATCTTAAAAATGGGAAGTAGGATTTTATGATTTTTTTTATGTTGCACTGAAAAATCTCAAAATAATTATTGTTACAATTATTTGTTGTTTTCTTTTCTTAGACTTGTGATGATGGAAATCCAGGCAGTGGAATCTCACATGCAACACAAAAGTGCCCAAAAAACTGTCCATAAATGCCAAATATTTCCCAGTTTTGTTTGTAAACCAAGTAGATCCTTTTATGTCACTGTAATGTTAGTTGTTTTCCACTCTAAGACATTTTTTTTCAACATTTGACATAGATAATCTAACTTTTTCACTGGGAAAAAGTCAGGTTTTATGTTAAAATAAACATTTGTTTAAATAAAATTGTCCTCCAGTTTTGATTATTAGAAAATTGGTTTTAAACTTAATTCCGAATGGCATTAAAAAAAGTCTAAAAATGTCTTAAATCTACCTAGAAACAGGGCTCCTGCAGCTTAACACACATTAAATCCCAACTAGTACTTCTTAAATTGTAACCTCTCCTCTAACTCGTTTCACCTTTGCTTCACTAACTTTGTTGTCCCTCTCCTGTCTGCAGTGTGCCCCGTTCAGTGTAAACATCGAGCCTGCACCAAGGACGACCAGTGCTGCCACGACCAGTGCCTGGGCGGCTGCCTGAAGCCCCACTCGGCCAGTCACTGCGTCGCCTGCCGCGGCCTCCAGCACGAGGACAAATGTGTGGAGCGCTGTCCCGAAAATCACTTCACCTACAAGGGCTGGCGCTGCGTCTCCTTCGCCTTCTGCCAGGACCTCCACAACAGATGCAAGCGGGAGAAAGAGCACAGCAAGAGCCCCGACTGCCACGAGTACGTCATCCACAACGGTGCCTGCATCCCTGAGTGTCCCTCCGGCTACACGACCGTCAACTCCTCCTCGTAAGTGGACACTCATGCCGGTCTGATGGGCTCTTGATGTCTGAGGGAAGATGTGTGATCAGTGAAGCTGGCTTAATATTCTGCATGCATACACACATTCACGTACATGCCTGACTGTAACAGGGTTGCCGCAGATTCTTAAAAAGTCTTAAAACACACTGAATTCGTTTATCTAAAATTAAGGCCATAATTGGTATTAAAATATCTTAAATCAATCTTTCAAAATTCCTAAAAATACAAAGACATGGTTAGTGCAATTTTATGAATTGCTTTTCTCTGCTGTTGCCTTGTTAAATCTCAACATACTTAGTTTCCCTCTTCTTAAACGCTTCATGATGTGAATAAGAGCAGTGTGACAGCAGCATTTATGTAATGTAGTAAACAAGCCAACAGCGCTAACAACAGATCGCAAATGCTCAACAACATTTTTGACAACACTAGATTTCAAACAAAAGCCAGAAAACGTAAGTATTAACTTGCTGTGAGCTGTAAGTTTACGGTGCAGTCTGTCTGTCCCTCTGCCTGCATGTCCGCAGCTGCTTGTACCAAAGAGTTGCATGAGAGTTAAAAGAGCATTCACTCTAAAGCAAAATTTGGGGTCCAAAATGTCCCCAGAAGTACAAAAAAGCAACAAAAAAACAAAACAAAAATACATCTCATCTTGAAGCGATGATTGATCTCAGTCATCTGAGGGTTCTCCGATGAACTTATGATTCCCTAAGTGCCCGAGACCTTACATTCCCCTACTTTTTGTGTCGTGCAGACGAAATATCTCACAGGAATTTCCCTGTCATGGCCACGAGAGACCAGAGTTTGCATATATATCGGTATAAAATAAAAACCATACTTTGTAATGACATCACTCTGCTACATTACTTTTGGAAAACACACAGTGGGGCCAAAGCACTAAATGATAAATCCAACATGCCTTTATATTCACATAAAATGGGCATATCTGAAAAACTAAATAATGTTCATGCTTCAGATAATTTGGGGATTATTAATTCGTTTTTGTTTTTGCATTTAAAAAAAGTATTTTTTTTTTTTGTAAAATTTGATTATTAAAAAAAGTTGTTTTTATATGGCACCATTCATACTTATTATTTAAATTGATACTGCAATTGATACTAATACTTGATATCAAGTATTATTGTTTATTAATATCATGGCCTTTCTGAAGTTGAACAGATTTTAGGAATTTGAAAGAATTCAAAGGGTTTAGGAAAGATAAGTAAACAAATGCATGTAACATTAGAAATGATCTGATCTGTGAAAAAAGGTAAAATCTTGCAGCATTTCCTGCCTTGCTTTGACTTGTCACTGTTTTTACCACAGTGTGACAGTGCAGGAAGTGAAGGTCCTCCTGTTGAACTCAGAGACCACTCTGTGTTTGTACATACACAAACACACACCTCTTTTTTTGCTTGTGTGTGAAACAGCAGGCAGCTCGCTCAAAGTGGTGCAGCGCAGTAGGAAACCTGGCACATCTATGTTTCTGATTTTGACTCAGTATCCATCCGCTACATTTTTTTTTTTTTTTTTCTGGCTCACCCGCCGCACAAAATTGACGGTTGTTTACCAACCGCTGGTGTCTGCATTGCAGTGTGCGATCTGTAGCACAGACAGTTACAGTGAAGTGTTTTTTCCCTTTTCCCCATGTCTGTAATTTACAACCTGTTGTGCTTGTATCTTTGCTGCTGCATCCGAACAGACTTCCCTCTCTAGATTGGGCGTTGTGCTTGTGCTGACCTGTCTGTAACCTTTTCGCCACACTGTTTGACACCTTCAGTGACCGTGACAGGACTGTTGATGAGTGTGGGCGTGCCTGCAGGACACTTCTGCAGACAGCCCTAATCATTCAGCTCTGGCGGAGGCTGAAAACGCAGCTGGATCTTTCAAGACTTGTTGTCTTCTGTTACAACATGACTAGGTAGTTGATTGGATGGCATTTAAATACCCGGGGAGTCAGAAAGGCATTCAGGACAGACGGCCCCGGGGGTGCTCAGCCTCGACTCCCTTGGCTGGTCGCAAAGAGATAAAGAGTCTGCCTGGCAAGCGACTGCGGCAGCGTAGTCCAGGCAGACTGACTCTGACAACAGTGATGACAAGGAAAAGTCATGTGTGTTTAACCTTTATTTATCCACAGAGGATTTGCCAAGCACAGAGTCTCTGTTCAAACAGCAGGCGGCTTCACATTAGTGGAGTTACGAACTGTGGTTTCTCACCTGAGAGGTTTCTTTTGGGACTCTGTGAGCAGATCCAGCTCCACTGGAGCAGATGAGGGTGAAGTGCCTTGCTCAAGTGCACCGCAGACGTTGTTGTGAAAGAACAGAGTTCTGCTGATTGTCTTTCATTGTTCAGATCACCGGCGCAGGACTTTTGTGCAAACTATCGTTATTGGTAGAACTTGTCCAATAGTGGACGATGGCTGTGCAGCCTCCGCCAGTCACGTGTGGAGTTACATCCCCCGAAGACAGGAGGGTTGTTTAAAATCAAGCAAAAAACAAAGAAAAAGCTGATCAGTAAGCACAGCTCAAGTCAGTGAAGATCACTTCTGCTGTGTGACTGTGTCGAACATTATTGTTCTTAATTTTAACATCTGTTTACATGAATTTTGTTGCTGGACTACAACAGCGAGTCCAGTCGGAGAGCGCTAAAAGTCTGTGACTAGACTGCTGCTACTTCGTGTTTCAAATTAAAAGCCGTCTAACAATTGTATACAGGGTCCAGCTTCAAACTAGTCTTTTCTTATGAATAATTGAAAAAGTTCATTTTAAAAGTGTGTTATAAAAAGATTCCTCAGATGTTATTTAACAATTGAAGCCAAACAATAATGCTGAACTAAGGCCAGACAAGAATTAAGGTGAAATTAAACTAGAGATAAGATGCAAAAACATTTCAGAAAGAGGATAATGAGAAATAGAGATAACAATGATAAAAAATGTACACTACAAAATACAAAATAACTTCACTCTAAAGTATATTTTTCCAGTCCGGTAACACTCAAAAATAATTGAAATACATTTCAAATACAAGGAACAGCTTGCTGCCCGTCTCTGGTCACTATTTTGGCTCCATACAGGAAGTTAAGGTGATGTCACTGTGTAGCTGATAATCTCGGGTAGACTTTGAGAAAAAATAACTCAAATAATAAAAAATCACTCCCATCTAATACATTTTTATATAGCTTGTTTGATATGCAGTTACAGATATATTTTTTGATTTAGTTATTGATCACTTTGACTTATTTGACTGTTCAGTTCAGCAGTTATCCAGTTTCAGATAAAAGTCCAAGATTATAAATTTCCAACACAGTTTTTTTCCACGGGTTGTGGGAGTGTAGTATTGGCCGATTAATCAGCTATTTGCTTCTCCCTGTTCCAAACTTTTGTTATTGTGTCTGCCTTCAAAAATCCACTATCAGTCGACCTATGGTTCAGATCCAAAGTTTTGAATCAGAGAGGGAAGGCATGCACGCCCAGATGTGCTCATTTCTTGAGCAGAAATAGTGTCAAGAACTGAAACGCTCCGCTTAACTTGATTTATTATTAGTTTAAAAAATACACGTCAACGTTTCAAGCTGTGCAGCTCTTATCAGACAGTAAAAACACACAAAACAAAACATTACTGACATATTTTGTTGGATTTTTTTTTTGTTTTTTAATTTGCCATTATACAAACAGCTTGAAGTTTTAGTGGTTGTTTTGGCATAATGTGGGAACAGCTGATTATGGGATGACAGAACTTCTGGTTAATAATAAATAATGTTTTGATATGACACACTGTACACATATAACAACTTTGCAGTACAGTTGCATTTCATCATTCTTTCCTCAGTGA
This sequence comes from Plectropomus leopardus, assembly GCF_026936395.1. Taxonomy (NCBI): domain Eukaryota; kingdom Metazoa; phylum Chordata; class Actinopteri; order Perciformes; family Serranidae; genus Plectropomus; species Plectropomus leopardus. The sequence goes on along the minus strand of NC_142187.1, from coordinate 28,761,183 downwards.
TTTTGTTATTTTTAATCAGCAGTCAGAATGTTGTAACAGTAGTGTTTGTTTTTTGTTTTTTTTTATTTACAGTAATAACAGCACAAGAGTGCATTTTTATAGTAAGCTAATTACAATCACATATTGTTAAATGCTAAACTAATGAGATATTATGATAAATACTTTTAATATGACCGTATAATGTCCATCTGCCTTTGCATTGCACAGCTTCAGTCGAAGCAGCTCAGATCTTCCGAATAATCTGTGAACAAATTTCATTTAAAGGAGCCTTTCATTGTATAGATTCGATCACTTTTTGCCCTAAGACCAACAATCTCATTTAAACCTCCAGGCTGCTGCTGACCTGTGATGAACCCTGTCGCTCTCATATGTCAGGCTTTTCACTCTGACTCCGTTTCTGTTCCCCTTATGGCCCATCTCTTCTCTTTGGCATCTCTCTCCCGTCGCTGGCTTCAAACTAAGCTGTGGAAATGAAAGTGCTTTGTGGATAAGCGGTGTACTCCAAGGCGTTATGAGTGTCTCGTCTGAAAGTGCAGATGTGGCACTAGAGAGAGAAAAAGGTCGAGATAAAGATGAGGAGAGTTATGAGCCAGATAAAAAAACAATGCCCGCAATCTTCCTTTATTTGCACGACACGGACTTTTCATCTGCTTTATTTTTTCTGTTAGTCTTTTGAGCCTTTGTGTCACATTGGCGGTTTGTTTTGTTGTTGGAAGTTGTCATTAATCTCATTTACAAGTCCCTCTGTTGAATATCTCTTATGTATTTATGCAAGACGTGCAGCGACATGTAGAGATGCACCAGCCGATCAGCCAGTGACAATAATCTGCCAATTTTCATCTTAATCGCACGTGACCAGTCGCCGGCTGATCAGTCTCAGATATTGCAGATCCAGTACAGATCAAATTTAAATCCACGATGGTTCACTTTCTGCAAACAGTTACAATTAAATTTGTATTAATCACAAAGTTTATAAGTATTTCAAAAGTGCAGCATAAAAGAACCCATGCTTACTGTTTTTTAATGTGAGTGGACGAAAGATGCTGAAACACAGAGCCTCTCAGTGTAGGAGTAATAACTCAATAAAAACAACAATGGCTGCTTATTTCGTGTGTGTGTGTCAGCTGATTTGTCAAGATAACTTGTAGACAACTGGGCTAATTAATAATAAGGTAAGAAATACGAATGCTAACTAATTCATGTAAGTGAATTGAAAATGCTAAAACTAAATCGGCCGAGACTTTTACAATCGGTGCGTCTCGAGCGCAGTGCTGCTATTGGCTTCCATTATTTTGGCATCAACAAAAGAAATGCCACATTCTTCTGTGACCGCTCTGCCAGCTTACTCGACTGTTAGTAAACAAAGGCGTTTTCACTTCATGAACCAGCCAGCGGCAAAAAATACTTTAACACAATCAGGACAATGTTCCAAACCTCCTGTCGTTGTCTAATCCTCGCCTTCACCCCTCACTTTGAAACCTTCAAACAAACACTCGGTGCAGCACGTGTCTCATAGCTGATACCTGTTCCCTCTGCTGTGAGAGTCTGAGGCTGCAGAGGTTTCTGTGTACTTTGGATTTTACCTCATCAAAGTTTGCGCTTGCTGCATTGTGACTGTGGGGATTGTACAGACAGCTTTTCAGGAAATAGGTTATTATGGTCGACACACAAAGCCATGGCCATATCTCTGTTATGAGAAGAGACTTGCAATAAAAAACATTATGTAAGCCAGGTTGTTTAACGCGGTTACTAAGGTGAAGGGTTGGGGTCAGTTCATTTTAGATAATTCAAAACAAAAGTAGTATAATATATATATGTATATATATATATATATATATATATATATATATATATATATATATATATATATATATATATATATATATATATATAAAATCAATTACCTCAACTCCAAAGATGTAGCAAGATCAAGGACAAATGTAATTTCATTTTTTTAAACTTTGTGTAAAACCTTGCTTAAAAATGACTAATAAATCTACCTTCAACTTTTTCTACCTTCAAAAGGAAGTATCAGTATTAGTCTTTATATCAGCTACTGTTGTACCATTTACCCAACCTAACATCTTAAAAGAGAAAATAATAATAATAAATTAATGAATAATAACAAGAACAAGAACAAAAGTAAAACTGTATTTATGTAGTGTCTTTAAAAACCTGTTACAGTGTGCTGTGAAAAAGGAAAGAGGTCAAAAGAACAAAATATGAGTACAACAAGAACATTACAAGAGGAGAAAATAGCACCAAAAACCCACATAAACAAACAAAAAATGCGTACACAATTCAAGCATAAAAACAGCTATAACTTAATAATGACACATTTGATTATAATGATAGTTAAACAGAACAAATTATTTAAAAAAAATGGAATAACAGAAATTGGTAAACTAGACATAAACTTATAGAATTACCAGTAAATAAGAATATGTTTGGTTCAGGGAATATCCTCAAATTGCAACTTTTTCTTCCTTTCATTTCCCCTTTTTTCTGCTCTATTCTTGCTTTTGTATAATACCTATTTTCTGTATTCTTTTCCATCCCACAAAAAGTTTATCTAGATTCATAATTCTGTGTCAGTTTCTAATCTTCACATTGTACATTTCATTATTGTGTCCTTCATATTGTATAGTAATATAGTTGTGGTGCCTCTGGTTTTAGACAGGTTCTTTGTTATTTTTTTAAATGACATTGCTCTTAAAATTCTGAAAATAAAAACAACAACAAAAAAACAAAAAACACTGGTTTGTTGGCAGAGTGGCTGTAGTGTTCTGCAATGCAATAATTGCTCAGGCCCCAAAATGAGTGAGCACTGATAAATGCTTTCTGCAGCTTCGTTTTATTTCAGTTCAACATTGCTGAAAAACTGGACGGACACTTGTGAATCTATAGAGACTTATCTCTGGTTTTTCTCAGCTCTTCTGAGAATTTTTATCGTCTTTCAGCTCATGCTTTAGCGTGCAACTCTGCTCTTGATTCAATCTCACCACTCTTATTACTGCTAACAGATGCAGCAGCCAGCTGTTTTCAGCAAAATATTCTAAAAAGAGACTGTCCGTTACCTGTCCAGCACCACAGGCCACATGAACAGAGTTAGCGATGAGCTGGTGAACACAGTGGAGCATTCAGCAGCTGAAGAGCCAAAAGTTTAATGTCGTGTTTAAAGGAGAATCATAAACACATTGGAAAAAGACATGGAAACATATCTCCCAAATTGTAATTTATAGCAGATATTTTTTAACATGCACATATTTTCTTGAAATATTTGTCTAATAATCTTTGTTTTTTTCTCTCCTTTGTTCTATAGACTCAACTGCACTCCATGTGCGGGGCTTTGTCCCAAGGTATGTATGGGTCAGAAAACTGTGGACTCTGTAACGGCGGCCCAGGATCTGCGAGGCTGCACTGTCATCAACGGGAGCCTGATCATCAACCTGCGTGGAGGAAGTGAGTATCTGTGGCTTGTTTGGATGATTGTAAACAACAGATCAGCGAAACAGGACAACACAGAGAGGATGACACTACACAGAAACAGGAAATCACGTTAAAAGTTCAAGCAAAAGCATCATTTTAAAATGAATTAAAATGCACAAAGCACAATAATGAGAAGCTTCATGTAGGTAAAAGATACAAGAGACGTCACATTTAATGAAAACTAAGCGTAGTGAATAAGGTGTAGATTTACAGAATACTATAACCCTAAAGATTAGGGGGAAACTGATATTGAGACAGCAACCATGCTGGAGGTTATGTGAACATAGGGATGTGGACCATACACATATATTTTGGACTTGTCAAAAAAGGTTATTGGGACAAAATATGGTTGAGTCTAAAACAGATTTGAATATGAGATACCCAAAACATACTGTACTTAGGAAATTTGACACCATACAAAACAAAGATGAGTATCTTGTTAAAGTGTTGTCATGAGCAAGTAAAAAAAAAGCAATAACAAGATTATGGTACAAAGCAGCACCTCCGGCTGAGGAGCAGTGGATGTGCCTTCTGGAAGAAATGTGTGTAATGAAAAAACTTACATATATATTAAGGTTACAAGGGACACAATTCAATGAAAAATGAAAAAAAATGGATTGACTGCAGAATGAAAGAAGATGACACCACCAACAACATTGGACTGCAAGGACATTAAAGCAATGATGATTGTAAAACAAATTGTAGCACCCTGACACTAACTGCAAAAAGAAAATCTTAATAAAATATGAGTTAAAAAAAAGATTTACAGAATACACAGTAAAGATGCACACAACAAATAGACATATATTGCCAGTCACTCTACGTAAATAAAAAGAAAATAGCAATGGACGATTTCCAATTATCAAGCATGAATTTAAAGGTAATGTTCAGTTTTTTGACGTGGGGTTACTTTTCCATAATATATATGTATATATGTATATATGTGTGTGTGTATATATATATATATATATATATATATATATATATATATATATATATATATATATATATATATATATATACACACACACACATATATATATATATATATATATATATATATATATATATATATATATATATATATATATATATATATATAAAATAGTGTGTTACATGCAATAAATGTCAGTCGGTATGCCTGCAGTTTGGAGAAGCAGGCTGGAGTCTGATATGAAAACTAAGCAATCTCCTGCTGTGGAAGGAGTTCAGCAACAAAATGTATTTTTGCCTCCTAGTGTACACGAAATTAAGAATATTTTCGGTGCTTTACTTTAATGTCAAACGGTTATTTCCTATGAGAAAATGAAGCCTTTATGTCACTCTCTTTATTTAACATTGCCGAACACAGGAGCTGCTGATCTACTGCTGCCTTGAATAGTTATTTTGTGACTTTAGATTCACTAAAGTCACACAATAACACACACTAACTAAATGATTGATGCAGTGGTAGATCAGCAGCTCCTGAGTTCAGTGAGCAAAAATGACTGATTTTCTGGTAGTGACTGACTGGTGGCTTTGGCAGGAGCATAGATGGGAAATCAAAGCTGTAAACTTCCCCTGTTGGAAAGGGGTGTCTGACAGAAAAGTAAAGTTGTGAAATTGCCTTCAATACAGCATTCATGATATGTTGTTTTTTTTCGGTGAGTAAAATAAGTTCAGCTGCTGGCCCCGCTCTGCAGCAGTACATTGTGTAGCTTCTGTGTTGGACTCCAGCCTGTTTCTCCAAATTGGCAACATGCCGACTGACATCTACTGTATGTGATACACTGACTGTGGATAAGTACCACGTACAACACCACTTCAAAAAATCCGGAGTATCCCTTTAACATTTTTGGATTTTAAATATAGCCCTTAAAATATAAAAGTTGATAATGGACTGCAAACAATTGTTTTAGTGTCAGCACGGCCTAAATATGGGAAATGTATTATTTATATTTTGCAAATAAAAGAAGGCTTTGATTTAAAAGAGCAAAAGATGAAACCAAAATTGAAAACACAGCAGAGAGCCATTTGTTGCTAGAGAGCAGCTGCCGGGGAGCTTTTGTACTCTGCATGCCGCAGAATCACAAGTGACTTCAAGGCTCTTGTCTTTTGGTTTTCTGTAGACAACATCGCAGCCGAACTGGAAGCCAGCCTGGGCCAGCTGGAGGAGATCACTGGCTACCTGACAGTGCGACGCTCATACGCCCTCGTCTCCCTTTCTTTTTTCCGCAAACTCCGTGTTATTCGTGGAGAGGAACAGGATATCGGGTGAGACTCCCGTCTTCTGAGCGTCGTCTCATCCTCGCCATGTCAGAGCCTCCTCCTGTAATTATGAGTTAAAAGCGGAAGGACTGACCTTTTCAAAATGTCTTTCTGTGGTAACTGTTTTTGGTTAGACGTTCCCAAATCACATATGAGGCTTCATTCAGACGAGGTGGAAGACGCTTGTAGCACAATGGGCTGCACTTACAGTAGAAATGGCGAAGGATAGGCATATGATGCTAATTGTAGGCTAACCACACTGAAATACTTTTCTGCTCATGTTACTCTGTCATGATATCCTCAGGCTAAATGTCATTTGTATCATGAAAAATAATGCAGTCTTGTGTGTTTTATTTTCCCAGGAATTATTCATTCTATGCCCTGGACAACCAGAACCTGCGGCAGCTCTGGGACTGGTCCAAACACAAGCTGACCATCCTGCAGGGACGCATGTTTTTCCACTACAACTCCAAACTCTGCATGTCTGAGATCCGCAAGATGGAGGAGGTGACGGGGACCAAAGACCGGCAAGTCAAGAACGACATCGCCGTCAAGACCAACGGGGACCAGGCCTCATGTAAGAACCTCAGCTCTGACGACATGTCAGTTGTTGCACAAGTTACCGCGGCAACAGAAAACACAACAGTCAGCCCTGGTACAGATGCAAACACAGTCATAGTTATTATCATGATGGTCATTTCCTGTCCCTCTATGTTTGCAAATGTCTCCCTGCAGACATTTTACTGACACAGATAAACTTAGAACAACCAACAAAGCAAAGCACGATAACTGTTAATATGGTAACACATTGATGAAGGTGTTGTGCTATTTTTGTCCCTTCGACTTTAAAGCTGGGGTAGGCAGTTTTTGGAAAAGGTGAAAGGCCAGCTGACCATGGGTATATACCTGCGTTTCCCCACACGTTGAGTTATTTAATCTTATTATTTACATTCATAAGACTACAAATAAGGCAACAATTAGGTAGTTAGCGCCCTGCTGTCCCTCCGCTTTGCTTCCTACCACTGTGGACAGTTTCAAGAGGCCTTTCGGTCGGTAGTAAACAACTTAGACTTCCGGTCCAGCCACCACTGCATGAAAACAGCATTTGAAATGCTGAACTTTATTGCTCCTCAACTAAAATACACACTGTGGGAAATATCAAAATTAGTTTCAAGGCTTTGCTGCTCAATGGTACGTCGTTCCCTCCAACAAGCACAGACTGGATTTCAGAGATAATAATGTCCCACTTCTCTAAAGAAACAAATCAGCACAAAGTGTGAACTGTAGTGGTCACCAAAAAAACTGTAAACTGTTGGGAAACTCACAGCTCTGTAGCACTTATTTCATTAGCAGTACCTTTGGCAGTTTTTTTGAAGAATGAAAATGACAAGATGAACACAGCACATACAAATGCTCCTCTCTTCTTCTGTAGACTGCTGGCTAGCGATTGATGTCTTGATCAGGTTTACTTACGGGTAAATGAGCACTACAGACCTCGGAGTTTCCTGAAAGTATCCCATTCTTTTAACCACTGCAATCCCACTTTGAGTTGGTTAAGCAGTAGACTTTTATTTCAGGCTCTTCTCTGTGAAAGTCCGCATTTCTGACTAACTTGCTGTCAAGATATAGATTAACCTACTCACTCTAATAACCATATTCCTACATAAAATCTCAGGAAGGTTTAAATTTGGTCCCTTTTTTTTATCATTCTGTGTCCCCTCTCTGAATTTGGACGTTTTTGCAGGTCCGTGAACGCAGCAGGCAGAACTCGTCATGAGATCTTTTTTTTTCTCAGCAGCAGTTTGTGACTCGTGGGATCGATAATTGATCTGTCAATCTGGTCAAAGCTGATCAGATTGATGGTTGAGGGCAGCAGCTGCTGCAGAGATGGCGATTGAAAAATAATAGACCATTCGCAATAAGTGGTTAAGTTTCACTTTCAGTGCACCTGACTTTCTGCTGCTCCATCTGTGCCCAGAGAAAGCTCTGTGCTCTGTGAGTGTGGTGCAATGAATAACTGGACAGTATATATATTTTCCAATAGTGCTCCTAATGAAAGGGCCAGCTCCAAAAATATAAAATCAATATGTGGCAGCAGATGTTTTTGTCGTGGTGGGCTGCCACAAATAAATGAATGTGTGGGAAACTCCCGTGTCCCGTCACAGGCTAGACTTTCTAAAGTTTTCTATCTGACCACTTAAATCACAATATAGTATATAATATAATAAGTTTTTTTGTTTTTTTTCCACAATGATGCCAAAATAAAACTGCCTCTCTGTGTTTTATTCAGGTTAAGAGAGAGTGCAGAAATCTGTTCACTCTGCCTCTAATAGGACAACGGGATAATCTCTCTTTTATGATTTTTTTGTTTCCTTTATTAGTGTGACATAAGACAGAGGCGGGGGGGGGTGGTGCTCAAAATTTGGGATACTTCAGTTGCTAGTAACCAAGATCTGCATCAGGGGACCAAGATCTGGCGCAGTTGTCTCAATTTTGTCTAAGGGAGGGCCCACAGAGTCAGACATTTAAATCTCTCCTCTTGTCTTTACTTAATCTACTTAAAATGATTGAGTAGGTGGAGATGGGCGACTGCTCCAGCACATCAGGGATATTTCATACTAAATCAACAAATCCAGATGTTTTTTTCACTAATATCTCCCTGTAGCAGACATTTAAAAACTTTGATAGTTTCTCACTTTACTTTGAAGTTTTTGTTGCTTTTAACTGATTAATGTCTTTTCTCAGGTGAGAACCATGTGTTGAAGTTTACTCAGATTCGAACCATGAGCGACAAAATAATGGTTAAGTGGGAACCCTTCTGGCCTCCAGACTTCAGAGACCTGCTGGGCTTCATGGTGCTCTACAAAGAAGCGTAAGTAAATCTTTAGCCATTACTCACAATCACACTTGGATTTCTGCCAGACAAATACTGTTTTCAGCTGCTCGAGCACTTAAAGAAAAAGATGAATAGAGGCATATAGATCAGTTCGATCTAGCGGTAATGTAATTTCCTGCTGCACTGACTCATTTAAAACAGTTAGAGAGAAAACAGAGAATATATCATAATAATGATATAATGGATAACATCAACATCTGAAAGTGTGTCTTCAGATCAGGACGCCAACCTGACTGAGAAATAAAGTAAGGAAACATTTTGGATTCAACACTGTAGATGGAAAAAACGCGAATAAAGATCAGACTGTTTGCTGTCTTTTCAAAACATAACTGCCCACAGTAACCTGTTGGCTTTAGTAAGGGACCACGAATAAACTTAACATCAATTATCAGTCACCCACAGCAGTAGATTTTCTTGCTTCTGTGTCGGACTTCAGCCTGCTTCTCCAAAGTGGAGGCATGTCGACCGACATCTGCTGAGTGCTGTCGAGTTCGAGACCAAAACATTAAGAAAGTGGTCTTGAGACCAAGACCGATATTGAGTATTCAACACTGCTACAAAATACTAAAATCAGGGAACTATCCTGGAGTATTTTGCTTTTAAAGCAGCATCATTTTGAGGTTTTCTCCAGCCTCAGTGATGTTTTACAGGACTCGTTTTCTGTATTGACTAGTCAGATAATACAATGATGAATTTCTGTAAAGCATCAAACTGAATATCCTCTCTTCACTGAAATATAATTTAGGCCTACATATTACACTTTCTTCTTTTGTGCACTTATCGTTTTTCCCCACAACAGACCCTTTCAGAACGTAACGGAGTTTGACGGGCAGGACGCCTGCGGCTCCAACAGCTGGGTGATAGCTGACGTGGACCCTCCGCGTCGAGCCACAGAGGGGGACAAAGAGCAGTTTGAGCCGGGTCATCTCATCCTGCCGCTGAAGCCCTGGACGCAGTACGCCGTCATGGTGAAAACCCAGCTCTCAGCCTCTGACGAGCATCAGGTCCACGGAGCCAAGAGCGAGATCATCTATGTTCGCACCAACGCCACCAGTAAGACTCATTTAGAGCTGTTTTATGTCAGTGATTCTGCTTTAATTTATCCAAAATACCTGACATTTTACACAAACACAAGTGTTGTGAAGGTATTTATAGTGTTTATCTTTGTATGAGTATAAAAGAAACAGCCACCCGGACGTGAACATCCTCCTAGTGACTAATAGACAAAAATCTTTGAAATGTCCAGAATTGAGAGAGCACTGCAGCCAGCAGCTGTGAAACAGGCTGCAATGTATCACTGAGGTCAATGGCACATAGTCAATTTATGTCCATTAAGGGTGCTTGTTTTTGCCACTGACAGGCTCAGATTATTATTATAAGTGTCCTTTCACTGATCTGGTCTGTTTGTTTGTGTGTAATCAAGTCATGCTCGTGGACAGGTCTTGTTCTGAAACAGATTTTTCCACATTTTTTTGTGTTAAAGGACTTTTTTGGTCAAAATCAGCTAAATACTCAGCCACGACACTGAAAATCATTTAGTTAACACTAAGCACAAGGTACTCCTAACACAACAACTTTTTCTAACCTTTCTACCTTTGTCGCCTCTCGCAAGATTTCAGAATTAGATTTCTCCTTAAATGAGACAATAACAAACATGATAACAGAGTCAAGCCAAAGGTAAAGGAAAATATTTGATTTCTTTATCAGACAGTTATAATAACGATCTGAGCTGTCAGTGGGAAAATTGTGATGCAATTTGGGATGTTCATAGCTATTTTTTAGCAGATAAATTGCAGAGAAAAGTGAAAATTGCAAAAAAAAAGTAGTTGTGAGGCTACCATGGATTCAGAGCTTATTCACTTTACTCTTTAATTAAACTGGTTAAAAACTGTTGTGTAACGTTAGGTGATGCTTGACGAGCAAAAAGCAGAGGAGTTTGACAATAAAATATGAAATATGATATATATAAAATATGAAATAGTTGAATAGTAGAAAAGCTGCACAGAACTCACTGGGATTGACTATATTTGCATTAATTGTTGTGATGGCATAATCCTGGAGTGACTGATTACATGTAAACATGAAAGAAAACTTAATATTTATCACACTTATTCCATTATTTGTCCCACGACTGCACCCACCTACCGCACAGCGCATGAAAATTTATCCAGGAGATTTGTCTAACTGAAAACATTATTGTTTGTGAAACATAGTGAAAATACAGGGAAGAACCTCACAACCAAGACATCAACAGGTCATTAAAAGTTCAGGTTGTGGGAGGCTTCACCTCACGGGTCATTAAGTTCCTGGAGAGGAAAATGTTTATTTCATCTCCTGCGTTAGAATTCAACTATTTTTAGGTTCCATATTTCTTGTGGTGTTACTATCATTAACAAGTGTTGTGTGTGTCTGTGTGGCAGCTGCCAAAATGTCCTTGGCTCAAGAGCAGGGAATAGGAAGACAGATGGCGCGATCTGCCTGGGGTGCCACCGACCAACGGGGCGCTACCTCGTGCAAGGTGTCTGCATGAGGCGGTCACGCAGCGATCATAAATCTCTTCCCCCAGCACTTAATTGCACTCTGCCACCCACAGTGTCTGTCGTGTGCAGTTTGAGTTCGTTGTAGTCATGATGGCCCGTCTAACCGGCTTCCTTTGACACAATGCGCTCTTCCTTCCTGATAAACCGCATCAAACATGACATCCCCCGCTCACACGAAACAGGCTCCCAGCAGAGACGCATCATTCAGTCAGTCAGCCGTGTCAAGGGAGGGTTGTTTTCTATCCATCTGGCAACCGCTCCGGGTTCCTGGTCTGTGTCATGTCTAACCAGCATACCTCGTCAGAAGGGCAAAGCTGTCATTACAAATGAGCTGTTGCTGGTGAAACTTAGTCTGACAATGCAGTCGGACCAGTGTGTTGCACCGTCATGAAACGGGGACAACACAGGCAAGCTGTGACGCCGACGCTCGGCTCTCTGTGTCTCCTTAGGGTTCAATCTGACATCGCCGCTCTTTCCTCCCGTTTACTTCCCTTCGCACACACTTTTCTCATGAAGTAAAAACACTTTGTTCAAAGATATTTTTGTCTTCTCAGAACTCCGCTTCAGACCGGGACACTTTTAAGATGTAAAGTGTCTCTTATTTTTCCTCCCACTCGAAAATCTGATTCATACGTCTACTCAAGAGACGTCTCACCAGACGATCAGGTACACGGCGGTGCCAGTCAGTGTTCATGCTGCATGTAACTGGTGACCTGTTTTTGTACTCGCAGCAGCGCAGAAGACATACTTTGTTATCAGCTGCCCGCATTTGTTGCAAAGATCAGAAAGCACATTGAGATGTATGATTGGACAAAAACCAAAAAACACACAGTCTATTTTGTAATAATGATCGTGCAGCTGCTAGATACATTTTTAGCTGCATTTAATTCTCACCAACAACAAGCTCTTGGTGCCAGAGTCCGCAATCACACAGTGACTCGTGTTTGTTACGCCTCCTGTGTCAGTGCCGATAATCTGCGGTCGTTAAGTAGGATCGAAATGAGAAAAGAAAAAGCGTACGTCACATTGGGGTTTGCTTTGCAGCTCGAAAAATACAGTCAACTCCTCAATAATGTTGTGTCTTGACATGAAATGATACTGAAATTTCTCTGTAGGAGGCATATTGTATATAGGCATATTATATATGTAAACCTTTGGTCTTTAAAAGGATGTCTGTGACCCCAAGGGAGTCCTCAGAGTTACTGAAGGGGGCAGCCACATTTGATAATTTAATAATTTCTTGATTTTTTTCTTATTTTTAATGTCTGAAAATACATATTAAGATGAATCCAACATATTATTGACAAAGATAAATCGGCCTATTTGTATTTAAAAAAAACAGAGACTGTCTGTCTTAACTGCCTTTTTATGTCATGCTTTTAATTATTTGTTTTCATTATAATGTATGTAAATATGCATATATGCTGATGTATACATGTCTTTATTTGTAATTTAATATATATTTTTTTTTTTACGTTCCCTATGTTCACATTTCTTGCAGCACTTATTGTTATTTTTAGGTTTTTATTTTATCCTATTTTAGCTTAGTTTTGCAATGTTCACATCATTGTTGTCATTGCTTTTGTATTTTAAATATGAAAAACAGATTAACTGATGATAGATTAACTGTTAATCATGAAACCTTGTCAAATTAATGAATATGTGCATCTGTAGGTGATTATTTTAATAGCTTAGTATTGTAAGCACCATATAAAGGGTATGTTTATATGAGTCACTTTAGGCCGCCCTACACGTTATTTTAGGCCTGCTTTAGTGTGCAGCTCACATTTATTTATGTAGTAAGAGATTCCTGTGCCGGCGCTCTTTTAGCTAAGGGGTCCTGAGCCTGAGAGACATTGAAGACCGCTGATGTAAAGTATATTAAACAAAGTTTTTACAGTCAACGTTAACCAAAATAAAAACCGATGGTTACATAAATCTTATCAATCTAAGCTAAAACTACTTTGAAAATGAATTAAGGCGATTTCAAATCGAAGTTGAAAAATAGCCAAAAATAATTTAAAGAGAATTTTCCCACAGCAAAATTTCGAAATGTACAAAATACCACACCTGCCAAAAGTAGAAGTGAAACTAAACATGCAAACCACAGCTTCACACTTTAAGAAGATCTTAACTAACTATCAAAGCCACACTGGAAACCACCGTTAAACTACAACTTAAATAGAGTCCCAAACAAATAATAGCCAAGAGCTTAAATAAAAATGTTTTTTTCAATATCTTCTAACAATGTAAAAATTACAACAAACAAACACGGCTCTATCCTGTCCTGCACATAGTGCAGAAAGTACTACTAAAATTAATATTTTGCTTATTAGTTTGCTTATTTTTCATCTTCATTCACTGATCTGAATGTGAATCAGAAAATCCAGCACTTATTTAATTTACTTAGATGTACAAGAGCAAATCACACACATAAAGTTGTGCAGTTAATGAAAACAAAATCCTCATGTACCCAGCGGAGGCAGCTGCTGGTCACAGAGCGACACCCTGCCAGTAAGAGTGTGACATTAGTGATACTGGAACATGAAATGCAAATTAGATCGAAACTTCTCCTCTTCTATCTCTGATAAAACCCAATGATTAATTTGTAGAAATGTGCTAACTGGGACACCCGTGTATCTTTTTTTTTTTTTTTTCAAGAACAAAATGCGAACATGAAAGGTCAAATTAAAGAATAAAAGTGGTCGAACAGGCAGATCTCAAAAGGCAGTTAAATACTAAATGAATTAAGTTTTTTTTTTTAAAAAAAATAGAATAAAAGCAACAAAAGATAATAAAAATAATATAAGAAATAATACAAGAAGACAACATCACATCAGTGGGGATAAAACAAAGATAAGAGGATAAAAACAGATGAGTAAGATGGTGAGACCAAGACATCGGAGGGAAATGAACAGATAAATAGAGTAAGAGCAGCAAAATAAATACAAGTAGAAAGATGAAAATAAATAAATAAATGTGACATCAAATAAAAAAGTCTGTGAAAGTGAGTTCTCATAAGTCTTTCAGATGTCACTGATTCTGCAAGTCTTCTCATCAATTTTATGACCTAAAATCTGCTGTCTGCATTTTACTGTAGGTCATTTGAGATTAGGATTTTACATTTTCAGTGATAATTTTAGTTTTTAATTGTTTTATGTATGTACCCTGTCTCTCACTCTTTTGTAGTAATACGAGGTGTTTCTGTGCTTTGTGTTTTATAAGCAAAGCTAAAGCTTCATTTATTCTGAGGGAAATGCTGTGCAGCAGTGGAAAAATAGTGTTTTTGTTGTCACTTAAGAGACAAATGCAACGATATAAACATAAGTATGTGTTTTAAGAGTCCTTTTCTGGCAATAACCATCCTTCCTTATTAAAGCTCTATGTTTCTGTTATGTCTCCACAGAACCCTCCGTCCCGCTGGACCCCATTTCCTCATCCAACTCTTCCTCCCAGATCATCCTCAAGTGGAAACCTCCCAATGACCCCAACGGCAACATCACTCACTACCTGGTGTTCTGCCAGCGCCAGCCCGAAGCCAGCGAGCTCTACAAGTTTGACTACTGTCAGAAGGGTGAGCCGCATTGTTTGTAGTCGCCCTGTTGTTGTGTCTGCCCCTGTGTTTGTGGTTTTGTGTGTCCGACTGTGTCTGAAAGCGGGAGAGGGAAGAAAAATGTCTTTTTGCCGTGTTTTGATCAGTAGAAGAGCTCTACTCGCTCCACTCTAAAAAAGTTTTCGTTATAAGAAAATTGGCCTTAAACACAATTCCAAACGGCATTAAAAAAAGTATTAAAAAGCATCAAATCTACTTTGCCTTAAGCTGCAGGAACCCTGTCGTGGTGTCTCAGAAAGATGGAGTGCAACAGAAAAAGCCATTTGTGGAGCAGTTTTATCTTTGAGTGTGTTCTAAACATAGCGACCCCTTTGTGAATTGAACCGAGTGCCACTCTGAACCCACTGAGCGAGAAAATCAAGTGCAGCTCAGGTGAATCGTTTGTTTGTGTAGTATTATGTCGTTTAAACTACCTGAAACTTGGCACTGGGACAATCAGGATCTTCCTCTCGCTCCGGCTCGGGGTTCAGGCGAAGTTCAGACATCCATCTTGGTTGAGATATTTCGGTCGCAGCCCGACCTACGCGGGTGTCCCGCCATCAGTGCCCGTCCATGAAAGCACACAACCGAACCCAAACTCTCCTCTTTGAACTTCCATAACTCCCACACATCCGGAGAGATGGGAGTCTGCGGGGAGGTCGTGTCACTGGTAATTTATCTCCACTGGAGAGGGTGAGGACCTGGGGATGACAATGACAGACATGCCCCTCAGGCGTGTGTGTGTGTGTGTGTGTGTGTGTGTGTGTGTGTGTGTGTGTGTGTGTGTGTGTGTGTGTGTGTGTGTGTGTGTGTGTGTGTGTGTGTGTGTGTGTGTGTGTAGGAGTGTAGGAGTGTGTGTGCGAGGGTATTTGTGCATAAAACTGAGTTATGTGTCTGTGTTTATAGCACCAGTCATCCCATTCTGTCTGACTTTTTTTTTTCTCTTTCTCTCTCCGGTTTCCGTGTTTTGACTCCACTTCACCAGGGATGAAGTTGCCGTCTCGAGTGCCCACTCAGGTGGACAGCGAGGAGGAGCAGAAGTGGAACCAGACGGAGGAGCAGGGCCCGGGGACGCGATGCTGCGCCTGCCCCAAAACCGACAAGGAGCTCAAGAAGGAGAAAGAGGACTCAGAGTACCGCAAAACCTTTGAGAATTACCTCCACAATGAAGTCTTTGAGATCAAGTAAGACAGCTGACAGCAGAATTGTCTTTTTGAGAATTAAATGTAAGAAAATCGTAGTGTATATTTTTATTATTCATGATCGTTGTCCTCGAGAGAATTGTACTTTAAGGTTTGAGTCAAGTCGGATTACATCAGAAAGACTTTTCTTTGTCTTCGTGCTGTCAAACTCAATCCAGCTCGTTGGTCTCCCAGATCAGCTTCCCACGCAGCACATTAAAGTTCTTATGCACCATGTTTGGTATTTGGATCATGGTGAGCCCACTCATAAAAAAGGATGAATATTAGGACTAAATCAAACAATGTTACATTCTCCCCTATTATATTTAAGTATTACTATAGTACCAGGGATTCAGCTTCGTCTTTCTTTCAGACCCATACACTTATCAGCTGCATGGGAAAGCAGTTGTTGCGAATAAAAGCCGACTCTCAGAGAGAGATGTGATATCATTTAAATATGGAGCTACAGAGCGTATTTTCAGACCATCTCTCCTGGAAGACATTCATAGTGTCGCACAAACTTAGAAACCCTGAAAGTGACAGAAATAGTTGTGCAACAAATAAAAAAGGGAACTTCAGAAACAAGTTCAAACTCTGGCTCCATTCTCATTAGCGCGCAGCTGGCCAGTCATGTTTTGAGGTGGGTGTGAGAGTTAGATTTGGAAAGTTGCAGAATTTGTCAGACACTGACGGGGGGTGGGGGGGCGTAGTCTGACATCAGGGGGATTTCTGAAGCTATTCGCCCATCCGGCAAGCAGAGAGTAGAGTACTGGCAGTTTAACACTTTTGGCTCCAACTATAGTCTCTCTTATTTAATTCTGTGTTTTCTTTTTATTTTTTTTTAATGATTTATATTTTATTAATGTTAAATGTCATTTTTAATAAATTACAAACATAGATACATAACATTTAACTCTTCACAGAACACAAATAAAATAAAATATAATAATAATGATAATAATAAAAAGTATATTTTTTCAAAGAAATGGATAAATTGAAAAACACAAAATTTAATAAGTAAAAAAATAGGTCTTTATTAATATTAGAATGCCTGGTTTTACTAGTAAAACATTGTAATTATTGAATGTTTTACTGACTGATGTTGACTTTGATTTTGTCTCTGTTAAGCTTCTTTGAGTATTGTGAAAAGCGCTCTATGAGTAAAATGTATTATTATTAATATTATTATTAATTACATGCAAACTGCTGCATCACCGTGCCGCGCATTCAGCTACAGCCTTCTCTCAGACCCATCCACTATGTGGCGTTTACGTGATCTCCCCATTCCAAGTAATATTCAGACATATTGTGCTGCCAACATGTGTCGGGGTCTAGTTTTGTTTTTAAATTTTTATTTGAGTATTGCTTTTGTCCTCTCAATCTCTAACGCTGTTTTTTAAACTTACCTTGTCTAGACGCTCGAGACAGCGACGTTCTGTAATGGGCATCGCCAACCGAACACACCCCTTCCTCACCACGGCCCCCAGCCCGCCGCATGGCACAGAAATCCCTGAGGACGAGGAAACCTTTGAAAGCACAAAGACGGTGGTCACCGTCCACGCCAAGGAGTCCACCGTCATCTCCAACCTGCGCCACTTCACCAGCTACCAGATCGAGATCCACGCCTGCAACCACCCGATCGACCCGGCCCGCTGCAGCATGGCGGCGTATGTCAGTGCCCGCACGATGCCGGAGGGTAAGGAGGCACTGCTAGCTCTTCTGTTTTCTTCTTGTTGGGCATTTGTGCTTTATCGATAGTGAAAGAGCGACAGCAAAGGCAGCAAAGGGCCCAATTCTGACTTAATTGTGCATTATAGCTCTTCTTTTGTTGATGTTAGGAAGGAGGGGAAGGGTGTTGGTCTATCTAATAAAATCACATCAAGAGGGCACCAGCTGCCTCAGACCGGAGATGTTGATTTGAATTTAATCTCTTTAACGCTCTCAAAATTTTTACTTCTCATCCTCTGTCACAGACTTTTGCTCCTGTTTGCTCAGTCTTTGTAAAGAAAAAAAACTGCTGTGATTATCTTAGAGATGCTCATCTGTTTGTGTGGTAACAAATCATTTTTTTAAAAAGGGAAGGAGATGTTGGATTTTTTATTTTTTGGTCATTAAGTCAAAAGATTCCAAGGCACATTTTTGGAAAACTTCAAAAGCCTTTAATAAAGGGCCAAAAAATGTGTTTGTTTAATACCTGTGGTTCTGAAGAAGGGCTTAGCAATATGGTTGAAAATGTTATTACTGTAAAAATGTAATAATTATATTAGTCCACTGATAATTATCACTCTAAAAAAGTAAAATTATTAAATTCTTCCAGGTTGGCGATTTTATGCTCCTAAATGCATTGAAGAAACTATACACTTAATTGTGGATTAATCTGTTAATTATTGTCAGAACATGACAATAATTTGAGGTTGATTCAAAACAATTACAATCAAAATATTGTCAAAAATAAAAACAATAAATAGGCAAAGACGTCTGAAGCTGCTCAGGAACACGTCAACCTCTATATTCAGACGGTTTAAAACATTTGAGTGTTTTTTGTTTTCTGCAGACAAAGCTGATGACATCGGGGGTCTCATCATTTGTGAGGTGTCAGAAAACTCAGTGCACATCACATGGCAGGAGCCAGTGTCCCCTAATGGTATGATCATCCTGTACGAGGTCAACTACAAGAGACTGGGAGACTCTGAGGTGAAGAAACACGCACACACACACACACACACACACACACACACACACACACACACACACACACACACACACACACACACACGCACACATACACGTCTGTCATGCTGTGATTGCTTTTGTGTTTGTTATGATCGGAGTCGTTGGGTCACTGAGTGCATGAGTCCACTTTAAGTTCACCGCAGCACATAAACACGTACACTTCTTCTTGCTCAGAGAGCACTTTTTATGTTTCCTCTTCCCATTAAACACAACAGTTCGAGCTGCTAATAAAGGAAAATTTAACTGAGAATCAAATTAAATGTGTCCATCCTAAATCGACCCATGCAGCTCAAACAAATAAGAGAAGCCATTCTCATTACTTGGCTTGTTTTTTTAAATTTGACCCTGTGGTCTGACTAATTTAGTTGATAAACTTAATGGAAAAGTCATTTTAGCACTATGTTCTAGTTGCTATGGAGACGGGTCAACAAACATCTGGCAGATGCTGCAGACTGTTATTTGCTGTGGAAAACAATAAAAAACAGCTCTGATGTTTCCACAGTGGAATCAGAAATAACATGATACAGTGTCCTATACATGAGTCAAAACGTTATTTTAAACTTGGAAATTATGAAGCAGCCGTTTGTCATGCGGTGCTGCGTCTGAAGCTCAGCGTTGATCTTCTGCAGGAGCTGCATTACTGCGTGTCAAGGAACATGTACAAAGTGACCCGTGGCTGCAAGCTGAAAGTGATGCATCCTGGGAACTACACTGTTAGGATCAGGGCCACCTCGCTGGCCGGGAACGGTTCGTGGACCGAGCCGACGTACTTCTACGTCCAGGACGCAAGTAAGTCTCCATCTGCCATTAAGGCGAACCAAAGCAAGACCCGAGCTGTGTTCCAAATCCATACAGTACACTTATTCTTTACTGAATATCCCCAAATACAATGGATCAGAGTATCCAAAAATGAAACCATGCATGTGACGTTGGATGTCAGTCAAACCGCAATACGGGAAAGCTACTGCCAGTCCAATTTTACAAAGAAACAAAATGTTTTTCTTGAGATTTTACTCTTATTTATTTTTTTGATATTCAAGATTGGGCCATATTCACAAATATTTTCTGAATTTTTTTCTTGAATTTGTCCTTAAGAAACATCCTGAGAAAAGTCTACATCTGATTCATGTTCTTAAACCCCAGCATTGTTTGCATCTGTGTTCCTGTATTGATGAACCCCACTGTCCTCATAAATTTAAAGTACTTATCAGTTCATCATAATTACCAAAGATGAATGCTCTGCAGACCTCCATAAAAGGGAACGAGACTGCAGAAATAAAAGTGCCCAAATAAAAGTCTGGACAGGGCGGAGCACCAGGCTCCAAACATTAAAAATAAACCTTCTGTATTGAAGTTGAGGTATTTCTCTGGAGAGTGAACACAAAACAAGTTGTCGTATTTTGTAGCCACAGAAATTGATATAATCTCACAAAAAAGATGCATTAAGAGCTAAAAATATGGGTTAATCAACCACCCACAAACTTTGTGCTTTATAGTAGCACAACAGTCAGGACTGAGATGAGCGCCATGGTGCTTTCTGAGTACTGTGTGTGTGTGTGTGTGTGTGTGTGTGTGTGTGTGTGTGTGCGTGTGTGTGTGTGTGTGTGTGTGTGTGTGTGTGTGTGTGTGTGTGTGTGTGTGTGTGTATGTATGTATGTATGTATGTATGTGTATGTATGCGCGCGCGCGCACTTAGGGAGACAGAAAGAGGGAAAGAAGGTGAAGTTGGACACAGGCAATATTTCTTGAAATGATTAAAATCTGTTTCATCACTTTTTCACTGCTGGTCTGAACCACCGGTATTTACTAACATTATCAATCACTAATTATTAGATGGCATGGTTTCAACGAACTAGTGTTGTGTTTATTGTGTCAAAAATCTGAAAATCCAGTGAGTATATCAGTCATTTTAACTACAATCACAAGATCAAACCTGGCTGCAGTTTAATGTGGGAGTTGTTGTCCATCTGAAATGTGACTCGCTGTCCGGCCGCGTGTGTTCAACAGGCGATCCTCTCCACATCGTGAAGATCGTCATCGGGCCCGTCATCTGCTTCGTGCTGTTGCTGTTTGTGGCTGTGGCGGGATTCGTCATGTTCAAGAAGAAGTACGCAATCATCACATCCTGTTCAATGCGTTCTGTCATTTTGCTGTTTTATGTCGGTGTTAATAAACACTTTTCTTTATTCACCTCTTAGTCAAACTCAAGGGCCAAGTGGTCCCATCTACGCCTCTTCAAACCCGGAGTATCTCAGTGCTAATGACGGTAAGTAACAAGTTAAAATCATGTAGTTTAAACTTAATATGGATTTCTAGTTTTGATTTAAAGGATTATGTTTCTTTACACAAAGACATGAGTACAAGGTCCAAGCTACAGTGGCTAAGAGGACATAGTGAACACAGGAAGTGTGATTGTCAGCTTGTGTTTCCGATGTCTGTAGAGAAGGCTGATAGTGAAAACAGATTATTTCTTAAACTTGAAGACAGAAAATGCAGTTTGCTAAAAGAAATGCTGTTTGTAAAGGTATATTTGTCTCAGGAGAAATCTTATTATACGGCGCATTATTTGTGCAAGTGGAAAAATCTGATTGGATATTCAAAAATAAACATTTGGCGCAGTATTGAAAAAACTTTGCTTTACTCTTTGCTTAATCTCTTCAAGCTGCATTATGATGTAACACTAACCGGATCGCTTTATATTTTAACATATACAACAAAATTCATAATGTAACAGTCTTTGAAGATAGTTTTCATTTCATTTATTTTATTTATAAAGACAACACACATCAATTAACATTTCTGTAAATGTGCCAGTGTGAGCCATCAGGCTAATTTGTAGGCTTTTGGTGAGGCGTTTTGAAACCTGTAAATTGATAAAATTCACATAGCAACAGTAGCAGGACACCATAAAGACAGCAACAGCTACAACAAACAGGAACTCCCAAGACAGAACACAAGCCATGTGAAGCAACAGTGCAACAGTACAAGACAATAGCACAGCAACAACGTGTAGCATTTAGCACAACACAGCCATGCACGCAACATGAATCAGCAACATACAGCTTTTTTTCGCACAAATAGTCATGCACGCAGCAGGCATGAAGCACCAACACACACTAAGCATAACATGCAGAGCAGCAACAGCAACAAGAAGCAGCAACAGGCAGAAGCAGAGATAAAATACAAGAGTCATAACACAGATCCTTAATTAATGTTCAAAGATGCAGTTACAGGTTAACAATATGTTCATATACACTAAAACACAGGCAGGCCATGCAACACAAAGTTAGGCAGGTTGTCAATAAAATAGATATTTCATACATATCCATCCAAAGCTGGTAGCCTGGCAACAGGCAGAAGACATCAGGCAAGATAATGGGAAAGAAATCTGACTACCGATGAGATGAACGATCACATCATTTACTTTGTTGTCTAAACTAACCTGTTTTCTGATGCACGTGTAAGCGCAGTATTTTAATCTGTGTGTGTAACTTGTTCCTGTAAAATGTGCCCGCAGTGTACGAGGAGGACGAGTGGGAGGTGGCCAGAGACAAGATCCACATATTGAGGGAACTGGGTCAGGGCTCCTTCGGCATGGTCTACGAGGGCATCGCCAAGGACATCATCAAGGGCGAGGGGGAGACGCGTGTAGCGGTGAAGACGGTGAACGAGTCGGCCAGCCTGAGAGAAAGAATCGAGTTCCTGAACGAGGCCTCCGTCATGAAGGCCTTCAGCTGCCACCACGTGGTAAGTAGAGACGTCTTCTGAAACTCGCCTCGAACACAAGGCGTCAGTTTTTGTTACTGACGATGTGTCAGAGTGCTATGTTAGGTGTGAATCAATGAACCGCAGCAGTATGTTGTTACTGTCAGTAATTAGACACAGTGCTGATCAAATACCAGACCTGTCCCACATGTAGCCGTGTGAAGGGCAGCAGTGTCCCCTCACTGTAAGCGGACCAGTCGTCGGTCAGATCATTCACGATGTGATCAAACTGTATGGAATGAAGCTTTTCGTCTCTGTCCTGCAGGTGCGTCTGCTCGGTGTCGTGTCTAAAGGTCAGCCCACCCTGGTGGTGATGGAGCTGATGACCCACGGAGACCTGAAGAGCTTCCTGCGCTCTCTGCGACCTGACGCTGAGGTAGAGTTTTGTTCATCTGCCCGACCCACCGGGTTCAGGCCAGGCTGGTCCGGGCTGTGATTTCTCATTATTCCCTCGGGCTTGAATCGGGTCAACTTCTCACCAAATAAACCTTTATTTATTTGAAAAAAAAAAAAAATGAAACTGTTGTGAACTGTTTAAATGGCACTTTGGCGAGAGTTTTAATGGACTGAATCAAGAGGAAGAGAGAGAAAGAGGGTGAAGAGAGAGAGAAAGTGATTTAACATGTGGAGAGCTGACGAAGAGAGAGAGCGAGAGAGGAACAGAAAACGAGAGAAAGAGAAAGGGGGGCTGCAAGGCGATATGGTTGGCAGTTTTTTGCTTCTCCCTCCCCGGCAGATGAAGAGATGTAAATAACATGCAGCGGAGAGCTGTAATCAACATCTACGTGCTGCATCACTGTCGCCGTACGTACTAGACGCGCTGAGGGACGCAGCCTGCTTCATGCACGAGATGACAGTGTAACAGAAGGAAGAGAAGGAGAAGTACTGCAAGGAAACACTCCAGCCCTTAGCTTGTAATACATGTTTCAATATGAACAAATGTTTCTTTTATAATATATAAAATGTGATATAATATAGGCCTATTTTTACAGTACAAATTTGGATTTTTAAAAACTGCTACCGTGCGGTCTGCCAGAAGTTGGGCTTGGACAGGAACTGTGCAGCATAGCATGTACTTCTCCATCTGCCAAAAATGGTAAAATTATATCATCGGGTGTAAAATATGATAAAAATGACAAATTCCAATTATAATACACATTTTTATGCTTTGATGGCTGTGTGGTTAAAAAATGCTTGAATGGGTTTCAATGGCACATTTTTTGCACTTGACTGTATGAATGCAACAGTTTAGTTCACACAGTATATTTTAAACTTATTGTAGGAGCTGAGCTGGAAATTCCAAGAGTAAACAAAAATACAGAATCTTGCCAAAATGTATGCCATATGCATGAACACAACCAAAGTTATCAAAAAATGAAGAATGAAAAATGACTAAAGTGCACTAAACAGCCTCTAAGGGTTAAATGAGGGAATGTTCATATGAATCATCACACAAACGTAAACTACTATAACTGTTCAATAACTGTTTGAAATAATTCCACATTTAATTTGCTTTTGATTTGTGTACAGATGACTTGTATGTACGAGTTGTTTCATTTAAAACTGTAAATGTACAGATGGTCCTCGGACTGGAATAGGAGGGCTGAGCTCTTGAATGTTGACAGAGGAGTGAAACAGTCAGCACTAAAGTCAGCTGAAAACATCAAACAGGCGTGTTTGGAGATGAACAGCAGGCGTCCAGACTGACTTAAAAGAAAATGTTGCTACTAAGCAGTTCAACTCAAGTGTGATAATCAACTTTTAGTTTTGATAAACTTGATTTTCTATTTATAGGATGTGGGATCTAAGAAGTAACAGTTTAATTTTTAGCATCAAAACTTGGGTTGTTGACTGTCTGCAGATCAGAAATTGAAGATCTTTCTTGTGTCCCTCAGAACAACCCCGGGCGTCCTCCTCCCACTCTGAAGGAGATGATCCAAATGGCCGCTGAGATTGCGGACGGCATGGCTTACCTTAACGCCAAGAAGTTTGTCCACAGAGACCTGGCAGCCAGAAACTGCATGGTGGCTCACGATCTTACAGTCAAAATAGGAGGTAAGTTTTAGCACAACAGGCACAAAGATTTTGACAACAATTCATGCTACAGAAATTTAATATTGTTGTACTTTGTAGAGCAAACAGTTTTTGATTGTGCTGTCAGGAAAATGCGGATACATTTTTTTTTGTTTTTTGTTTTTTGAGAAATGTGTGATTCTGCATCAATAATTAGCAAAAAGTACGCCACATAAAGCCGGTTAAAGAGAAGCTGAGATTGTGTTTGTTTCCCGAGACCATCTCATCTTTGCAGCCCAACAGTGGCTTTAACTGTAGACGTAGCCAAAATAAACCATAATTTTATTCTGTATTTTTAATTTAAAAAATGCGTAACATAACCAGGGTTTCCATGGTCATGGAAAACCTGGAAAAGTCATTGAATTTAACAATCAAAGCATGAAAGTTCAATTCATGAAAAGTCATGGAACTAGTAAAAATCACTGAAAGTTTTGGAATTACATTAGTTATTTGTAATAAATTTAAATGACAATAATGTAACATAACATACATTTATTTCTGTAGCTGATGATGTAATGTAGCTTTAATAGATGCTGATGTTTGACATTGTGGTTGTCAGTTTGTTTGTTCATCACGAAAGTTTCTCAGTTTTCTCCCTGCGTTTTGTCTCTCCCTTGATGTTTGCTCAAGAGGCATGTCAAATAGTTTTTTAAGCGCTTTTTGGCTTTTGGTAAGAGGCAAACAACTGTAAATGGCTTGTGTGTTTTACAGCTGATTTGTGTTTTTCTGGAAAAAAAAATCAGCAGTTTTTATATAAAAAATTATTATTTTTTGTTTGTTTGAATTACAAAAATACTTTATATATTATATATCTTGGTTTCTTAAAAACTCATGGAAAAGTTTTGAATTTTGTCCGTGAAAATGTGCGGGAATCCTGCATAACTCCATGCAGAACAGACTAAAGAACAAAAATGGCTAAACTCAACAACAGCATTTAGATTTTAAGTAGTTGTATTCATTCAAAATCTCAAAATCAAAAAAACATAAAACACACTGCTGCGGAGAGCTTCACAAGGTCAAAAAGTTAAATGAACAGATTTCAAACTAAATATATCAGCACGTATTAACCCCCTCAGTGTAGGTTTGACAGCAACTTACGAAAATCATATTTTCCTTGCAGATTTCGGTATGACCAGAGACATCTACGAGACCGACTACTACAGGAAGGGAGGGAAGGGTCTGCTGCCCGTCAGGTGGATGGCACCGGAGTCTCTGAAGGACGGAGTCTTCACGGCACATTCAGACTGCTGGTCAGTGACACCTCTGATTTTGGGTTTATGTGTTGGTGTAGGTGCTGTACATAGCATAAGCTTTACGAGGTGCTGGTGTCGAGCTGTATCTTTAACGGCAGAATTAAATATGAAGCATTAAGAGTTTGTGTTGGACATTCATAAAACATGATCATTTATAATCCAGCATGTTGAAAGACTCTATAAGCAAAGTTAATTTATAAGTAGCAGTTTTTCGTAGAGGCCAGTGAGAAAAAAATGATCTTGTGATCCATTTTATAAGTCTGATCTAAACTGTTTTATCTCCTGTGTTAACATTTATGAACAAGGAGGATTTTGCCAGGACAGTCTTTATGAAATCCTAAAAATATTCATCCTTATTTTTAGTGTTTGTGTAGATTTTACTGCAACCTACGTTTGTTGTTGTAATACTCATTCAGGCCACTAGAGGCTGAAGTGCACCACTGTCCCATGTTATAAAAAGGACTAAAAGCATTCATACTTTCTTCAGAGGAAGTTTTAATTCAAGGTTTCCACAGTCATGGAAATCTTGGGAAGGTCATGGAATTTCATAAACTCATTTTCCAGGCCTGGGACAGTCAAGACATTTCTAAAATCCTTCAAAGTTTTGGAAAGGTCATGAAACTTTGTGTTGTGTAATCAAATTGTTGTGGTTATTCTCTGTAGAAAACCTTCCACATAATGTAACATAAAAGCCATTTTATTTTCTTTATCTAATGACATAACATAACTCAAACATGCCCTGCAGTGTGTCAACATTTACCATCACTTTTTTAATTTAATTTTTTTATTTTTCTTACCCACCTTCTCTCTCGTTACGTATGCCAGCATGTTTGAATCTGCTTGTTGGAATTAGTGAAAAATAATGTTGTGATAGTTTGATTTAACATATTTGACAATACTCTATGACATACTATTACTTTTAAATTGAGCTGCGTTTTTAAGACAGAGCGATGTTTGTGTTTTCCAGGGCGATTGGTCATGGAAATTTTATTATTATTATTGCAATTAAAAATACATTGCTAGCCAAAAAAAAGATATGGCAGTAATATCTTGTAACTTGCTTACAAAATTATACAGTATGTACCTTGTGTTCGGAGTGTGTGGAGAAATTAAGACTTGAAAAACCATGAATGCTTTTAGTCCTTTTTATAACATGTGGTGGTGGTGCACTTCTGCCTCTTGTGGCAGACTGTAGTATTACAACAGCAAACACTAAAACTGATACTGACAAAAAACTTTAAAAAACTATGCTGCTTTTTTACCCTACCTTTTTCATAGATTGAAAAAAAAACAGTAATTTAGAAAAATTGTCTTTGCAAAAGAATGTTTCCACTTATCTGGAAAAAATAAAGGAGCTTAGAAGGTTTATTGAGGCACTTGTGACACTTGTTTTATGTTGTCGTAAAGATATTAGAAAGATTTCCTGGCAAAATCTTTTTCCACCTGTTCTTAAGTCATGAACACAGGAGAGAAAATAATTTAGATCAGTCTTTTTTTTTCTTTCTTGCCTCTCAGGGCTCCTTTATGGTTTACTATTAAAAAACAGGTTTTCCTACCTTACAAATAAATATTTTGCTCAGTTGTATTAAGC
Organism: Plectropomus leopardus; assembly: GCF_026936395.1. Lineage (NCBI taxonomy): Eukaryota > Metazoa > Chordata > Actinopteri > Perciformes > Serranidae > Plectropomus > Plectropomus leopardus. The sequence continues at coordinate 28,733,823 of NC_142187.1, read as the reverse complement.
AGTTTTTTTACTTATAAGTTGATAAACAAACCTTTATTCTAAGGGCAAATAATCTCCTGTTTTTAGAGGCTCACCTGAGAGCAATGCAGGTCATAAAAACAGCCCAGATAATAACAGCAAACACATTACAAATATTAAAATATGAGATCACATCATGAGTGCGCAGCTAACCTGTTTTCCTCCAGCGTTGTTTATCAGCCGCTGCCCTCAGTCCACCTCCTCACTGCATCAAGTGTTTACAGACAGATTTACTCTGTCAGGTGTCTAATTGGCTTGTCCTCATTCTCCCCGTGCTGCTGTTGTTGTCTCCCGTCCACTTGTTTGCCAGGTCATTCGGGGTGGTGCTGTGGGAGATCAGCACGCTGGCCGAGCAGCCGTACCAGGGCCTGTCCAACGAGCAGGTCCTCAAGTTTGTCATGGACGGAGGCTACCTGGACCGGCCGGACAACTGCGCTGACAGACTGTGAGTACCGGAGTAGGGCAGAGGTTAGATATGGATGCAGAAAAACAAGAGTTGTTTCGTAATGATGCAGTTCATTTATATTGCTCAAAATCACAAAAGATCTAAAACCCAGCGGCTGTGTCTCAAGAGGAAGAGCCGATCAGTCTGGTAGTTATAGATTTTCTACCTCTTGAGCAAAAGCAGCATGCCACAGTTCTCTGTTTTCTCCAGACATGTTGCACCATTTTCAAAAGTATTTGTAACTTGATTTTGCATAGACAGCCTAGTTTCATGAAAAAAGCCAATCTCTTCAACAATGAAATGCTTCTTCAAGTAAATATTAAGTTTACGAAAGGATGAGGCTGCCAATGTTCTTATCAACAAATCCCATAAAAAAAACAAAACCAACAATGTGTTAGTCAGTCCTAAACCCGTCTGTGGCACTAAGCTGACTAACAGATGTACAGTTTTAAAAAAAGTTTTCCTAAAACAGCTGGGCCCTGTATTTCATAGCAAACGTTACTTAAAACAAGTGTGCTTTTTGCGGGGGGAATATTTTTAGCTGTGGATTAATGCACACTTGGTGCTCTAGTGACTATTTACGACCGCAGGACCGTGTGGGATTGACTCAAAATAAACTTCAGTGCTCAGTTTCATCATAATGCAGGAACATGTCAGCCAGTGTAACAGTGTGGCTCACTGATGTGTTTTTAGTAGTTTTTGGGCAACAATGGAGGTCTGTGGCACAGATAAATAAAATATGCCTGACTTTGGCTACACAAGCAATACTTATTAGTACTGCAGAATAAAAAAATGACAGACAACTATAGTCCCTTTACCACTGCATAAAAAACACTAACACCCACTAAAATCTGACTTTTGGGGACAATCGGCATTGACTCCTGGGACAAATGACTAAACACGGTTGAGCTCCAATTAGCCATGATCTGCAGTGAAGGAGGTATGACTCGTAATTTTAGCCCCTTTTTCCGACAATGACACTGCTCAAGAAAATAGAAAAAATCTATGTCCAAGTAGCACCTGAACACCAAGACGTACATAACAGATATATGAAACCATAGTAACCATCCGTGACATTTTCACTGTCCTCCATGCTGCTTCCTACTGTTTACCATCACATCTTTGATTACAGCAATACTCAACTGTGCAATATTCTTCAATATCCTAATTCATTCTTACTGACAGTTTTTGAGTGTTTTTTAACATATGATGAGTATATTGTATATATTTATTTTTCTTATTTTTATTTATGTATAAAATGTGTTGTACATTGTAACACTGTGCCCACATTTTTATTATATTTCTACACCTTTCTATTCTATTTTTGCATATTTTAATGTAGCATAAGGCACATATTTTTATATTTCTTAAACACTTAAACACAATATTTTACAAAACGGTGCAAGAATTAAAGCATTATGCACACATTTTTATTTTTTCATTGTTTTATTTATTTTATTTTATTCATTTTTTATTTTTACTTACTTTACTGACCTCTTATTTCCATACTTATTATTGCTTATTTCTTTAATTCTCTATCCTTTACATGAGAGTGACTGTAATGAATCACATTTTCCACCTAAGGATAAAAAACTCCCAAAATAATTAAAAATGACACACCAAAAAACAGAGAGGAATACTCCTCTGCTGCAGAGCCCGTTGCCTATTTCAGCTAGTTTTCCCTGCAACTAAAAAACATAAATGTAACTGCTTATTTTGGTGGAAAAAAGTTTATGTTCACAAAAAATAAGTACATTAAAAGGAAGGAGAAACAATGTTGAACAAACACAAATATTGTATGAACTGTGATCTCGCTCTTCCTGCTTCTTCACTCAGACACAACCTGATGCAGATGTGTTGGCAGTACAACCCCAAGATGCGCCCCACCTTCCAGGAGATCATCGAGATGCTGCGCGAGGACCTGCATCCTTCCTTCCAGGACCTCTCCTTCTTCTACAGCGAGGACAACAAGCCGCCCGAAACCGAGGACTTTGACCTGGACATGGAGAACATGGAGAGCATCCCGCTGGACCCGTCGTCGTACTCCCAGAGGGAACAGTGTTCGGACAGGGACGAGGCCTCCTCCATGGGCCTGAGGGGCAGTTACGAGGAGCACCACATCCCGTTCACACACATGAACGGGGGAAAGACCAACGGACGAATACTGGCCCTACCGCGGTCCAGCCCCTCCTAACATACTGTACACATCCTGCGACAACGCGTCATTGCTATAGATTTAAATATATTTTTGTTTTTTCATTGTCATTTTATATAGATCACACTTTTATCACTCTCTACAGGAGCCCCTCAGTGCATATCTCAGGACCTTATTTTTCTCCTCAGATGCCACAAACACACACTACAGCAAGTCCACTCACGGATGCCAGAAGACACTTTTTGTATTTAAGGACAAACTTGCCGCGTCTCTCTTGTTCATGATTGTAGTTTATATACTGTATATATATATATTGCCAAGTTTGTGCTAGACTGGGTGGATAATGGATTCAACTGTGAAACAAACTCTTGACAAACAAGAAGGCTGCTAAACCCACTGTCCCCTTATGAGTCCAGACTGTTTCCCGCTCCCCGAATTCAACAAGAGGCTACATCCCCGGGTTGCTACGTTTTGAGGAAAAAAAGAAAAAGAAAAAAAAAGTGCCCTTCAATTTTGTCTGTGGCCTACATCAGTTGTCATGGAACTGTGTCTAAATAATTGTACGCAAGCGGATGACGAACTGAAAATGAAAGACTTTGGGAACTCCGTCGGATGGTCGAAGACGGTCCATCCTCGAACAAACTCTCATCCACTGGAGAAGCTGGTTGAAGTGGCTTACCTCCTCACACTCTGCAGTATTCCAAACGGCACACAGGATAAACACAAGACTTATGTCGGGTTATATATTTTTTAATTTATTTACTTTCTCTCTTTTCTTTTCATCTTTCCTCTTTTTTTTTTTGAGTTTTCACACTTACAGCTGAAGGATATTTAAACTGTTTTCAGAAACATGTTGGTGAATGAGTTCCTCAGATTGACCAATAGCTGCTTCTTTGGTATATTTTAGTGGGTATAGAAGATTAAAAAAAGTATATAAATATATATATATATATAAATATATTGTTAATGTTTTTGTACATAGTTGTTGTCATTCTTGAGGTATTTCCGGTCATAGAAAATGTTTTTACATGTTAGTCTTTTATGTTTATTTTTTCTAATCCAGAAAATCATACTAATTAGCTTTTTTTTTTTTTTTTTGGACTCATGATCAACCAACAGCATTTGGTCTTTTTGCTACGCAATGCCCGGGAGAAGGAGTGTTTGATGTCTTCAGCTTGAGATGTCTGCCGATCATATCAAGATCAAATAAAAATAGTGCTGTAAATAATGCAGCAAGGTGCATTCACAAAGAGGCTCCGGCAGCGCTTCTGTTATTTTCCGTTCTCTCGGTCGGTGTGTTTTTACAGACTGTGTTGTTGTGTTTCTTCTCCTGAGATGATCGTGTGTGTGTTTAAAGGGTAAATGTGCTTTTATCTCATTTAGTAGCAGAGGAAAGAGTTTGTTTCTAACCGTGCCAGATTTAAAAAAGAAACAAAAAAACATACATGAACAAAAATCTTTACAGTATAATATTGCAATATTTTGTGTGGAAATATCCTATCGATACATGGAAGTCAAGTTTTTTTTCTTATATAAATTATTAGTATTGCGGATAGAAATTTAACTTTCGTTAGCCCCCTAGAATAATAAAATCAATTGGTTTTTCAGTTAGCTATTTACATTTTGCTTCAATAAGAATGATTGAAGTGAAAAACTTTACCTTAAAATCATAATTATGTGAAACAGATTTTTTTTGATAACATAATTTGCAGTTGAACGAGGGTTTTATATATATACTGAGAATTTTTATAATGAGAACTAGCAGGTTTTATATGAGCTCACAGACAACAATGAAAGAGTAATGTTTCATGAAATAATATAAAAAGCTCTTAAATTTCTATTCTTGCACCAAATGTATATATGCATGTACTTTTTTTTACTTTAATGTTTATTGGGTTTAATTTCTGTAAACAACCATAAGTATGATTTATATGACTTTCCTTTCACCATCATAAAGGTGAAGATAATGGTTACAAATGTCCATTTTCAAAGAAAGTTGCATATTTATGCAGCACCTTTTATAATTCAGTTAGTCCAGAAGCTCTGACCGCTGTGTTAAAGATGATCCTTTTCTTCCATTTGGCAACAAAAACAGTTTTTGTTAAGCTGATAAGTCTTTTAAATATAAATCTCTCTTTTAATTTCTAACCATTTTTCTATAGTAGGGGGCTAAATTTGACCAAATACGCTGCAATGAAAGAAACAATGATCCAAAAAATTTGTGAGACATTAGTGAAAAAGTACAAGAAAATTACCTGAAAATAAGTATGATAATTATAAACAGTTTTTTTCTTTCTTTCCCAAAACAGTTGTCTTTTTTCCCATGTTTTCTCATTTGTTTGGGGTTTAAAGGTTTAAATATTTGTGATGCGTATCTGAAAGAAGCACAAGAAAAGTGATGTCGCCCCAGGTTTCAAAGGGTTAAGCACTTACAGTTACCTATGTCTGTTTATTTTTAAAAACAAATCATCTTGATTTTCTTTTCCCCTCGAATTTACAAACTTTCAAGAATTACAAGGGTTCTGTGGGAAGTCTGGATAAAGAACAATAACTAAAAGCATAAATCCAAAAACAACAAAAAAAAATAAGACTCTCAACACATTGAAGTGCAGCCTATAAAATGTGCATGTTTGCCAGTATATACGCTGGTAAATCAAAAGCATTTATAAAACTGCATATATTAAATGCTATGTGCAGTAATCAGAGTATCATCTGTAACTGATTACATCGCTGATTGCAGACTGTAGGAGCTTTAGCACAATGATGCCACCTGCTGGGCAACAATGAAATGGCGACTACAGACTGTGTGACGTCAAACTATACCAGGCCAAGTTTTGCACTTTTAAGTCAAATCTGTTTGTGCACAGTGTTGAATATACACTCATTATAATGTTAAAACCTGATGTGAAAAACAAATAAGCTTTCAGGGTAAATTGTTTCAACATTATCATGTAAAGGGCGTAAAGATGAAGAATAATCACGACTATAAGTGTTACTTGTACATACCTGTCTCCCATAAAGACACAGGAAGTTGTATGTGCAATTACAGAAAGGTTTCATTTTAAAACGATGCCTGCATGTAAACTAACTCTTTGAAACCTAGATCCACTTCACTTTTTTCACTTCACTTCAAGTATTTAAACCTTTGAACCATGAGCAAATTGGCTTGAAAACATGGAGGAAAAAAGGCAATGAGCAACTTCCATATGTCGCAAAAATTAGATTTAAAAATTTTTTGTTATTATTATTATTTTTAAAAAGCTTTGGAAAAAATGTCAAAAAAAAACTTTATTTCCACATCTCAGTCTGTTGGGACATCATTAAACACAACCTGAATTGAAGTAAGTACCTGATATGCAACTGAATGACTATACTGCTCCATATTTATTCAGTCATCAAACAAAAAAATCTAAGTAAAGGAGGAACAAAACATCAGGACAAAGTCCACTGTGTAGCTATTTGAATCTTTGAACTGTAGTACATAATCTTTCCCAGCAGATGGAGTCACCCAATTGTTAGAAAATTACAGATGTCCAAAAATCCACTTCTAATAGCCTCTTAAGGACCTCTCATCCATGTTGATTTAAAAATTTTGGAAAAAGTGAATGACAAAATATTTCAAGTGAAACAGGTAAAAGGTCAAAGTCTTTGCTTTACAAAATTAGAGACCTTACAGGGTTCCCACAGTCATGGAAAACCTGAAAAAGTCATGGAATTTCACTATCACATTTTCCTAAAATTTCAATTTTGAGCAAGCAGCACAAGTGTATGGGTCCTTGAAAAGTCATGGAAAGTTTTTTTTAATTTCATCCATGAAAGTGGGTGGGAGCCCTGACCATAACTTGATGCAGAAAAGGCACAAACTGGTTAATAAACCCTTTAACAGTCACAAGAAATGCCTTTTGTAAAAAAAAAAAAGAAAAAGTGCAATGAAATCTTTGTAATGAAATCTATAAAGAAAAAAAAGTCAATTTAATATAATAGAAATAGAACTGAATAGAATTACAGTGTAATTAAAATAATAAAACGCAATGTATAAATACATGTTTAAAATGAAATTTTCATGGCAAAAAATGTCAACCATGTGGTTACAGTGCCTGTTAAAGGGTTAAAAATTCACCAGAATGCAAGATTTTTTTTTTATTGTTTAATTTGGTTTTTGCAGACAGTACAGAATTAACAATAACAATAGGTTATGCCGGAGCATCTGCATTAAGGAAAAAGAAAAAGGAAAAACCCAGACAAAAATTCTGCAAACCCTCCCTCCCATGTGGGTTGTGGCCACAATAAACAACTAATTAGGTAAATATATATATAAATATATATACAGACCCTGAGTAAACAAGCAGGCGCAGACATACAAACAAGACAAATACAGAAAAAGAAGGCAAATATTTATATGTATGTATATCTATATCTATATCTATATCTATATCTATATCTATCTATCTATCTATATATATATATATATATATATATAGATAGATATATATAGATATATATATAAGCGATAATGAAAGCATATATATAATTTAAAGAAAAAAGTATTCATTTAAAAAAGGGGATGGTGATAGTAAGATTATTGCTTATATAGGCTAGTAGGGGGTCCCAAGTCTTGAGGAAAATAAATATTTCACCATAAACATTATCTGAAACCTTCATACTTTCAACTATCATTTCCCCAAATTTTGCACAGATTTTGAAGCATTTGATTATCTCAGATGGTGTAGCTTTTGAACGTGGAAAACATTTTTATAACATTTGGCTCCACCACTGGTGTCCTGCCTGCTTTTACTGCAGCTGCCTGCATGAAAAAAAGCTTTATTTGTGCAAAAATAAAAAGCACCTCCGTTTTCACACAAACTGGTTTCCACCCTGCTGGACTGGGTGTCATCACGGTTAAAGTATTTTTTAAAAATATCAATGCAGCAGCACAGCAGAGCATGCAGGGCTATTGTGCAGAAACATGAGAAACTTGAATGATGTCTGCAGTGAAGACAGTGAGGACGCTGACAGTATGGAGCCAGATCAGGCTCAGAAGTATTGATCGTTTACCAAAAGTAGTGTAAGTGAAAAAATAAAAAGTGAAGTGGAAAAATAAGATTTGAACCTGTAAAAAAAAAAAAAAATGGTACCTGAAAGTCTTGAATTTCGAAATTGAACTTTGAAAAATCCCAGAATGCATGAAAAAAATCTGTTCAAACGTAACTTTGATTCTGTTTTTTAATACTTTTGAATAATTATTTATTACAGTTTGAACAGATTTTTTTCCATGCATTCTGGGATTTTTCAAAGTTTAATTTCAAGACTTTCAGGCACCATTTTTTTTTTTTTTTTTTTTTACAGGTTCAAATCTTATTTTTCCACTTCACTTTTTATTTTTTCACTTACACTACTTTTGGTAAACGATCAATACTCCTGAGCCTGATCTGGCTCCATACTGTCAGTGGGTTGAAAAGGCGGACACGCGGAATGTGTAGCGCTGAAACGGTTCCCACAATGCTTAGAGACGGAAGGAGGCTGGGATTTCTTCTTCAACACCCTCCTCCTCCTCCTCCTCCTCCTCCTGCTCGGCTCCATTACTCCTGAGCCGTGCACTTGTTCCTCCGGAGCCATCCTCTCTGTCTCTGCCTTTCACTGGAGGTTTCTCAGGTACTCTCACCTGCCTTTTGTCTGGAAGTTAAACAGAAAGTTGTGGTTTCGGTGCGGACTGCTGCTGCTTTACTTCAGCTCCAGGTAAGAAGTTTATCAACTTGTTTGTCCGCCCTGTTCATTTAACACCAGCGACAACAATTTACCAAACGGCCGCTGGTTAAAAATGGTAGCATACACAGCGTTGACATTATGGGTTTAGCGTTAGCTTGACGTGCTAACTAACGTTTTCGCGATAATGAAAGCATTTGTTTACAAAGACTGTTTTTAACTCGACGTAACTTTGAAAATTTAGTCCTTTTTTTACTGAAACTTGTTGTTTTTGACTAAAAACAACCGATGTAGTTTTTGTCAGTGTGGCTAGTATCACCTGTATTATCGGAAATTAACTTTATATCTCCATTTGCCAGCTGTTAGCAGCCGTTGGGATACATGTAACGTCAGGCAGGTGTGTAAATCACCTGCAGCCACTCCACAGCTGTTTGTTTTTATCCGTGAAACTAAAAAACAACAAAAAACAGCTGCTTCTGCTGCTATAGTTAGACATTTTATTCAGTGTTTTGAATCCAGGTCAGGTGCTGACTGTCACCTCGGCATTCCTCACATTCCCCCGGATAACACACAAACCCTGATGATAATGTCCTCAAAACTACTATTTTTAATAATTAACTGCATGTTACACGTGAGAGATTATGATGTGATTTAACTGCGTGTTTTAGGATACCATTATATGTCCTCCTGGTTCACTTGAAGTGATTTATAAAGCAACTGGATGCAGTTGAAGCAAGCAACATGTGTTTTAATTTGAAATAGAGCAGGGATTTGCTTAGGGGCCACAAAATGACAGGAGGCCAGGGGCCACTCGCGCCCACACAGCAGCCTTATACATGTTTCTAGGATTTTATGACATTTTTACGGATGTTTTTGTATTTTTGTATTTACTCAAATTCTGTCATGTATGTATTTATTTATTTATTCCACCAATTTGCCCAGAGACTACAGGCGGAAAATAGCAGCTTTGCTAGAACCTGATACAAAGCTTCTCCCCTTGTTTTATCTAAGGTTTATTTTTTACTGTGCACTGTCACTGTTTAAATACGATTACATTACATTTAGGATTTAAGGATATTTCTAGGATTTTAGAACATTTCTTGTACTTTAGATCGTTTCTGGGATTTTCAGACATTTCTAGGATTTTAGGACATCATTGGAATTTTAGGATGTTTCTATTATTTTTAAGGACATTTCAAGGACCTTAGGATGTTTATTGGATTTAGGACATCTCTAGGATTTTAGGACATTTCTAGAATTTTAGGACATTTCTCGGAAGGACTTTCGGACCTTTCCAGGATTTTAAGACATTTTTAGAATTTTCTAGGGTTTTTGGATGTTTCTTGGATTTAAGTACATTTCTAGGATTTCAGGACATTTTAGGATTTTTGGACATTTCCAAGACTTCAAAATGTTTCTGGGATTTAAGGACATTTCTAGGACTTTATGTCTGAGGGACATTGGGACGTTACCAGGATTTTGACATTTTTAGAATTTTCTAGGGTTTTTGGATGTTTCTAGGATTTAAGTACATTTTTAGGATTTTAGGACATTTTTACTTTTTTGGGACATTTCTAAGACTTCAAAATGTTTCTAGGATTTTTGGGACATTTTTAGTACTTAGGATGTTTCTGGGATTTTAGGACATTTCTAGAATTTCAGGACCTTTCTCGGATTTTAAGGACATGTGTCATCCTATTGGGGGCCAGATTTGGCCTGCAGGCCATAAGTTGAGTGTCACTGAAATAGAGCCTCATTTCATACGTGAAATGATATTAAAAAGAAACCGAGAAGACAGCGGTAAAATATCAGTGCTGAAATAAGTTGACATATAAGTTTAGGTTATGGTACTAAAAGGAGTGAAATCCTAAACGTGTTATGATAAATATTGTTGGGTGGATTTATTCTTCTGTCAGTATCGTTTCCTTCGAGTTGATGTGCGTAAATGTAGACTATGAAACCTTTCGAGTTTTGATACTTTTTTTTGCAAAATATGGAGTCAGTTTTTCTGACAGTCTTTTGTGGTAGCATATGTTTGACAGTTATTTCAATAGCGTGTTGTTTAAACGCTCTAAGCAATTAAATAGATTGCCCCAGGAACGAGTCCTTAAACCCGGACACAAGTTAGCATATCAGCACATCCAGTTCCCTCGTCTTGAAGTCACTGAGTATATGCAAATGTTGATTTTTTTTCTCGATGTCTTAAATAAGGTCTGTGGTAAACACAAGCTGAGGAGACTTTCAAGGTTTGTTGTAGGACGTTTTGATATGTTGATATATGTTTGTATCTGTTTGTATTGTCTGTTGTAATGTAATATTATTAGTGTGTGACATTGTTTGTTTTTAGTGAAAAGTATAGTCATCTTTTCCCATTTTGAGATTAATGTTTTTTATGCATGGCCCTTGCTTAATAAAGACTTGAAAAAGAAAAAAAGACAGAAAATTTGTCGGAAAATACCCCATTTGCAAACGTTGAAGCTGTTATGTGTGTAACAAGTGGCTAAATAAGACCACAGAACATCATGTCGAACGTGGCTTTAGAGCCTTGTTGTGTTTGGGATGTTAAGTTATGCACTCATAGTGAAGTTTGTTGATAACGTTAGCTTTTTACCTCTGGCTATTGCATTTAGCCTTCAGAAATCAGAAAAGGAGGTTATCATTTGTGAAGCTCATATTGCTGAACAAAACATCAAAGTATTATAAATGTTTGTTTATCGAAGAGGGAACCAGGATGACGCTAACTTCCACGTCAGCCTGCTAACATTGAGCACTCTGCAAAACACATCTTTGTAGTGCCCATGTTCCTTCCACATTTCAACATTTAATGATCATGAACATACTGAAATTGGAAGAACAACCATCCAAAGTCCTCATGAACGGACCACTGGCCTTGGCTGGCAGAGGTCTCGGCTAACACTAAACTAAAAACATTAAAAAGAATTGTTCAAACATTTAAGTTTGTACATTTTCACCCATAAACTTAAATGTATAAATGGAGAGAAAATGCCACTTGGAAGTGTCAGCTGAAGTGTAATCACTGAAAGCAGATGTGTAAATTGAGTATGAACAGTTAAAGTGACATGATTTAAAATGACGGTTGAAGTTTTAGTATTAAAGGGAATGAAGATGTTAGTTGGGAGTGTGATCAATAACGCAGAATGTATTTTATTTAAAGGAATAAAACATGCATACTGTGCAACAAATGATGGTGTTTGCCATATTCTAAACACATTAAAATAAAGCCTGATAAATCTGCATCGCCGCTAGAATTAATTAGGATTGACACAAAACAAATCAAACACTGGTCCTACTGGTTTCAGTGTCACCTCATTATCACAGTACGCCTGTTAAGTGACTGTATTTAGCAGCTGGCAGTTGAGGAAATAAATGTCTCACAAGAATTAATTCAGTTGGCATTACATGATTGCGACAGTTTTCTGACATGTCACTAAAGTTCAAACTAAAAAAATAATCTTAATGTGAGGGCGTCATTTGTTTGTTTTTTTCAAGAGCATGGCAGGATCTCTAAATAATATAAAGGGAAAATGTGAAAGTATTCCAAACTTTTTAAAAATAAAATATATGAAATATGTAACTAAAAAAACACACTGTAGGCCTCTCTGCTAAGCAAATAACTCAATATGGGTTGCTTAGACAAATGTATTATAACGTATATTAACTGTTAGGGCCCACTTTGATATTACACACTAATTTTAACCAACATCTGTTCTAATCATGAATATCAAATATTCATTAATTTTCAGAATTTTAACCCTTTAAATGCCAGTTTTTTTATGATGCTGCTATGTTTTTACATAGAAAAAAAATATATTTTCAATGCACTACATGCAAAGTAGATTTTTTTTTTTGTAGTTTGAGCGGTTTTCAGTGATTTTGCAGTATGAATGAAACAATTTTGATTACAGTGTATTTTAGACTTATTGTAGGAGCTGAGCTAGAAATTCTAAGAATAAATAAAAACACAGAATTTGCCCAAATGTATGACATATGCAGGAACACAGCCAAAAATATCAAACATTCAAAACATAAGTGCATGCACTGTATTATTCCTGGGTGTCATTCTGGGCTGTTGCCTTGGAATTTGTCATTTTTATTGTCCATCTGACCACATCCACATCATTTTTTATTATTTTTTTTTTACCATATATGGCATATGGAGAAAATACATGCTATTTCCACTGGGTATACTGTCACAATCAATTTTGCTGCAAATCACTGACGTGTCATAGGCTGTGATAAATTACGGCATTACGGCAAAAACCTGGCATTTAATGGGTCAAAATTCTGAACATTAATGAAAATTTGATATTTATGATAAGGACTGATGTTGGTTATGAAATGATTTCAATTAAAGCAGAAAATAATATGAATGCATAATGTTTTTCAAAGCTTGATTTTGGGAAGTACATTTTGTGCACAAAGCGATACGAGTGTTGATATTATTTAAGGGGGCCCTGAGGGTCAAAGAGACAACAGTTTCAGCTCAGTCTCATTTGTTTACAGTTGGGAAGTGCTGTAGGTTACGCAGAGCTCACGTTGCATTGCATACACACATGTGTCATTCATAAGGGTAGGATTCATCTGCTCATACTGACATAGACACATTGGCATGTGTTTACAGCACACTAAAGATCATTAAAAAAACAGACAGTTTCTAGAAGTTAATGAGTAAACTGTGTGTCAAGGCTGGGAACACAGAAAGTGCAACCAAAACCTGTTGCTTTGAGTAAGGATTTCACAGTCAGCTGGTGTTTCAGTTTTTTGAAAAATTATCCTTCTGTAATGACGTGAAACAAAACAAATGCAGCCTCCAGGGTTGATTAAGAGCAAGCAACACGGATCACTGGTTTCTTTGTATCCGTCAGCTTTTACAGCCTCCTCGGGCTAATGGGTATAGTTTCACGGCTGTTAACCGTCGATGGCCTGGTTTCCCTTGTCTTGTGACGAGAGAACATCAGCAACTCTCACTTGTTTTAACAGTCTTGTTGTGGTTGTTGTTGGAGTGATTAGGGCCCATGTATCTTTAAGTGAAACTGCTTTCCACAAACACAGCACTAAGCATTATTTTCGCCCTGTCTCTCTGTCCTCTGCAGGGTACTTGGCAGACTTGCTGGTCTTGTTTTGTCTCTTGCAGGGAATGACCTGTATATCATGCTGCTCTGGTCCCTTTCTGCTCAGCGTGGGTGAATCATTTGAGGTGTGGCTGTCGCTCACAACAAGGGGCTGAACCATACAACCACAATATGGCTAATAACATACCATGGGACTTAGCAACACGTCTTTAAAGAAAGTAAGGTGATAGTGCCTGGGAAAAAGTGCCTAAGGAGGTAGTGCTGTAAAGTTTGTTTGTTTGTTTGTATACTGAGGATGTTCTTGAATGCAACATATGGTGCAGTCATGTAGCCTATGAAAATAGAAAATACTTTATCATCAGTTAAGTCCAAAGCATAGGCTAGTTGCTGCTATTTCTGTCTTAGAAAACAGAAAAAGAAAAGAGTTATGGAAAGTAAGTAGTAGTCGAAAAAAAAAAACATTTATTGTAAAAAACTGTCATGAGGTATTTCGGGCGATTTGAAAAAGCCATATTTTGCAAAACTTCAATGGGAAATTTTTTTTCACTTTTATAGGTCACTAATAGAGGAGTTATTGCATTATGTAAGTCTTCAAAAGTTGTGTGGATCATCCAGCAGTTGTTAATCCACAGTTCCTCTGTGAAATTGTGGACTACCACCTCCAACAAATCCCTCATAGGTTCTCACTCTCACAGATAAGGAGCTTGCCTTACAAATATCGTTTGCATAAAAAATATGACATATGGAAATTATGACAGCTAGAGTGGTGGTTGCAAATGGTGCTGATGTTTTGAACATCCATCGCCATGCTTCTTGGATTTTTTTCCCGAGAGGAGAAGCGGCATAACATAACTCAATGGAAACGCAGTCATGTCGCAATTGTGTTTCATCAACATTTCGAAAATATCGCTTAAGTTCTGCACAGATCTATACTGGAAAACTGTCTGTTGTCACCTACATGTTTTTCATTTACTAGTACTTACTGTCTTTTTCTCAGAGCTGTTATTAAAATAGATAAGTTCAACCAAAAATAAAGGGATCATTTCAAAAATGATGCCCACCTCTAGCAGCATTTAAAAACCTCATGAATGTGAGCCTTTCTAAGCAGTATGCTGCAAACACTGATATTGTGGTTTCCACTCTTGTTCTGCAGGACGTGTTGTCGTGTGTCACACAGGCGAGCCAGAGGCTAGCAGCAGAGCTCCTGTGTCACAACTCCTTTAGTCAAACAGTAATGTGTATGTTCTAGGTGTGTCTGACTTCAAACAACATCTTCAATACAATACAGTTTTTACCGTACCTGGAAAAAATGAATGTTTCTAACCAATTGTGGCTGTATTTAATGCATTTTCAAGCTCATTTGTTCAGTATGATTTATATTACCACTGACATTATTGGGCTGTTAATCTCTTGTTGGATTTGTGACAAGCTTTGCTACTGCTGCCTTTGAGTCCAGTGGAGGCCTTTTGTACACAATGATGGATCAGGCAAATTGGCCCTCAGAGGGCTGTTAGCATGTGCTCACACACACACACAGACACACATAGACACAGCCAGGACCACTGCACTTAAACCAGGACACACACTGCATTCTGTCAGAGTTGCACCAAAGCGCGTTTAATGATTGTTCTTCTGCAGTTTCCTCTCTCGTTTTAACCCACTGGTTTAACTGGATTTTCTCCCCTTTATGTTTTTTCCAGTGTCATAAGAAGACAGCAGAACACGGAAAACATTAAGCAGAAGTATATATAAACAAGGTGAGTCATTCTGGGTCCCAGACATAGTGATGATTGGCATTTAAAGTCATTCAAGGATATAAATGAAGCAGATTTTAATTTCAAAGCGGGCTCTGAAAGGATGTGTCAGTCAGAGGTTTATCATGAAGTAAATAAACATTTTCACACCTTTCTCTACAGAAATGTGCATCACAGAGTCCATAGGAAAATGCTGAGTATATGAGAGCTTATTGACATACATATGCAATGTATCTTTAAAATAGACTTGGAAACATTGATCCATGTATGTGCGAAAAGCTACTGTTCCTCTGTCACTATAATAAATCACATGTAGCACAGCTGTGTGCTCTCGGGCACAATTGTTTTCTTTTTTTTTTGCATGTCTCTTTGCTTTAGAGCTGATCTGACTTGAGCTGTTCTGTCTCAGTTTGCTAAACCAGTTTCCTCTCCACAGGCAAGATTAGTTTAGCAGCAGCCTGTTGTTTGGATTCAGCAGCATGACCTGCAGTCTGCGTTCACAGTACTTTTTCTTTTGCAGGTAGCCTGTCTGTTTGAAGGCCTGTGAGTCAGCAAAGTGCTTCAAAAACAAAAATAAAGGTATGTTTTCATATGCATTTCCTGTTGAGTGACAAGCACTTCATCCTTGAAATCCTTCTTGCTTTTATTGTGGTCCTGGGAAATAATTTTTGTTTTGACTTTTAGTGGTCTTGTTTTACAGTGATGTGGTCTCAACAACTGGTATTGGTTTGACCTTGCGAGTCTATAACCCCATCTACACTGCCTGTTTAAGGTGGTAAAGATGCGCCATTATGCTGCCTAACTGTTCTGTATTAAAGGTACTATCATGGCATAGAGGGGTGGAGTTGTTTCTGTGTAAAAATGCAAATGCAGTGCAAAGAAGGGAGTAATTAGAAGCCCTATAGCCTGATCTCAGACTTTTATTTTGATGAAATTAAAGACGTTTTCACCCTAATTGATGCAGATAAGATGCAAAGTGGTCCGTAGACACACACCCCGCCCCTCCCAAGTTTAAAATTAAGCCCACACCTTTGTATTGGTGCTTTTTATTTAGATTCAGATCTATCAGCCCAGTTGGTGGGCTGGGACGACTCAATTTCACTGTAGTGTCTGCTGCATGTGACAATAAATCCTCCTGAATCACCCAGTATTTATGTTTCTGTCTTGTTTACCTACAGTCTGTCTCCATCTCTCTGTCAGCTCTGGGGAGAGTTTTTCTCCCCCGGCTTTCCATGGCCTCCCTGCCTGCTCTCTCAGTCCAGGCATGACAGTCACCCCTAAGAAACACAGCACTCAGCCCGGTTCCTCCTCTTACAGCAACACAAGTTCCAGGTTGGTGAAGATTTATTTAAAGAACTCATCTCCATCATGCACCTTTTGTGTCTCAGGCCACATTCACAGATCAACCCACAGTGTCCTTATTTATCTCAACATGACACAGATTGTATGTCAGTCACTGACTCTTGACTGGAAAGCAAACAGTTGCATGTTTTTCCGGGTTCATTGTCAACAGAGATGTGTGCTACAAAACCTGATTCTGAGTTATGTTATGTTTTTTGTTGTTTTACTGGCATTTTTCCTTTTGACCTTTAAATTGTGTTACACTCAGTATCCGATAGATAAAATCAGCCGTTCAAGTCTGATGGAATCTCCAACACTGAAAAAAGCAACAGCACTCACCAATTACAATGTGTGATAATGTGTATAGTTTTTTTGTGCGTTTGTGTTTCTGTGCTGACATCACTTTTACCTGTTGAGCTGTATCTCATCACATACCATCTAGATCAGGTTCGGTGCAGATGGATGAGATCGATGCGCTGCGTTTGAGGCACTCCTCTGAGGACTCTCTGTCCCTGGCTTCCAGTACTGAGCCCATCAACCTAGAAGGTCAGTGAGTCAGCAGGATGAGAAACTGATGAAAGCTCCCTCTACGTCCTTCGTTTTAAAGGGCGCACTATTCAAATAGTAAGATGCACCTACACATGCTTGTCGACAACGTGCCAAAGCTGTAAATGGGTGAAATAGTACATCATTATGAAGAAAATATTAACTATATTCTTTAAAATGTAAACATAGCAGAGAACAGAGCAGAGCTGCTGTGCAGTTGAGAGCGCACACAGAGGCAGCCAAACTTCATCGCTTATTTCAGAACATAAGTTGTGCTTCCTCTGTTAAGTTTATAACTACAGTTTTAAGTTTTCAATCAGACTTTATTTGTATAGCACTTTGCATAAAAATGGGGGAACACATGCTGAAGTTTTGATAAATGATAAAAATGTAATTTGTTGAAGTTATTAAAGATAAATAAAATTCTGTAACAATAGAGGTAATTATGAATTATGAAAACTTTATTGTCCACAAATGTGAAAATTTGCCATCAATTTCCTTATAAAATACATAAAAGACACCCTAAAAAATATAAAAAAGACAACAATACATTCCATGTAAATAGTATAAAAATCGTTCTTCAGTGATGTACATGATCAGTTTTATTTATTATTTATATAGTGATACATTGTAAGTTTTATTTATTTTATCATATTTTGTCAATAATTGATAGAGAGAAAGAGTAATGCATTATTTGTAGTGCTGCAGTGGCATTTTTGATAGATATCCACTAAAGTTTTCTTTTTGTTGACTTAATCCCTACTCTATTTTTGTAATAAAACAGTATGACATGACTATAAACTGGCGCCATGTAAAAAACATTTTTCCCACAGAAGTGCAGCCATTTAAAAATGATTAAAAAAACACTTGTGTGTGACCAAGAATGAATCACTGAGATACAGACTCACATGACCACAAAGCACAAGTCTTGTTTAGGTGATCCATGTCCTTGCGTGACTTTCTGCTTGTCATCCAGATCCTCATTATGATCTGCTGCGAGGCGAGCTCGAGTCCGACCACCAGAACCTGGAGGCGGAGTCGTGGAGCGTGGCTGTGGACCAGAACTACCTGAAGGCCCTGAACAAAGAGGCTGTTAAGAGACAGGACGTCATCTATGGTACGCTTAAACAGCTAAATCTGTCTGTAAATAATCCCAAAAATATCTCTAGTAATCATGTATCATCTTTTTAAAGTGTGTGTATATACAAACAGAACTTTCTCATGTCGCTCTCCCGTTGAAGAAGACATAATAATCGCCCTTATTAAGATGACAGTGCCTGTAATTATGATGTTGATTGATGCTATCTTTAACTCAAACACTTCTTCTTTGATAATAACTATAATGACACCGGCAATTATGTTTACTTTGAAGTACACTTGTGACCTGGTTGGACTGCTTTTATGTACCTTCACAACTTTGTTTTTTATTATTCATAATTTTTGTCATCGTACTCTACTCAAATGTTCTGTATGTTTTAGACACTGAATATGCTAATAAAGAGTCCCTCTTTGTCAATTTCTTAGAGTTGATCCAGACGGAGATGCACCATGTTCGCACCATAAAAATCCTTCTCCGTGTCTACATGCACGAGCTGAGGCAGTCGATGCTGATAGAGGAGGCCAAGCTGGAGCGACTGTTCCTCGGGGTGGAAAGCCTGCTCACCCTCCATCAGCACTTCCTTAACCTCCTCAAAGTGCGCCAGAGCCAAAGTCAGGAGGAGGGAAGTCCAAACAACTACCAGATCAAACAACTGGGGGATATTCTCATCGCTCAGGTAATTTTACAGCATCACATAGTATCCATATTATATCACACTTCACTTTTTTTTCCCACTAGCACAAACTCAAGCAAAGGAAACCCTGCTTGTTTCCCAGAAAAAACAAATCTTAGAAGAACACACTACATTAAAAAAAAGTATTAATAATAAAATAAAAGTAGCCAAGTGTTTTCTTAAACATCTGTCATTGTATCTAAGAAATGTTAAATAAAAAAATGCGCAGTTGATGCCATTTATTTAGTCAGCCTTTCAGTGACAGCCAAGCAAGGCCCCCACACCTCCATCCTCTTTCCCTGACATTTTATATATATCTTCATAATGTGCTGCTGAAGAGAGCCGCTCTCTAATTAAAAGGGACAGTTTGCTTTGAGGGGAATTTTACCCAGAGATAGTTTACCATTTTGGCATTTCAGCTGTCACCGTCTTTGTGTTTTGGAGCCAGAACAGACCATATTTAAACAAGAGGGTGGCACCTGTCACTCAAGCAGCCCTGTCCTTAAATATGTGTAACTTTGGGCATTAATAAAATGTAAATGAGTGAGTTATATAAGAATTCACTTCCCTTACAGTTGCCATGAATTTTGAAATTAGCATTAGAGACCAAAACCGTTTTCTGTAAACATGTTTCTGCGGTAAAGTTGGGACTTTTAACATGAGGGGGGGTCTTTGGGGATTTGCTCTGTTTTGGAGCCAGCCTGAAGTGGCCAGTAGTGCAACTTTTTGGCATTTCCGCATTGGCTTTGTTGCTCAGCCTCAGAGGTTGCTGTCCCTTTCTAAATCATTTAGGCTGAGTTTCCAAAGCATTTTTTTCTAACAAAGAATGGCTGGAAAAATGAGCATGACTATGCAAATTTAAAACTTTGACAATTATTGGTATTCCACTTACTACATAGAAACAGCATTAAATTCTTACTGCTTTGTAAAGTTAGAAGGCTGTCTAGTTTTTTGGGGGGTAGAGGAATTAAAGTAGTAAGGGACTTAATATTTTCACAGCTTTTATTTTACTCCCCCAAGTTTATATAAAACACTCATGATATGGAAACTTTAAAAGATTTTCAGCTACAAGCTCTCTGAGTGGGAACAGAAAAAAGTCTTTGTCTCTTTAAAAAAAGATACCTGGTGAAAAGTTTTTTTCTCTGAGCCAACAGGTGAAGGTGTATGCTGTCCTCTAATTGGGAACAACTAAAAAAAAGAGGCTGATGCTCAGGGGAAGAAACTCCATATGGCTTCACCGACACATCCAGTTCCACAGTTTGCTCAGTGTATATTTACAGCTCCTTGATTCTATATTTACATTATTACACAGACATCTACAGCAAATAGTCTGACGTAGAATACTGCTGCTTAGCTCAAACAACAACGCACATTTTGTTCAGTACATTTCAATATTTGGATGGCCTACCTATATTTTGAAAATTAGATGCACCTACTTAGCTGGCATTGCTCACAGCCCAACATACAGCACATTGTCAATATAGTCAATTAAAAAAATGTTTTTCAATTGTCTTTTTTATTGAAAATGAATACATAAAAATACACCCGTGGATCAGCTATGGTCACAAAACATATGTCTTCATTCCAAACAGAAATGAAACATATTAAGTCTAGCTAGGTCAGAGTCAGAGGTCCATAAAAGGTTCCCGTGTTTTCAGTAATAACTTTAAACAAATTGAATATTGGTGGTTCCAGTTCAACAAGATGCCTGTCTTTTACCACACTGGATATCATACCAGTCCTTTTCACAGATATGGGGTCCATCGTCTTGTCTAGTTCTGTACCAAAGTGGTACTATGCTCATGTAGTGTCCAAAAGAAATTCTAAAATCTTAACTGTCGGGTCATGATCCCGTATATGTTTTACATCGACGACACCTAAAACCACTTTATCTAAGATTAAGATATTGTTTATAGTGCACTCCTGTTTCTCTTGCATAGCTTCACCTCACACTTTATACAGTACATCTATCCACCTGTCTGCGTCATTGTCACTCGCTCTGCATGTGCCGACTAAGTGTACAGGTGTCCATAGGAATGGCTGGTATGTCTGAAACGCACCAGTCAGGGACAACAGACGGGTGTGTTTGCACCATGAGACCAGAAAATATGCTGCGTCAGTGGCATCACATTCCCGGAGAAGCATTTTTACTTCTGTAATAGAAGTACAGATACACCAGAGACTTCTGTTCTGAAGTATTATCATACCCCATTGTAGCAGTACATGTGAAAAGAAGAGCAAATTTCACAAAAATATGACATACATACATACATTGATAATGTATGTATGTATGTAATACATACATACATTAATTAACCAGTGAAACAAATATTCTAACAGCAGTGGGTGTTAAAGTTAAAATAAAGTCCATTATTCCCTCTCCTAAACTAAAGACAATGGTGATATCATATGTTGACAATAAATTCAAACCAGCATTGTTACTACTAAATTGTATGCCTTTTGGAAAATTATAAATTTTAATACCTTTCTCTTTTTGTGTTAGTTTTCAGGTGCACTGGGAGAAGGGATGATGGAGTGTTACAGTGTTTTCTGCAGTCATCAGACTGAAGCCATCAGCTTCTACAAAGAGCAGCTGCAGAACAACAAGAAACTGCAGGCTCTTATGAGGGTGAGCAACTTTCACTCAGTGGTCAATGTATGCACATGGACATGGTTTTCTTCAAGAGGGCTTGTGGTTTTGTGTTGTCACAGTATAAAAGCATTATAGTAGGCAAAACAAAAACTTTAATTGAATTAGTCTTAAGTATCAGTATCTGAGAGCCGCTACAAAAAGAAAACAGTCTAATTCTTAACCTGAGAAAAATGCTGCAAGTCTTCAAACACAAAACCTCTCATTTTTTTATACAGAAAATAGGTCAGCTGCCCCTGGTGCGAAGGTTAGGGATCCCTGAGTGTTTTCTGTTGGTGACTCAGCGCATCACGAAATATCCCGTCCTGGTGGAGCGAATCATTCAGAACACTGAAGGTAAAAGTCTTAACTGCATCTCACCGACTTGTTATCCCACAATAAAATAAAGAAAAAAAAAGACTGTCTTTCTGCCTGCATCCATTTTTGCCCAATTAATCTGAAATTGCACATGGGCATTGACAGTTGCCATAGGTAGAGACTGATGAAGCCCTTTGTCTCATTCAGCCACTGCCTGTACCTGTTTTGTATAAAAATACTATGTAAATACGGACAGCGCCACCCTGCCTTTGCAACCCACACTGTGGTCGAAGGTGGAATTGCAGCTTTAATGACAGAAATAAACCATTATTTTTCCATTCTTTCACAGTGGTTAAAAACCTATGCTCTTACAAAGCAGATTTCTTAGCATGTGGTCTGAACAAAGTCTCCTGAAGTCTGCATGTAGCTGCAGTGCACATATTCCCGGGTGTTGACTAGTAGTTCTTATATTCTGTGATCAGCCTTTGACAAAGTGAAATCACTGAAGTCCAACAGGCCACCGTCTTTGGTAACACAAATGCTGACTAGAATGGTTGCATGTATAAGATGTTTTTTATAAACTTAGACCGGTGGATTAATATATTTCATGCTCCTTTCAGCTGACACAGACGAGCACAAGTCACTGGTTCAGGGTTTGACGCTGATCAGAGACACCATCTCCCAGGTGAATGCTCAGGTCAGTGAATACGAGAAAGTGGCTCGTCTGAGAGAGATCGGTCTGCGTCTGGAGCCAAAATCTCAGGGCCGGCTGAAGGACGGCCGGGTTCTCCGCAGGGAGGATCTGCTCCAGGGAAACAAGACACTGCTGCACGAAGGCACCGTCACTTGGAAGACCTCCGGCAGACAAAAAGGTTTGTGACATTGTGGCTGTTTTATTTCCCTGTGTATTAGAAATGATGACTAGAGTGGGCACCCCATTTACAAAGGTTATGTCCTTGCTGTAGGGGCCGTGGGTTCGATTCTTGCAGCATGTCATCCCCTGTCTCTCCCCCTTTCATGCTATCTGTCCTATCAAAAAAAGAGCCCCCCCCAAAAATCTTTAAAAAAGAAATCATAACTAAATTACAACTTATTTCAGTATTTGCGTATTAACCATGACGAAGAAAAAAATGTCTCTTTATCACTGATTGTATCACAGTATTACTATTATTATGTCATTATTATGAAGACAGTGCAGCAGATCGAGGAGTTTGAGTCACTGGGTGGATAATTGGTCTGACAGTCCGATCAGAGAGCCAGTTAGAGCGATGGATGTGAGGAGCAGCTGCTGCAGAACTTTTAGTCTCAGCACATTAAGTTCAGACCATTGCATTAATTTAGGTTAATCTTTACTGGGCCTGGCGTTCTGCTGCTACGATTGTGCCCAGAGTTTGCTCTGCACTCCAAGAGTGCAGTGCAATGAATAATGTGACAAAGTATGTATATTCCAATAGTGCTCCTAATGAACGACCCATCTCCAAAACTGTAAAACCAATACATGGTGGCAGATATCTTAATCATGGTGGGCAGCCACAAGTAATCAATGTGTGTGAAACTCTGTATCATGTCCTGTGTGTACTCCCTGTATGGAAACACCTTAATTTGTCATCCTTTTTGTACATGACACAAAACCTTTCATACACCTCTAGCTACGCTTTCGCTTTTCCCTAATGGGGTGTATGTGTGTGCACTGGTCGAATTTCGAGGAAGCTTTAAGGGATGATGTATCAATATACTGGATTACTGCAGTATTATAGCACCAACATTTGTTGATACTCGTTTACTTTGTGTTTTAATATGAGGTTCAACTTCGGGGCAGTTTGCTTTTATGAAAGACGAAATATTCAGAGAACCAGTACAGCAGCATATCTTTAAGTGATTACTGAGGTCTCGATTATTGACAGTCACACAACAAGTCCATCTTCTATGGCAGCTTGAGTCACAACATTTAGCTCCTCTGTTGCTGTGATGCTGAAACATTTGTCTCCCTGCAGACATCCACGCTGTGCTGCTGTCAGATGTGCTCCTCCTCTTACAAGAGAAAGATCAGAAGCTTGTATTTGCTGCTGTGGTGAGTTCTGCCCAAGATAGATAATGATAGACAACTCAACTCAACTCAGTTTTTTTTTTTTTGCTGAGAAAGTACCCGTCACTCTCTACTTTATTATTTGTACATAAACATTTTATACCTTTTCTTTTTTTCAACTTTTTCCACATGGACAGAGGCAATAATAAGTAAAACACACAGGCTTATTTTCACATATGTCAAAGCACTTTAAGGGAAATTTGTGATATTGAGTTTTCAATAATAATAATAACATTGATTTGATATCTTGCACGATATGATGTCATAATCAAGGAGCGATTGTGATAATTATTTGAATAAGAGTAACACCTGCTGTGTTATCGTGGCTCATGCAGGATAACAAACCACCAGTGATCTCCCTTCAAAGGCTGATAGTGAGAGAAGTGGCTCATGAGGACAAAGCCATGTACCTTATCTGTGCATGCACCACCAGCATGCCGGAGATGTACGAGATCCACACACGCTCCAAAGAGGAATGCATCACATGGACGGCACTGATACGGGAAGCTGTGAACTGGTAAGATGAGGACATCCGGGAAGAGAGATGAACCGGTTTTATTGGGAAGTGCAGCACAACTTTTTTTTTTATTACAAAAGTGTCATTGAATAGTTGCAGCTGTTTATGTTAATATCACAACAACCTGATGATAAGACTGAGATGTGACTGAAATAAGTGCGCCATAATTTAGTTCTGTGTTAGAGATAATCAGTGAAATTCTTGTAGCCTTATCAGTAGTAAATTTCACGTTACTCAGCCAGTTATATTATCTTGTGTGCAAAGTTGACATTTTGGCTTCAAGTTCCTGCAAATTATAATCTCATTGAGATTCCTAAATGAAAATAATTCCTTCTCTTTGGAACATAAATGTGCTTAAAAAATGTCAAGGCATTTCAAGTTTCTTCTACAATTTTTTTTTTTTTTTAATAAATATCTGGCTTTTTTTTTAAATAGATACATTTTCAGAGAGACATGAGAACTGTGCGGGTTTTGAATACACAGACCGAATGTCATGGAAATCTTTTCCGTGCTACATTTGTTGAGATTCGTGCCAGCATTAAACAAGCTGAATGAAGAACCAGCCAAACAATGTTTCCATTCTGACATAAACCACATTCAATTTTTCTAAATTCAGTTCAGTTTAATTCAGTTTTATTCATAAAAAACATTAGCACAAATCACAGTTTGCCTCAGAGTGCTTTACAGCATACGACATCCCTCTGTCCTTGGACCCTCACAGTGACTAAGGAAAAACTCTCCCCCCAAAAAAACTTTTATAGAGGGGGAAAAAGCAGAGGAAACCTCAGGAAGATGACTGAGGAGGGATCCCTCTTCCAGGACAGACAGACGTGCAACAGATGTTATAAAGAACAACAAACAGAATAGTACATCATGAGATGACAAGCACAAATTTACAATAGCTGGTACCACGCACGTGCATGCATGCACAGGTTGCACCCTTTTTGCTAACTGGCATGAAGAACAATTAATCAGCTGTCTTTTTACTGATGAACAATGTTTCTACAAAATATTGGGCAAGTCTGTTAATACATTTGAAGGCGATGCGCCCTTTTGCAGTAAGTTACTTCATCCCCACACCGGCATGAACACAGACGCTTGACCTCAATGCCAAATATCATTCTCTTAGGGAAGGGCAGAAACTGTTGCCAAAGTGCAGGGAAATTTTTGTGGAGCAACCGAACAACCAACCATCAAAGCAAGCTACAGAGCTGCTGGTCACAGCAAACACAACTTAAAAGCACAACAAGTCGACCATTCTCAAATGGAAAAAATACATTTATTCAAAAGAAGAAATGAACTGGTAAAAAATTTAAGTATAAAAAAAACGATACTGATGAAGATGTCTTTTCGATTCAGCTACCCAGAAGAGGCACTGTACCGCGAACTGACTGCCAGACTGCAACACTTTCAAGGTAAGACAGACGGTCGTACTCTCCTACACACAATTTTTAAATTTATTTATGGGAAGACATTTTTTGACTCTGAGACTCATTCAACTGATTATTTTTATCTACTGCAGAATTGTCCAGGTGGTGCACACATTTTCTACTCACACATGCTTAAGAAACAGCTCACTTATGTGCCTGTAGGACAGGGTGTTCCCAAAAATCAATGCAAAACCGTTTCATACGGAGCCAAACTTAAAGCCCTTAGAGGTTCTATGAAACTGTTAATGAAATCTCTGGCTCTTTAGATATGCTAAAGATGAGGGATGACCAGATAAAGCAAAGTCTGACAGAGAAGCAGCAGATCTTTGCTGCTCTTTATGAGACTGTGACGGAGCAGGAAACCCCCCACAAAGGGCTGCTGCTCCGAGGAGACGCCTCTGACCTCCAGCTGGGGGGGACGCTGCTCAGAGGAGCCATCAATGAGGGTAAGAGCCGAGCCGACAACTTGTTTACAAGAGCCTCAGTTCTGTGACTCAGTCTTGTTTATAATGATTGGAATAATGAGGCGATTGTTCAGTATCAGTATGTGCTTGTTAGCAACAGTATGAAAACATTGTCACAGCTTTGTCAACAGACTCCATATTTAAATTCTGGAGACCTTTACAAAAGTAAAGATGAAATCTACTCTGCCCTGTTTAAAGTCATGACTCAGAGAGCGCTGATGTCTTTTAAGGAGGAGATTAAGGAGTTGTTTTTTTCTTTTGTCTGCAGTGGAAACCCTGCAGAACCTGCTCTCCTCAAGAATAAAAGACCCAAACCTTCTTATGGATGAGAGACAGACGCAGGGGGGGCTGCTCATGAGGGCTGAGACCTTTGGAGTGGCTGACAGTTACCCTGGAGCAAGCGCCATAAAAAGTAAGCTGCCATAAAGCCGACATGTTTGTGACATTACCTCGTGCATGTTAATGTTAGTGTGCTGACAGTGAAGATTGAAAGTAAAACATGGCTAGAATATTTAACGACAGGTTGACAAAGGTTTATGTTTTATTGTCTAAAGGAAAACTTCAGTATTTTTCAAACTGAACCTCATTTTCCTGTGTTTTTGTGTTTAAGTGACAAATGAAGAAAACATTTTTTTTTAAATTGTACACCATCGATTTTTCATGTACATCCATAAAAGGACTTGAAGTGTCTTAAATTTAACTCCATAAATATTAGGCTGTAAAATTCATTAAACAGTCTTAAATTTGAATCTGTACAATGTTAATTGCCAGAAACATTTCATGGAATTTCATTTATCCTTCTTTTAAATTTCTCTCCATCAAAACGAGTCAAGCTCTTCAGTGTGAAAGTCCACAATCAAGATGTTACAAGACTTAGACTTAGACACTTAGACTTATACAAATAATTATGTCTTTTTACTTTATACTTGCAGTTACCTGTTGGCAAAATGTAGATTAAACAAACTCACAGTAGTAATCATATTTCTACACAAAACCTATCACATATAAACTACTTATTTGCTATGCCCACATAATTTTTTTTTTTAAAGTTTTGTCCAAAAATCAGTCTTAAATGATCTGGACAAGTTCTTGAAAATAACTGAATTTAAGTGCCTGATACCTGTGCTTTGTTTCAAGCAAGTGCCTGTTTTTGTTACCATCAGGCTCAGATTGTTACTGTACGTGTCTGACAGCATCACCGAAAGCACCCTACAGAGAAATGTAATCTTTTTCACTCATCTGGTCTGTTTGTTATTGTGTGTAACCAATCTCACTCAAAAAAGGTCTGTTTCTTGACTGAGAGATCTTGACTCATATTGAATACGTGAAGTGTGTTGACTTTGGATTTCATTCTCTCAGATGGAGATGCAGCTGAGAGGCCAGGCGGCAGCGATGCCATCCCGGTGTACATCAGTCACAACACCAGTGACCCTCAGCTCCGGAAAAGTCACAGCTCAGAGAGCCTCGAGCAGTCGGTGAGTGAGATTGATTTAAGAGTCTAAACTCTAATAAAACATTAAGGATTTACATTGTTTGTGCTGTTTTGCTTCAAGACTGATGAGGACACACCAGACGGCTATTTATCCTCCATTAACGTACCTGAGGCGGAGGTAAACCTTCTAAAACTCATTCTTTCTTTTTCATTTGTATTCTTTTCTGCAGGAATATGTCTCCGTCACTGCAAATCTGTGTGCATTATTTTTCTCTGTAGGTGTACGACAGGGTGATACTGCTCGGACAGCGGCTGTACAGCTTAGAGGTAAGACCTAAATTGATCATGAGTATTGTATTAACTTCTTGCAAAAGTGTTATTGAATTTTTTTGCTTTCGGCTATGGTTGTGAAGCTAAACTGATGCTTTGTAAGCGAAATGCCAATAGTTTTCTACAACAGTAATAAATTGTTCTTTTGTATTCATTTCCACAACGTGTAGGCGATCATCGCCCAGCAGGACAGCCAGATTGAGCTGCAGCACGCTTTTCAGATGAAGAGCAAGCAGCCCGCTCGTCATTACAGCAGCCTGCTGCTCGAGCAGGAGAAGCAGCGCAACTTAGAGAAGCAGAAGGAGGAGCTGGCCAACTTGCACAAGCTGCAGGCGCAGCATCGAGAGGAGCAGCAGCGCTGGGAGAAAGAGAAGGAGCGGCAGAGGATGCAGATTGAGGCGCTGGAGGCTCAGCTGCAGCAGAGGGAGGAGGACTGCCGAAAGTGGGAGGAGAAGCTCAAAGAAGAGAAGGCTGAGCTGGAAAAGTCGAAGGAAGACTATCAGCAGGACCTGGAGAACCTGAGGGAGTCCACAAAATCAGTGTACAAGGACAAAGAGCGACTAAGTCAGGAGATGAAGCGTCTAGAGAAAATAAAGAAGCTCATGCCAGGACACTCCAACTATGATGATCCTTCACAAGTGAGGAAGAGGACGAGAATTTGATTGAATGTTTTGTTAAAGATATACTTTGCATTTTCATAATAGAGGTGTAAAATATCAGGGCGCAACATAATCAGAGCGTCATCGCCCCTAATTTAACGTTGACACTTGATAAGTAACTTCAACAGTGGCACTGATTTACAGTGCATTTAGAAACATATACATTTCATTAAATATTTTAAGAATAAATACAAAAAGTGTCAGAATATACATCTTTCTAAAGAAGCACAAGTGCCTGTTCAGTCAGGATATATTTATTTTTAGTGTGAACAATAATTTATTATCTAATGAATTGTGAAAAGTTCGTTGGTGATTGGTCTCCATGGTGATGTGCATATTTCGGGCGTAGAGTTGCCATGGTTGGTTTAGGAATATTCCCTCAGATGGAGTCTAGACTGGTGTGGTGGTGGAGGTGAAGAGAGGGATGGCTGATGGATGAGGAGGATGATCTCTGAATGAAATGAGAGCGTAAAGAGTCTTCCTGATTCACTTCTACCTGTGAACATTACCTAATGAAGCTTGTTGAAATTTAGGAAGAGGATTTATCTCCTTGAATTAATACGGTTTGAGTCACACGTGTCCTTTTTCTCCCCAGTTCTGGAATCTCTCCAGTCACCCGTCTTTCAGGGGAAGCACCGTGAACGGAGGTGGGACTTTAACAACAAAGCCTCACATTTTGCCCACAAACTCCAACGAAATTCCTCCAAAGGTTCCACCGCGCAGGGAGAGCATCAGCCCCATGCCGGTCAAACCCGAGCTGCCGGTCCACCTGATCAGCACCACCAACCAGGAGCACAAACCTGCCGCCGTGCAGCAGCAGATCCCCACCAAGCTGGCCGCTCTGTCCAAGGGGAAGGAGAAGGGCTTCAAGACGAAGGGGTCTCACCAGAGAACGCACAGCGCAGGTCAGGAGACAGGACTTTAACATCATCTCTGACTTGACTTTGGCAAATTTATTTTTATGAAAATGATTTAAAACTGGTGCTATAAAGAGTGTTTTTAGAATACAACAGACATTATAAACAGAGAAACATTTTAAGATCCATGAACAGAACTGCCACATTTTATTAAATGTTGGTTTGAAACATTCAGCTGCAGCTGATTACATTGTTCATCAGCAGTGGGCTCAGTGGTTTGCACCACAGCTGGTTAATAGCTCAATCAGATTCAAATGCCTTTAAGATTGGGTTAGTATGTCAACTTGCATGGTTACAGCACTGACCCCGGACCTGTCTTTCCTCATGTAGCTGGTATAGACGTGAGCCAGGTGCTGCCCATCCGAGTGACGGGGAAAGAAGGAGGCAGTCTGAGAGCCAAAAGGAACAGCAGTCCTCAAAGAATCCACCAGTCAGGTACCGTCGATCAAAACAGAAAAGACTTCTCACTCTGTCACTTGTTTCCATTCACCTTTTTCACATGAGATTTGAATTGATAGTCTCAAAAACTTCTAGTCTGCAACACTCACCCCCAGTCTGAGAAACAAGGAGGATACATGGTGTAAAAAATAAAATAAAATACATTTAAAAAAAACTTCAAACTGTTCTTCCAGAGCGAGTACAGATGCCAGAAGAACAAAAACTAAACGATAAAAGCAGTTTAGGTTTACCACAGTCTATTTTAGTGTTTAGTATTTGAACCTTAAGCTTAGATGGTATTGAATTAATTTCTATTCCTAAAAAATATATTTTTGGGGTTGTTTTTAGCTAATTTTTTTCTACAATTTTGGCCTTTATTAGACAGGTAGCATGAAAGGCGCACAAGCCGTAATCGAACCCACAGCTGCGAGGACACTGCCTTCACACATGGGGCACCTGCTCTATCCACTGAGCCACCTGGTACCCCATATTCTCAAAACCTGTTGCTTAATGGTAGAATAATTGATTCTGTGGAGGTGACTATTTTTATATACAGCTTATCTGATGGTCAAGTGTCTGAAAAAGTTTGATTATTGTTAGATGTTCAGAGGGGCCAGTGACGCAGTTATGATCCCTTTTGATTAATAATCGCAGTTAGGAGGTGATAAAATAGAGCAATGTGACATGTCGAAGCTGCTATTCGTCTTCTTTCCTGTATGTGGCGGAGGAGGCTAAAAAGTGAAGTCACATCATCATATCGTTGGGTTACAACATGTACGCATTAAAATCTGGTCTGCAGTTGATGAAAGGTTTAGTAGCAGGTGAATTAGCAGAGAACATGGGGATGATTGATTTGTCTCAATGAGGCGTCTGTACTCGGCCTAGAGTCGTAATATTCTTGTACAAAAATTAAAGATGGGTGAGAGTAACAATTCTGCAATTATTAAAAAGTCTATAATTAAAACACATGAACGAATAGTTTCTGTATGCAAACTCTGAATTGTTTATCAGTGCCATCAATTTAAGTTTGTCCACATATTGAATCAGGCCGAGTGCAGCCAAAAAGAGTGCACACTCTGCTGACCTACGATACATCCATGGCCGGGACCCTGCTGTCAGCTGCTCGTATGAGGTGCAG
Organism: Plectropomus leopardus; assembly: GCF_026936395.1. Lineage (NCBI taxonomy): Eukaryota > Metazoa > Chordata > Actinopteri > Perciformes > Serranidae > Plectropomus > Plectropomus leopardus. The sequence goes on along the minus strand of NC_142187.1, from coordinate 28,702,638 downwards.
GTCGGCATGTGTAGATCTGGTTAGTGACGGAGCAGCTCCGCCTTGTGGAGAATCTGAAACCTGTCAAACATGAGTTAGGAAGTTTGTTTGTGTAACCTGGTTTCATAATGATCAAAAAAGATACAAAGCTGTTTTTTAAAACTGCAGGCAGTGCAGGACATTTGGGTCGTGACACTTATTTCTGGCTGCTTCTCAAAGTGTCTTTGAAGAGAAATATTATTATGGATTTCTTTTTTTTTTACGATTTAAAACTGAGACATTATGCTGTGGTGTTGAGCAATATCAGTATCTATTACTGCCTTTGCTGAACAAATCTGTCAGTTAAACAATTTAAAATAATTCTCCCACATTTTGGTTCATAAACTTCTGTCCCATAACTTGTGCTTGGATGAAATGATCATGCCTGCGGTCATTATTTATGTATTTCCTTATTTCACTGTCTCTTCAGGAGCCTTCAACCCTCCAGAATCTGTCCACAATGTGAAAACGTCTCAGTCCTTCAGCACAAACAAGAGGAGCAGCAACGAGGCGCCGCCACCGCCGCCTCCTTTCCCCAAAGAGGTTCTGGAAAAGGGCAAAGAGAAGGTAATATTCCTTTAATCATAAAATACAGACTGGAGTTTGGATGATGCCTTGTCCACCATAAAGACTTTTACACACGGAGAGACCGATGGACCTTTTAAAAGGACTTTTACACACGGAGAAACTGTTGGAGCTGTTAAAAGACATTGGACATGACTTCATGACATCCACGTGTATCCATTATGAAGCGGACCGTCACTCTTATTGCATTTTATGGTATTTAAGCGAATGTTAGCATTCAGATGAGCTGAACATGGAAAAAAATAGGTGTACATTTTTCAGTTTAAAAATGGAAAAAAGGGCCCATTTGCACATTTGGAAAGATTATATTTTAAAGATACTGGGAAACCTTTTATTGCCAAAGACTTTCTTGAGAAGTTCTTTTTTATCATTTCTATTTTAAGCGACAGCAGGTTGTCTTTAACCGTTCAGCACTCACGTCTTGACTCTTTTTAATTTAATGAATGATAAATGTGGTGAGAGGAAGCTGTAGATTTGCCAGCTTTTACATCTGTTTAGATTTAAGATGCCAGCACAAACATTTTACTTCAGAGCGAATCAAGAAGGCTGTGATATTTATCGTGTGGTCCAGTTTGTCTGATAATCACATCATAATTTAATAGAGTATGCAGAAGAAGCTACATTTTGGCTGTGAAGTTATTGTCTGTAAATACTATCATGACTCGGTATCAGCAGGGTTTTTTCAGGTGACTGCTGGAGGCATTAATGAAAATGTGAGAGACTTATTTCTGACATTGTTGTTAAATAATGTTCTAGCATAATTTAACATTTAACTCTTTATGTTGATGACTGACAGCTGTTGGTTAAATCTTCCAGATCCCCACTGATGGGTCATTAAATTAAAAAAAAGAGGGTTGACTTGACAGTTTTGAGTTTGTTTGTTTTTTTGTCAATTGACTTCATTTGACTGCAGAAAACCGAAAAAAAAAACAAGATTTGTAACTTGAGCTGACTCAAATCTAGAGGTGATATTTGGGTATATTGTAGACTGTATAAGTAATGGAGCGATGTCAGCCGTTGGTTTGTGAACTCTCATTGAATCCTCGAGTTTGGCATCTGGCCATCGTCATCTTTTTTTTTCTTGTAGCTAAAAGCGAACATATTTGGATGAGAGGGTGGAGCTGTGGAGGAGCGAGGGCTGGACCTCAGAGACTGTAGCTACGCTTCACCGACAGCCAGTGACTCAAAGCGTCCTCGCCCTTAAATATGCACGACTATGGGCCTTAATGAAATATTAACGAATAAGTTATACAATTCAACCCCTGCACAGTTGTCAGGAATGTAAACATTAGCCATAGAGACCAAAACCATTTTTACACCAGGCTGGAAACATGTTTGTCTGCAGTAAAGTTGGGTATTTTAACATGGGGGGTCTATGGGGATTTACTTTATTTTGGAGCCAGCCTCAAGTGGCCAATAGAAGAACTGCGATTTTTGCTCTCGGCACTTCTGCGTTTGCTTCATTTTTCAGCTTTGGAGATTGTCACTTGGCTGTTACCTCACATGAATCTCTGGCATAGATTAATATTCATCACATTTCATTAATTCATTTCATCATACAGTCTGACCCCCGTGCACAACAGAAAAATTGACCTGTCTATTTTTATGAAAAGCATGCACCTTTCCTTTAAAATTAAAAATCAAGAATTCTTTCCGGAACATCTGAACTGAACTGAAATGTCTCTCTTAATACTCTTCATCTCTCTCTCGGTCCGCGGGTGTGTCTGTATTGTTGTCTGGGTGGAGCCAGAGAGTTGTAGGGCTTTTTGATGCTACACAGTGCCATAAATAGTTTGTGATAAAGAAAAGGGGAAAAATTGTGAAAGTCGGTCATAAATCTGGAGAACTACAAGAGAATTTTGACCCTCTGAGAGCAGTGGTAGACCCTGAGACAGTTGGGGGTGTTGGTACAGGTGTTGGTCCGTTAGAAATGTTATTAGCGTGTGTAATTGAGCTTCAGTACAAAATACGGAGACTTTTAAAAGATCAGATTCAGGTCGAACCTGACGATTTAAAATCTAAGTAGGACACTGTAAAAGTCCGGAGGTTTGATGTTCACCAGAGTACTAAACGTAGGCATACGTACATGGTGCTGTACCCGTCCACTAACAAAAACAATTTAGTGGGTCAGATAGTGATCCAGAGTGAGATCAGCTCTCCACTCTGAGTGACTGAGCTGAAGCAACAGAGAGGCTCTTTATCAGTCTGCTGTTCATCTCTGCAGAGTCTGAGCAGCAGTGGAGCTTTTTCACAGCTGGATGAAAAGACGCATTCACAAACTGTAACCGCTGCGGTCATGTTTGACATCAACGTATCCAAACACCAGGCTCTCACACGCTTTTACCAATGAATTTTTTAAATGTTTCTATAATATTTAACCCAATTTTCATGACTTTAAGTAGTTTAAAATAGCCCGCCTGGACACCTTGACCTCGATTTAAAGTAGGGTGCATTTGGAAATATGGACAAGTCCACACACTTTCTTTCCCTACAACTAAATTTTGCCAAAATTCTGCTGCATGTTCACCAAAATGTTTGAAATTTTGGCTCAGAGGCCGCATCCAGCAGAGCTTGTGTCTCCTCTCTCTTGAGCCTATATTATATTTGTGATATAGCCTAAAAATATTGTGATATTATTTTAAAACCATATCGCCAAGCCCTACTCCCAAACCCTGTCGAGTTTTAATATTGTAAAATTGTGCAAGAAAAACCAAACACGCCAAATATCAAATACAATGTTTCTTTATTATACGTTTTCCTCATCAGAGGCTTTAAAAACCACTTGGTGACAACAAACTGTTACTGGTGAATGAATAATCTCCCGTCCTGTCGAGTCAGCGCGGGCACACAACCAGACAACGAAGCTGCTCTCATTTCACCTCCGACCAAATCAATTTTACCTTTTTTTTGACCTCAGCTTCTACACGGGAATGTTGAACTCGATTTTTAGGCATCATAAATGAATCGGAAAGATACAGTATCTTGACTGGCGTACAGAGCGGCAGTCGACCTCTGGTGTTTATCATGAAACCTTCGAGTCACAAATGGACTTTTAAAAACAAAAGCAGGATGAATATTGGATATATAGAAACCATGATTTCTTTAACCCTTTCTGAGTATACATAAACATATAAATACATGAGCCAATGGCTTTTGTCAGCCCATTAATTAAAAAATATTGTGCAAATGCTTCGTACGAACTAATCTAGGAACACTAACACAACCCGTCACTCGCTCCTCAGCTCGTACGTTAAACTGCAGCACACCAGCATTAAGAGTTCGTGTTTTTCATAAAGCGACGACCACATTCTACTTCACCTCCCAACATGGACACAATAAGGCCAAAACCAACTTTTAAGACACAAGATTAACTACTGGAGGGGAACAAAACTGTGTCTGCCGACGTTTTAACTGTCGCAGTCATGTATACAGTCTGCACTATAGATTAAACCCTGGCTGCGTATAAAGGGTAAAAACAAAATCATGCAAAACAAAATATACCAAAAGTAAGATGAGAAAACGACAAATCCTTCAGTTTAAAAAAAAACAAACAACAAAACTCTGATAGCTTTGGCTCAGTCAACATCTGTAACACCACATTTTAAAAAGTGAGTCTTCTGCCGTCACTGCTGTAGTTTATATTGTGACAGTTTATATTGTAATGGAGGGATAAAGACAGCTACAATGGCTTGTTATGTAGTGTGCTTTTGAGAAAATACAGAGATCCTTAAGGCCCCGTCACACCAGAAAGTGGCACAGTGAAGAATTTGTCCGTGGAGGATTGGTGACTACTCTGCATATATATGTTGAGGTCAGATAACCGATATCGATCGTTTATATTTGAGCGGCAGATAAATAGTCCATTCAGAGGGGCAGAACACATTAAACTAAGGCCTGATCACAAGTTAGCTTTATATTAGTGCAATCTTTTGTTTATTTTTGTTACATGCAGATCAATGTTCATCGAGATTAACCTGAAATTCTGGCCCATGGGAGAGAAGGTAGCCCAAAATATTGGCCCTCACCCCAGGGAGGCTTTATCGTCATCAGAAAATAGCCGGTGTGTTCTAAAATTGGGTTACAACTAATAATTACTTCTGTTATTAATTCAGTCAGTTCTTGATTAATGAATTAATTCTGTCTTTAATAAGTCAGAAATTCTAAAACGCCTTTCGTATTTTCTTAGAGCCTGAGATGACGTCTTATTTTATTTGATCAACAGTTGAAAACCCCAAAAATATTTAGTTAATTTTCATGTATGAGACCAAAACAATGAAGAAGCTGAAACCTGCAAATCTTAGTTAATTATTTGATTATCAAAATGGATGCTGGTTAGTTTTCTGTCAGCTGTCAAATAGCTGCAGCTCTTCATAACTGCCTAAAACAACTCCTCTTTTGTGGAGCATTTAATAATTTATTAAAGTGGATGGAGCAACACTGCTAATACGTGACGATGGCTCAATAAACTTGGAAAAAATAGGGGATTTACCTCGTCCCTGTGAACAAATCCACTAACTGCAGTGATTCCACTGAAATGACTGATTTCGTTGTGAAGTTTTGCTGTTTTGAACGCTGGTGTGACCGGGCCTTTAAAGAGGTAAGAGCCTCTGCTCGGTGTCAGAGTATTTAGTGTTCAACAGCTTCCAGATTTGGCTTTTCTTTCCCTTTAGGCGGTACAGACTGTTAACAGAAGAAGGTGTTGGGGCTGCGGTGCAGGTTTTTGTACTCCGTTTGTTTGTCTGTTTCAATGCCTCGACCTCGTGTGTCCGATCCTGGCGCCCCGCTGAGCCAGCCGTTCAGAAAGCACAGATCTCCTCTTCCTTTTGCACCAAGTGCAAATTATAACATCCATACTTAAAAATGTCCACTGACTGAGACAAAATTTAAAAAAACAAAAAAATAACAAATAAAACATGGAGTGAAATGTAAAATGCCGTACTGGAACGTCCTTTCAGTTAGATTTATTTTCCTCCTCGTCTCGCTCAGCGGGGGGCGTTTCTTGAGGCGGGTGATTGGGTGAGTCCTCCTCTGTGGTTTGTGGCTCCGGTTTAGTCGAGTGATCCTCTGTCTGTGGCGCTGCAGTTTGTGTACAGTTGATCGGCGCGAGCACTATGGGAGGCTGCAGGGGACAAAAACAGTGTCTATATAAGATGGCTGGATTGTGTGGAGCCAAAAACTAAATGTAATGAAAACAGAGGACAGAATAGAAAAGACAAACAAAACCAAAGAAAATACAGTCATTCCTCTGTTCACGGGTAGATTTAAGGCTAAATGGACTGTTTATGATCCCCAATTTAAGGAGCCTTAATGTTGTCAGAGGTATTCCTGTACGCAGAGATATAAAACAAAAAGTCCCAGATATGCATAGAGAAAGAGACGAATACCAAAGAAAATCCCAGTAAACCACACAGATAACATGCTAACAATTTAACACCAGCTGATCTAAATCACCCATCACCACCAGTAATAGCCGCTAACCACTAATCTGTCAAAGATCTGTGTGCAGAAACAAAACAAAACTACTCTTGAGGGGAATAAAACACAAAAAAAGGAACCTTATAAAAGATGTTTTAATGGTAGTGTAAAGTAGCAAGCTCAGATGGAGTACCTGCAGTGACATTCACAGACAGCTGAGCCCTCAGCAGCAGACTAGAGCACACCACAGTAAAATAAAGGGCAAGGAGCAGCGATGGGAGGAAGGTGAGGGAGGGTGGACAGTAGAACAGAAAGAGGCAGTTGGAACGGATGGAATTATTTAAAGGGGTTACTCAACTTAAAATTCTACTTTACTCTGCATGTTATTAAACTCTAGGGTTTTTTTGTGTTTTCTTTTGTTGATAGTTTTTTTGTTCTTCGGCAGTAGGCGGTCATATCAAACTGGTATTCACCACAAATCCACTTCCAGTCCAGAACTGGGGCAACTCCCTGCGCCACAGCGCTACAGTGAGGCTGGTGAGCAGAGTGCAAGGCACCAGGTAGAGCAAGGCCGGCTGACCCATCTGCATCAAGGCCAGAGCCACGAAGGTGATCAGCAGGCCGATACCGTAAGCTGACAGGAGACACAGACAGCACACACGCGGTCAGCATTTTAAAAGTCTAGTCATGTTTAACCAACAACGTAATGCAGTTTGTCGCTCTAAAGACCCATTTACACTGAATTAATTATTTTCGTGTTCTGCGTTCAGATGCCTTTCGCTAGCATTCAAACCTCTGAAATGTGAGAAAACTGATTTGATTTCTTTCAAAAACATCTTGGCAAGAAATGTTCTATAAACTGTCAAAAAAAATCAGTAAAATGTGACAACCCCCCCCCCCCCCCAAAATTTAGCTGGGGGGTTTTATTGGAAATTATTTTAAAAAATGAAGGAAAAATGTCCAGAAAACTATACTTATAATTACCTTATTATTATTTAATGTTACAGAAAAAAAGAAAAACATTTGGTTAGCATAACACTGTTTTAGGGTCTTTTTTTGATACCTTTTTGTTGGCTTATTTTTGGCTCATTTTCTTGTAACTTTTTACTAATTTCTTCTAAATTAGTAAAATATCTTCTTGAATTTTTCATCTCTCTCTTCCTGTGTTTTTGAAATAAATTGAGCTAATTTGCTTAGGTTTCAAAGGGTTAACATTAGCTGCCCTGGTAGGTGATTTTAATCACGATGAGAACGTTTCTGTGGGTAATCAGTAATAATCGAGTGACAGTAAGAGCCACAATTACCTACACTTTCCCTTTGTAATTTAAATGTCATCCAGAGCCACATTCTTTGATTTCAAAATAAATTCCTGAATATTTTTTTCTGCAGGAAGAGCTGTTTGTCCTAAACACCCATCGTCCCACTGTCCCATTTGTATATGGTTGCAAGAAAAGTAAATAAATAGAAATAAAATCGAAATTTAAGTAAGATTATAACTTGAAATAAAATAAGTATGTCCTTCACTTTATTCTTATTTTTTTCAGCTCAGTGTGAAATTTGTCTTCTGTGTAAAAATGGAGGATGTCAAAAAATGCTTTTGCAGTATCTAATGGATGGGAACATTTTATCACTTGCAATAGATCTATTTGGAAACTATTACAAGAGAAAAAAATGTAAAACCATCAGGAGAGCAAGACCCTGTAAAAACTTATTAAATAGGCTGTTGTAATGGCGTCCAGAGCAATGGGCTAATTGATATAGGAGCACAGTATTTATTTTTTATTGCCAACCTCCCCTTTAACATTAATCCTGTCTGAATAGGTCTGATCATAACGCTACAGCAGCATTTCACCAGATCCAATCCTCACGTGACCCCTGCTCGTGTACATACCGATTGTGCAGGCCACAAAGTAGATCCTAGAAGATTGTGTTAAAATGTCAAATCTGTGACAGTACGCCACCAGCAGACCTGACAGAAGAAAAAAACATAAGGCATTTATAAATAGGCATGAATTGAAGTCAGTGGGGTCCACGTTTAGCAACAGCACAGTTATATCAAAAGTTCAAAATGTGTATTTGTAAAGTTTTGCACAACTCGCGCTGTATAATCCTAATCATGTTGGTGCACTTCAGATGCACACACTTGCCCAGATTCACTAGCCGTCTGTGCGTGAGACTATTAATGCAAATGTGTTTTTAATTGTAAGGTTTCCGCATACATGCATGTGTTAATGTCCTGAGCTTTCGACCGGATAAATGAGACTTGGATTATACAGCACAAGTTGTGTGACAGTTTGTAAACGGACGATTTGATAGTTTTGCATTTTTAAATTATTATCAATTAAACACGGTCCCCTTTTACTTCAATTCAACAAGAATTTTCTCTTAATTTGGATTCTTTGTTCACAGTGAAAGAAAAACAGATTTCTTCTAATGTTAACACTGGGTGAATAATTAATAAATAATTAACACTTGACATTTCCTAATACACCAAATAAGCTAAATGAAATAAAATATTTCACAAAAAAATAAGGAAAGGTATTATTGTGCAGCCATTAATTTGTGAGAACTAAACCTTGTAATTATATATCATTAGATTTGCAGCCATGAAAATGTGGGTCCTCTGAAATTACATAGCTGGCAGCCACAACAGTGTTTTCTGCTCCTCTGAAAGTCTAAACAGGGTGTCTGTGGTCATTGGTGGTTCAGTAATTTTCTCGTTGTGACCATAAAAAACCCATATTATAAGCTTTAATCAGTTTGAGTTTCTTGTGGTGGGATGACGCAGTTAATTACCCGGTACTAGGATATCGCCAAAGCCCAGGAGGGAGAAGGGCCGGTCACAGAGAGCCAGAGGAGAGGAGTTTAACCTGGGCACTTTGAGCACCATGGGAAGCTGGAGGAAACAAACATTCATCAGCGTTTGTACAGACAGGGGCGAGTCAAATTCAAGGAACTTTCAAGTACCTTGTCAAGGACTTTCAAGAAGGAAATTGTTTTCTCCACAGCTATATGTTACAAGAGAAAATTGTGAAAATCCGTAAATCAAGCAAACAGGCTACCTGGGCCTAAAAATTAACTTATTGTTAAAAACCGTTAAATTATTCACGGCATGTGACTGGCAAAGGACAAAGTAATTAAAGAAATTCATCAAATACGTTTCATGAAATAATTGATATTTCTGTTCTTCTCTCAAATTATATTCAAGTACTTTTTCAAGGATCAAATTAAATGTCTGATTTTCAGGGTATGTGGGAGTAAAAGTCAAGTACTTCCAGCACCTTGTATGAACACTAATCAGTGCTCCTATCAGCTGCTTTTCCTCCGAGCTGAAAGGTTTGGAGCGTTGTAAAATCTGAAAACAAACTCACCTTTTCATGCGTGGAGGAGTCAGAGGGACCAGCCGCTACCTCCACCATTATACTTTCCCCACTCTGTGGAGAGAAAGCCATGAGTAACGTAAGCATGACACACTGACTGCAGACATTTGAACACCCCTGAGAAAGCAGTCTTGACTTACCTTTGTGAAGAAGGGTGTAATAAATACAAAGAAAACATCGTAGACAAAAAGGACCGACAGTAATAAGGTGCAAGCCTGCAGAGAAGAGACCGAAAAATACATCAGGTGAGTTTACAACCAACACGTATTATTCCAAACGCAGTTAAAACACTTTTGACATTGTTGTTGTTTATATGAGTGCTGACCCACCTTAAATGTGGGGAGTCTGACTGTTTTAAGCATGTAGAGACAGAAGGCGATCCCCAGGGCGTCCTGCAACACCCACGCCCACCTGGAGGACACATAACGAGACTGTGAGTCAGCCAGCACCATCAGCAGCATATAATGTACTTCTAACATGTTATCACACACACACACACACACACACACACACACACACACACACACACACACACACACACACACACACACACACACAGAAAAATGCTACTATTATGTCACGCAACAAGCAACCAACACCGTAGGCTCTTAAACCACCGTTTAGAGATTAAATGTAATACTCTGGCCTACTGTTGCAGATATCCTTTTAAATGTAAATAAAAATTAATTTCAGTGCATCTGCAGCCCACATGATAACACTGTTATCTATTAATATTTCTGCCAGGATAGTAAATACTTTTGTAAATAATAAAAGGACTAACACACACAACGTGTAAACATCCTGTCAGTTTTAATGCAGTGACTGTTTTCCGTGTACACGTGACTGAATTTTGCACTTTTTTTCTCTTTGCACTTACTGGTCTTCATTGCGAAACACCATCCACGTGATGCTGACACCGATGCAGACGGCCGACAGCAGCAGCATGCGGATCTGTGGCCGTTTGTGCAAGTACGGCAAGTTGTTCTCTGGGACCCTGTGGCCATAAGACAAACCCACAAAGTGTGCAGTGTTTTCTCAGGCTAACCATTAACTTACAATAATTATATGCCTAAAATTATACCCTGAGGTCCCATCTCTGTCTTGAACCACATTATTTGAGGGTGTATAGTAAGTAAAGTGAATGAGTAAACAAATACACAAAGCTCGGTAAAATTATGCAGCTGTATGGACATTCAGAAACTGTAGACTTTTTGGGTAGCCAGTATTATGTAACCATGTTAACAGTCTCACCTGCACTTGCAGAAAGGAAGTCTCCTGACAAAAGGCCACAGACAGCTGTGGAGGCCGACAGCGGACGCCACACAGAAGATGGCGATGACCCAAATGGCTGAACAGTGAGGAAACAGAGGACGCAGGCGGGAGATAAGTTTACATTATTACATGATATTCACTCATATTTCATTGAAGAAATTCAATTTTTGGGGTGTTTGGTTTTTAACAAAGTTAGTCTTTGAATATCTGAATAGTGGTGTCAGTTTCACCGCTGTGTCGAGTATTTAATGTGCTGAGTGATCAAAGACAATAAAAGCTCAGAAAGCTAAAAAAAAAGCTAGCAGATCTTAAGACACAAGGAACACAATCTCGATCACGTTCTCCACACTCTATCCCAAAAAAGTGCCTTATCGAGTCATGCCAGACCACAAAGACCGAGGGAAAAATTACAGACTGAGTTTGAGCACAGCAATAAATACTGGGCAGACAGGACTGAAACCACTAATAATCTGTTGGTCACATTAAAGTGGATCTGACCAAAGAGCTTTTTTTTTTTAACAAAACCTGAACGAGTATCTTTGATCAGCATATTGAGTGTCATATTATCAACGTTCCTGCAGATCAAGACATGTTAAAGACTTTTTTTCAGAGCCATTTGGTAAATTATTTAAAAACAAAAAAAACATATTAGAGATATATGTTTTCAATTACTTTGAGATTGTAAAAAGATTGATCTAAGATATTTTAATACTAATTAAGGCCCTATTTTTACATTAATGAAGTCAGTGCCTTTTGAGACTTTTTAAGGAACCGCGGGAACCCTGATTATGTGTGTTCAGGTCGATGATGTGTAGGTGTTTTCGTGTCGTACCCAGGCGATCGTAGAAAAAGTAGAGTAGCACCAGCATGCTGCAGCACATAACCACGAACACACAGATCATGATGGGGGTGACGTCTACGGTCTCCTCGTCCTGCTTCTCCGCACCGTCGTCCCGTTTGTGCTTCATGTAGCGTCTGCAGGAGGAGGAAGGAAATTCAGGGAGGCGTGCTGACCTGAGCAGGCCTGTTTGGGAAGTTCAGAACTCTAATGATCAGCATCTATGCACAGCTGGAGCCAGCTTTTCAAGGAAAATGGTCTCGGTACAGTTAGTGAGCCTCTTAGGTTTTACTTTCACTTGTTTTAGTTTTCACTGATGGTTGGTGACTTGCCAAAGCAGCCAGGACGATCATCCGAACATCGGCAGTCAATATTTACCATCATTAGGCCGACTGGCTGGCCGGGACTTACTTCCTTCCCGAGTTCCAAACACACACACATATTCCAAAATGTTTTTTTTGCCCGCGGTCCTGTGCGTCAGAGACCCCATCTGACTGTGCCCTCAGTCACCTTGGCAACTCCGTCAGGAAGGACCGACTCGGATTGGCTCGGGCCGATGAGTCACTCTTACGGCCTCAAGCAAACAACGCTGCCCTTTAGTGGAGTCGCAGGGACACAATGCAGACTGCTCGGGTAGAGGCGAATAAGAGGAAAGACGGAGCTATTACACGCTTGTAGCTCGACGCCAAGAAAACTGTGACTAATTTTCCCTGGAGATGACCCCCTGATTAACTTTGATTTAAATTTAGCAGTGTAAAAGCACAGAATGCAGGCAGAAAGAAACTCTGTGGCCTATAATAATGTCATCTAGTGGAAACACATACTGAAGTAAACTATTCATCACAACCAGCATCATTGTTGATAATCAGCTACCAGTTTTGTCCCTTAAAAACAACTTTTGTACCATATTTAGATTAAAACATTCATTTTAACCCAGACAAAAGGTATCCCCGAGGGCTGGGAATCTGGTATCAACCAAAATAACGCAGCTCACGTAGTATCAAAACATCTCCAGTCAAACAATTCCTGCATTCGATCCTTTTTGTCCCGGGGTCTGCGGAAGGGGAACATGGTAACTTACTTCCGTGATATACGAGAGACAAAAAATGACCACTATTACCACTACAGTGCGTCTCAGTCTCACAGTCTGCAGGAGGCTGAAGTCTGAAATGTGTCAGTTTCTTGACTGTTTATATTCCTTTAGGAAGTACGGGTCCGCCAATCAAAAGAACTGAATGCGAGTGTAAAAAATGTTGTTTTTTTTTTTCAATTTGCGCAATTTGAGGTAAATGGAAACCAGCCATTCATCGCTTAACGAGAACTGGTATTGATACTGGTATTGTCATTTTTTAAACAATTCCAAGCCCGATTATCCTCTGCTCTGAAAATAAAAAGCCATCATTCATTATCCTCCAGTGCATCACTGCCCGTCATGACCAGCACATCATGTGGAGTAATTTCTCTACAGGTTGAAACACTTAAACCCAACTGAGGATATAATGCTGATAAGTGAGTTTCCTCCATCACGTCCACTTACTTCTTGCTGTCTCTGCTGCCGGCCCAGTAGCCTCCGATTGCAACTGTCCCTACAGCCATCAAAAAGATGATCACCATGTTGTAGTCCAACACCGGCTCATTGGGTGCGTACATGGCGACCTGTCTTCCTTTACCAAAAGTCTGCAGGAGGTGGAAACAGACTTTAGTCAAAAGATTTTGCTAAATCATTGCGTAGCATACTTCTCCGGTGTAGATTCTCACCAAACTTGCATTATTTTACATTTGGCAAAGATCCAGTTTGTATTTTTGCTTGTTTATTACTCTCAACCTGAAATATATACACATCGGCTCTTGCTGTCATACTGTCAAATGTTTAGAGTTTATCAACTTATCAGAAAGAGACAAACTGATACTGTTTGGAGCCTCACAGGCAGCCAGATGTTTATTTGTCTACCGTTTCAATAGCCTGTGTCTGAACTCTCACCTTGCTTATGTCCAGCATATCAGAGTAGCTGAGCAGCGCTACAGGAATGTCGATCTCCTCATACTGAGTCTTGTTCCCTGCTGGTGGTGTCTGCAAAAAACAAACGAAAGAAACTTGTATTTCTCTTTTCTGAAGTTCCAGAATCAGTTTGATCTTAATGCAAAGTGAATAAAAGCCTGAAGATAGAGTTCCAAGCAGCGTTACCAGTCTGTCCTTGCTGACGATGAGCAGGCCCTTGGCACCGTTAATCTGGGCCAGTCGGACCTTTTCATAGAAAGTGCAGTTGCCTCTCATCACCATGGGGATGCGATTTGGGAAGCCACCCTCCGGGACGTCAGAGGGCGAGCACAGGACCGATGTTGTCAGGTCATAGATCTGAAGACGTGACTTGAAGACAAAAGATTTGCAATGTTAGCCAGAGCAAGGACGACATTCTGTTAGTTTTCAAAACTTAATATAAATTTTTAAAAAAAGACAGCACTTATTTGATGTGAATTTATTAAGAGGCTGTGCTTTCAAAAATGCTTCCAAAATGAGGTGCAAGTCTTGTCTTGACTGTTTTAGGATCTAGGATTTCTAAAGATACAATTAAACACAAAAAAATGTAATCCTTTATGCTTTTTTTCCCCTCTAGGGTGGATTATTGTTGCTCATTGTATTCTGATATAAATCATACAGATCTCCAACATTTGCAGTCGGTTCATAAAGCAGCTGCCAACAGGCACTGAGAGTGGAGAGATCAGATTTCAACATCCTGTATGAGGCTTCCTGAAAGATTTTATCGATCACGTGCATATAACTCTAAACTGTTGTGGATACCCTCTGCTCTTTGAGGCTATGAACTATGCAGGTCTTTTTTTTATGAAGTCATTATTATTTTACACTTCTTGTCGCTCTCTCATGACTTACTGCCTTGTTGAGGTCCTGAGGTAGACGAGCCCACTGTGAGTTGAAGAATATGCAGTAATCCTTTCCTTTGCTCTTGCCCTTGTCACTGAAATGGGCCATGCCGTACTCTCCCACCACCTGTCGGCATGACAACAGCATCTGTGTTATTTTATAAGTTCATTAAATACTTGAAACTTTGATTTTTGGACCATATACTGGAATATTATTTCCAGGTGCACATGAACTGTTGTTGCTGTTTCACCTGCAGTCTTGTAGCAAAGTGAAAGTCAAATGTATTGCTGACAGAGAATGATCAGTTGAACAGTTTTTCTCTAAACACTTCATAGCACCGTCAGCTGCAAACTCACTGAGCAATTTAACACTTAAAAGATGTTTAGTAAATGTGTCTATTCTATGTCTATTTGTCTTCAGAAGTTTAGATTTCTGACATGCAAGGTTAAAAAGTCAAAGTTTTGTAGATGTTAAGTCTTCGCCTCCATGAAGTGTAAAAACGGAAAAAACCCCAAACATTCATAATGTACACCCTGGGCTATGCAGTACTTTTTATAAACAGTCTTTATTGTTCAGTATTTTTTATTAACAGGAATATTTTAAAATATGGTCTTAAATCAGGCTATATGTAGCCGATACAACCTGTTCTATAACAAGGATAAAGCTTGGAGATGATGTTATATAACTGATTAGTGGGGATTTATTTTGGATGTTAGCCATATTAAGACTTAAAGGTGATAATTTGACTGATTTGAGGAAAGGAGGAGAAAAAAGTGAGTTTTTGTGGTACTGCATAACTTAGAAATGAATATGAAACCATGAGCATGCCTGCAGCCTGTGGCAGTGAAAGCAGGTGGCACAGATTTGACGCCACGTGACGCTGATTGGCTGTTTCCCTGCTGTAATTTGATTGGCGGTGTACCAATTAGTGTTGGCGCGCGCTCGCGGGTTTCAGACGTTAGTATTTATCATAAATTAGTCAATGCGGATGTGGATTATCTTCTGAGGGACACATTTCTAATGTCTTTTGGAGAAATATTTGAGACTAAACACCTCGGTGCCCATCAGCTGCGGGATACTGTTGGACACCAAACCGCTGGTAAAAATGATATTTAAGGTGGAGCGGCTCTCCGGGACAAAAATGGCCAAACAAGATCGGACAAGCTACAAAACCGCATATACAGGAGAAACTGACCATGCGACTGCAAGCTAAGGAGAGCAGGTAAGGGCCCAGTATAATTATTACCTGCTTTAAACTGTGTGGAAAATGTGAAATGGCACATACTGTTTGATTGTAAAACTGTACTTTTCTGGTTGTTGCCCTACAAAGTTTTAATCCTTTTTTCCATCTTAAACGATACCGTGTATTAGTATACACATCGTAGTACGAAGTGCTGTTGAATTGTAGTGAAGTGGACAAAATAATACCATGAACACATCCATAGTTCAATACAGTTAAATCTACATTTTCAAGACAAAATGAACATTTGAATGGAAACTGTTGCAGTGTTGTAATAGATTGCGTTAGCTAGTGTTAGCCATGCGTGCCTAATAAACTGGCAGGATATCGGCCGATGATCTACTACTAGTCAGTGCTAGACTACTGCAATTGAAATCCTAAGGCACTGTTCAATATTTATAACAGTGGAGAGCAGGGGTGGTGCAAAAAGGGGCGGCATAACATAATTTTTAAGCAGTGGTGAGGGACTTCTTTTTTTTAGTTTTGCTTAAGCGGGGCATATAATTTTGAATGGCTGTATTGTGTATTTACTTATCATTTATTTATTTTTTTAAATAATATGCCAAGTATTCTTTAAAATCGCCCAAATTCTACTTACAGATATTATACAAATTGCTCTATATAGACTGTTCATCATAGCCAGAAATTGTAAGAGAAATACAACGAATTTTAAATGTCTGTATTTTGTATTTACTTGATTTTCAAAGAAAACATGCCATGTATTCTGTAAAAATCTACCAAATTCTACAAATTTAAATTACACAATTCCTCTATAATATTTCTCATTCAAGAAACTATAAAAACAGACATGATCATTTGACTTTCACATTTCCAACAATCCTTGGACACATAATGTGAGAGGAATGTTTCTATCAGAAAAATAAACATAACCAAATCTGAGTTTAAAATAGTGATCTTTCATCAAAATCACTTTATACTACGTCTCATAAAATTTGGACAAAAATATATTGTTTGCATGCACAGCGAAAGCGGAAAACCAAAACTTCACTTTAATGTTTAAACATAAAAAAAAAAACAACTAATATATGTTTTAGGGAAGATTAGGCATTATCCCCAAGTCTCTCGGGGAGGCTCAAAAACATATTTTTAGGAAAGTAAAAACAAAAAACGAAGTCACGCCGCAGCCACTCCCGTCCTCTGAAAAGTTAAGAACAGTCCCTAAAGACTTAAAGTGCCTGATCTACAAAACCTTATTTTCTGTTTGTAATAACAAACGATCAACCGGTATGTCGTTTGTTATAAAGACCAGAGAAAACAACACAGTTACACTTTAACAGGGGTCAAAGTGCAGTTCAGTATTTCAGACATAAATATCAACACATTTTAATCCTCATCTCACACATTTCAGACGCGTTAACACTGATTTCTCACTGCAGCATGATGCGAGTTGCTAGCTAACATTTTCCGATCTAATGTCAGTTAATCGGACCTAAAATCCAGTCTGTCATAACCGATAAAGGGGTTAAAATGATGTGGTGAATCAGCAGTAATCCCGCTCCGTTAATGTAGCATAAAAATGTGAGTGATGTGCGGGTTTCCAGGGCCCGCGGTGATCTCCGCAAGCTAACAGTAATAGCATCCGAGCTAATAATCCCGGAACGCGGCTGGAAAAAAAACAACCTGTTTCTGTCGGCCCCGTGCCGAAATGCGAAACAAACGCACAGAGAAACAGTTTCTGAAGAAACACGGTCAGTCTCTCTCACCTTCTGGACGAGAAAAGCGGCCCAAATCAGTGTTTCGGGGACCCTCATGATGCCTAGCTTGTTGTTGTTTCCCCCATCAACCAACCAACCGCTCGGCTCGAGCCCCCTCACGCGAGCCCCCACCAGCTGTTCCAACAAGCGACGCCCATTTTTCTCAGCGGGGTTTCTGATTGGCTGTCACCGTCGTAAGAAAGTGAACGCGTCCCTGATTGGTTGAAGTCAAAGTCATTCAAAAAAAATCTAAAGCATTTTAGTCTATTTAATCAGAGCTCAAGAGTTTCTAAAGATGTTTGTTTTTATTTTTTTTAAATTAATGATAGATTTGATGAGTATACATGAGTGATCGATTTTTTTTAAAGGATTGAGGACATTTCATGAGGTAAAACATGAAAATACAGACCTGATTATTTTTTAGGTTTCACATAAAATAGGTTTGCAAATATGTAATTTATTCCCCACTGCCAGGGTCAGTCAATTTATGTGATGCTATACGTTTATAGATAGATAGATAGATATACTTTATTGATCTCAAAACTGAGAAATTGGGATGTAGCAGCGCCATACAGTAAGAACAGAGAATAAAGAGCACATATTATTAATAGAATATAAAGGAATATGCTTAAAAAAGCCTAAAAAAAAACTAAGACTGTACATATCTACATATATATACATGTGTAAAGTGCGGAACATTATCTGTATAAATATAAATAAAAATAAAGTCAGCAGTGCAGTTTATAATGATGTAGGTCATACAAGTAGGTATGCCGTGTTTTTTTAAGTCACAGTGTAGTATAACATTCAAAAAAACCATAAAAACATTACAGTATAGTATGACAGTAAAAAGAAATCACAAAATAACAGTATAGTATGTCATTTAAAAAGTCACACTATAGTGTGTCATAAAAATTTCATTTAAAAATTCACAGGATGGTGTGTCAGAAACATCATACTATAGTATGTCATAATAAAATGTATTTTAAAAAGTCACAGTATTGTAATTTTATAAAAAATCATGGCACAGTATTTGTAAAAAATAAAAAGAATCAGTATAATATGTGATTAAAAAAACAAACAGTATATTATGTTACCAAAAAAATGAAGAGAAAAAGCAGCACAGTATGTCATACAAATAATTAAACAATCACAGCAGAGATTCAGGAAAAATAATCTTTAAAAATCACATTATAGTGTGTCATAAAAATCATAAAAGTAACAATATCATATGTCATAAAAAAGTTTTGAAAAAAATAACAATATTGTATGTCATCAATAATATTTTGAAAATCTGTGTTTTATTGCATTGCAATGTATAAAGTTATAGTATAGTATGTCATAAAAGTTAAAAAAAAAATCACAGTATAGTATGTCATTAAAAAAAAGCTTTAAAAAGGCATAACTGTATATATTATTCATTAATTCATTTTTGCCATTTGTTGAGGATTTCCTATTTGGCTAATGTTACCATCTCAAAATTCTGTCAAAGCTCTTAACAGCTCCAGACTTATGTTGCATGTTACAGAAAGAAGTCCACGTAGAATTAAAATCCTTCAGTCACCACACGACTTGGACTCTTGTCGTCAGATTTGAGCCAAAGAGGCTGGCAGCGAGGCTGGCATGGCTGCAGCTATGTTTTCCATCCCAAACCCTGTATTTTCACTGTAATTATAGATTACTGGACGGCCTCCAGTTTAACTGCTAATCTGCAGCTTTCTGCTTTTTCAAACATTAACTTTGTAAGCAGTCTGTGACTTCTTCTATACGCTGTGCGGTACTTACCTACTTACTTACTGACCTACTTATAATGGGCTTCTTGGTGAATTAGTATTGATTCTAGTGCGAATTAAATTGACATTAAAGGAAAGGGTTGAACAAAGATAATAGTATTACAGTCCGTTGTTTGACAATACATGTGTTTTTATCAAAGATGAGATAATCTTTTACTAGTCCCACAATGAGGAAATTTGCATTATTAGAGATGTAAAAGATAAATAAAGCAACATAAACATATAAATGTAAAAACAAAATGCAAAACTCAACAGTTTAAAAACATTTTTACACCAGTTGCACATGGAAAGTAATTGCACATTGTGATAAATAGTCCATTTGTTGAGATAATATTATATGTTAATATATAAGGTATTTTTAATGTAATGCAGGATAATAACTTTTCCTCTTGGATTTGACATTCAAGTGCAAATGTATTGATTTTTATTTAATTTTTTTGTGTGTGTTTTAAACTGTTCTAACTGGACTATATCAAACTAAACATTAACAATGAATCGAAATAATAGACTAAAACATGAAGATTTATATCATTAATTACCTTATATCATTACGATATACTAATATTTAGTCATTTTTTTAACCATGGCAACCAGTGTTATTTGCTTGTTGTGTAAATGACTTCAGTCCCTCTGTAATCTGTGCTGTTGCATGCTCTATCTTGTTATTCATTGACGTACTGCAGCAGCTTGAATCACTCAGCATGATGTCATCCATATGTCCTTCCGTCTGCCGGATATTTACCTGCGTCAAGTGACGTATCAACACCGGAACTCAAACCATTTCTGCCTTCAGAATAAAATCACCTTTTTGTGTGTATACTCGCTAGTTTTGCTCTGATTTCTAAAAACTGGTACTCCTTTTTGGTGGCTGAAACACTGAACTTTATTACTGACATGCTTACTGGCTGATATTTTTCATTACTTGTCTTCAGTGAAAATATTTATGTGATCAGAAAATATGGATCATAACTTTTGGAAGTGGAGGGCTTGGATGCTACTTGTGATGTGTATAAAGAAATATTGTTGGAATTTAAGTATATTTTGCAGTTTAAATGGTGAACTTGAAGCTAAATGCAAAGCTTAACACACCATGGGTGCTTTTCAGATTTCCAAGATTTTCAAGTGATCAGTCCAAATATCCTAATTTAGTGCATATCCAACTCCTTAAAACACCTTTTCTTATTGTTTAACAATCAAAATTATTTTTTATTCGTTAATCATTAAAATATATTTTTCTGTAAAGTTTGTCTTCCAACACAAGACTCTACATTTTGTTTCAAAGACTTCTCCACAATGCCATAATTCTGTTGAAGAAATATCCTTCTTTTCCCTAAAAACACTAAAATGTAATTGAAACCCATTCAAACTGCTATTTTTGATCATTGTACTAACTATGGGTGTCACTCTGAGCTTCTGCCTCGGAATTTGTAAATTTTACTATTTTCCACCTGATGATGTAATTTTTAATTTATTTTTAATTACTTAATTAATTTTTTACCATATTAGGTATATGGAGAAAATATTTCTATTAGTTGTATTCTCACAATCAATTTTGTTGCAAATAATTGACATATCAAAAATAAATAAAAAAAAATGACTACTTACATATATATATATCTCAAAGTGACAAACAATAACCTGGCATTTTAAGGGTAAAAATTTTAACAACTAATGAATATTTGATGTTTGTGATTTAAAAAATAAACTTAATGAAGTATAAAATCATATTAATGTATAATATTTTTTATAGCCTGATTTTTGAAACGCACATTTTGTGCACAGAGCCATATAATACAAGTGTGTGTAATATTAAAGTAGGCCACTGCAGGAGTTACTAGTCCCAGTGCTAGGGTTGCATAGAGATACACAAAAAAATGTGCATTTGCCACATGGACATACCTTTACGCGTCTGTCAATTGTGAGGCTTTTATTTTGAACCTGAACACCGGACGTTGTGTATTTTATTGTGGTGATCTTCACACTGTTCAGTGTGAGTTCACACATCCACTGAGAGGAGGAATGCTGCAGTCATAACCAACCATACTGTAAGTACACTTTTTTACAGCAGTGATTTCACACAGTATGTTATTGAATATTATGTCGCCGCCAGTGTTAACGTGTTATTCGCGGTATTTTATCCGTGTTGAAGAAGCTAACGGCAGTGCCAAAAAGCCGGTGTTTATACATAAACGTACGGTAGCTAGCTACCTAACCAGCTAAGCTAGCTGTCTTTCGTCGCTTGAATTCCCTTATTTACAATTATAAATTTGTTCCTCTTGCGAATATGTTGTACATTTTGGCGTGAGTTTCTTTGTGTGTTTGTGGCTATAAGCTCGACATTTCCTGCTTTCACTACGGGAAAAAATGTCTGCTTGTAACATACGTTCAACGGCAGAGTCGCTATTCAGCATCTTTGTGACTTGTTAAACATTAGTGTGCGCTGTGAGACATGTTTTTTATTTTAACTGTGTTTTTTTAGAGTCTAGTCACATTAAATGAGGTTTAAATGATAAAGAGACAAATACCTGATAGTACTTTTAAACCTCAGTCCCTTTAATTGAGTAAGAGTTGGCCGGTCCCGGGCAGGAGATGATGTCAGTAGGACTGGTATGCAGGTCTGACATCAGCCAGAAAGTCTGTAAAAAAACTAAAGCTGTGTTGACTCGGGCCAAATAAGGAGTAAAGAAACCCAGGTATTTGGTAATGTAGGTGGAAAACAGAAATTCTGGTTTATATCACAATTTAGATCTACAAAAGTGGATTGATTTGGTCACTGTGCTGATTGTCATATCACACCAAACACTGCCAGCATTTATACCTTTTTATTTTCCTCTGCAGCGAATCTCAAAAAAATCATCATTCCAGTCAGCACACCATGGCTGGCTTCAGACAGGAGGATGTGGAGCTGTATTATGAGATGGGAGAGGAGCTGGGCAGGTATGGTATCCACGTGTTCTTTCTCCTACGACAAAACACACTGTATCTGAAAGTGTCTTATATAACTGCTGTCGACAGCGTCACACTTGACTCTAACCAGGGGTCCCGCAAATCCTAAAAAGTCTTGATGAAAATTGTTTTCCTGAGGTTGTATTGTAAAAATAATAATTTACAGAATGTATTAACATCACCAAAAATCTTTTAGTATGTCACAATAGATACAATTCTCAAATATCTTAAGTAATTGATGTCAGTTCATGATCTCTTCTCCTTCAGTTTTGGCTACTGTAAAATTGGTCTTAAACTTCATTACAAAGTTGCATTAAAAAGGTTTTAGAAAGTCTGAAATCCCACCTTCTTCAGCTGTAGGAACCCTGTCTAACATGTTTTTGGTGGCTCCATCTATGGAGGACTGCTCCAAAAGTGTTAATGCAATCAAAATTTATGTAGCGTTGTGTGAATACAAATGCCTACCCTGTTTCATTGAACAATATTTTTGTAGTACATGTATAGCATGATCTTTGTAGTATCTGTGTAGAACATAGCTTGCAGCAGTTCACCATTTAAGCTGCATGGCAGAGCACAGGTGTGTGTTTTTTTCCTGATTACCTGTACTTCAAAAATAGAAATGCATGTGAGTGTGAAATTTAATCAGATCATACGTAGTTACTTGAGTTTCAGATGGATTTTGATGACAGATATGAGCTGCAAACCATCCGAAACATTTGATCTGGCGAAGGTCAAAAATATTTAAGTTTACATTTATGTCAGAGATGTATTAAATATCCTGTTAGTATCTTTTTTACACCGTGTTTGACAGTTTGAGACTCTGTCATAAGATCTTAATAGTTTAAACTCAACTTTCTATAGCCAAGCTACTTTTTCTGCAGTAATGCAGCAAAACTATGACATCACTGCCTCTCAATGTGCCTTTCCACCTCTGCTGCGGTGTGGAGTCTTTATAGGAGAGGGCTCTGTGTGTGTGTGTGTGTGTGTGTGTGTGTGTGTGTGTGTGTGTGTGTGTGTGTGTGTGTGTGTGTGTGTTGTGAGATAGAAAGGTATGCAGACATTAAATGGGAGAACATTAGATTCTCTGCCCAGTCGTGCATCATGAAATGCTTTCTCCTCACCTGCACATTGGTCCTATTGTTCTTGTCAGTAATGTTGTTTGTTTATTTAAACCTGATTATATAAAACAAATCAATAGAATATATATAGTTCCATAATCTTTGTCTACAACAGTAAAGTCTGTCCAGTGTTGCATGTGCAGGGTTTCACCATCACATATCAGTTTGCAAGCAAATCTACTGACTATGTACGCAACTAACAATCAGTTTGAGTCCAGTAATTTTAGTCCATTACTTAGCATAGTGTTTGCAAACCTAGGGGTCGGGATCCCCTAATAGGCCACCAAGATAAATCTGAGGGGTCACAAGATAACTTCTAAAATCTCCTCTTTACCAATTCATTCATCCTTAAAGTTTTCTTACAGAAGTGGAAAAGTCTGCCAGTGCAGTGAGAATACTTTAACTTTTCTTTGTCGATCAACTTATTTCAAGTTTTTTTCCAAAATTAAATTTCATGTTTTCATCATTCTTCTGCACCAACCTGCTGTCTTTCTTTCTTGATTTTAAAGATCTTTAAAGTCTCACTTTTAGACAACTTTTCGAACTAAATTGATTGCTATGGGAAACCAATTTAATGTTGTTTCCACACCATTACGACGCCGGCATCTATTGTGATTTTAGACAGACAGTCATATTGTGAATATTACTGTCTGTTAAAGCAATTATTTGTTTACTAGGAAAGGTACCATTGCTTTTCTTTTTGCCCAAAAGCACAGACTTAGTCCATCACATTATCATATCCCAAAGTGATGACTTGATATATCTTATATACCCTGACCAGCAGCCAAGAATTCAATCACCATAATAACATGAAGCTGAAAAAAATAGAGGCAAGCGGTCATTTAATATCCTTTTTTTTTTTTTTCATTAACATCCCTGTCCTGTCTCCTCCCTGCAGCGGACAGTTTGCCATCGTTCGCAAGTGCAAGGAGAAGAGCACAAGTGTTGAGTATGCAGCCAAGTTCATCAAGAAGCGGCGGCTGTCTTCCAGCCGGCGGGGGGTGAGCCGCGAGGAGATCGAGCGCGAGGTCAACATCCTGCGGGAGATCCAACACAGCAACATCATCACCCTGCACGACATCTTTGAAAACAAGACAGACGTGATCCTGATCCTGGAGCTGGTGTCCGGAGGAGAGCTCTTTGACTTCCTTGCTGAAAAGGAGTCTCTGACGGAGGAGGAGGCCACCCAGTTCCTCAAGCAGATCCTGGACGGCGTTCAGTATCTACACTCCAAACGCATCGCTCACTTTGACCTCAAGGTCAGTGGTCTGTGTGGTTAAGGACGGCTTGTTTGTGAGGCTCTGGGCCGGCAGTCGTAGTTGACATGTTACTGAAAATTCCTGTTGAGGTGTAAAAAGAAGTGAATGTTGTACCTTAAGTATGTTGCACTGGTGTGTGCGGAGTGATTTTTCCATTTTTTTTCTTTTTTTGTCACATATATTAGGTTACATTGTGGGATCTTTATGTTAAATGTGGCCACAGTTTTAAGTACTGAGGTAAATGTGTGTCAAAACAAAAACCTCAGGCTTCAGGCAGTTCTGAAAATTTTGTTTCTAATAGTTTTTTTTCTGCTTTGGTGACAAGCTGCTGCAAGACCATGATGGTAACTTTCTGCGTACATGTTTATTTTTTTTAACACCTTGTTCTCTCACTTATGTTAGTTTATATGGTTTTATCTTTCAGCCTGAGAATATCATGCTGCTGGACAAGAACGTCCCCAACCCCCGGATCAAGCTGATTGATTTTGGGATTGCTCATCAGATTAAAGCAGGAAACGAGTTCAAGAACATTTTTGGAACTCCAGAGTTTGTCGGTGAGATCCTGTTTCACCTCCCTGAATATCCTGTTTTACAAATAAAGTAAAAAATGTTCCACTTCAGCTCTTGTGTTAGCGTGTGCCCACGCTGGCAAGTAAACTAAACCTTGTAAGTGGATGATGGTGCGTTTTAGATCTCCACATCTGGTTTGAATTTGGGTTCTTCTGTGCTTTACAGCTCCAGAAATAGTCAACTATGAGCCACTTGGACTGGAGGCGGACATGTGGTAAGATGTCAACATGTTGGTTTTTGACGCTGTATACTGACCTGCCTGACAGTTTTCACTCATGTTTGTTTCTCTCCTCTGCAGGAGCATCGGAGTAATCACGTACATCCTGTGAGTAACGTTTCACATCACAACTTTCACATCATTTTTTTAGAAATGTTAATCACTTAGTCCTCATGTGTGTTGTTTTTTTATGGAGCAAATCGTTTCTCTGTGTTCCTGTAGGCTGAGCGGTGCTTCACCATTTCTGGGTGAGACGAAGCAGGAGACTCTGACAAACATCTCAGCCGTCAACTACGACTTTGATGAGGAGTATTTCAGCAACACCAGTGAGCTGGCCAAGGACTTCATACGCCGTCTGCTGGTCAAGGATCCCAAGTATGAACTTAATGAGATTTTATGCCAAAACAAGAAAAAAAAATCCTGTTCTGTACAAATGTAAGTTTCTGCAGGCTCATTTTCTCACTGGTGGATTTTCTTTTGCAGGAAGAGAATGAAGATTGATGACAGTCTTGAGCACCCCTGGATTAAGGTGGGTGTTTTATTTAGCATTTATATCTTTTTCTTAAATTATTTTAACTCAAGAAAAAAAAAATGCAGATAGAATTTAGCAACAATGGTGGAAATGCTGCTCCAACACAGTCAGATACAAAAAAGAGGAACCAGATATGAGCACAAAGGAGCAAGGACCAACATAAAGATGTAAACAGATTTTTAGCTTTATTTTTCAAATTTTCTGACTTGAAGTAGTTTACAAAGTTATATATGAACACCTAAGGACTACTTCCTTTCTACTTTCAAGTATGAATATGATATTTAGCCAAATAATCACAAGATTAACAGTATCTGAAATGTTTGCATCCAGGTTGCTCATTAAAAAAACTATATAATTGTAACTAAATGATGGAATATATTTATCTATATCTATTTTTAAGTGACAACCAGTTAAAAATATCAGAACAAAAAAAATGGTCTGATGGTCTCTTAAATGTTCTGGTCATACTGCACCGTGTAATTCTTTATCAAAGTAAATTTAAAAAATACTTATCGAAAATGTGTATTAATGTTACATTTGAGTACAAGAAAAAATTAAAAGTCATATTAGCTGAAATATCCGATTTTTTTAAGCTCTCAGATGTAGGTACAGGTATTTTCCACAAAAATGTTGTATTTGTGTCTTTTGTTGTTTTTAAAAATAAATCAAATTGAAATCCTTATTTCAGACATTTATATTCTTCCCTTTGCAGGTAATAAAGAGGCGAAATGTTCGCCAAGAAGAGAGAGACCACAAGACTGAGCGCCGACGCCTGAAGACCACCCGTCTGAAGGAGTACACCATCAAGTCCCACTCCAGCATGCCACCCAACAACACATACGTCAACTTCGAGCGCTTCTCTCAGGTCCTCGAGGAGATCGCGGCAGCGGAGGAAGGCCTGAGGGATCTGGAGCGCAATCAGCGCTCGTGCCGGGAGGACGTGGCGGCGCTGCTGTCCATATATGAGGAGAAGGAGGGTTGGTACAAGGAGGAGAACCAGAGCATCTCCAGCGATCTGAGCCACATCCGCCAGGAGCTGCAGCGCACTCAAGTTCAGCGCAAGAAGAGCCAGGAGGAGGCGCGGCTCACCATGCAGGCCGCAAACATCCTCAAGCGCAAGTACGGGCGCCTGGAAAACCGCTACGAGGTCCTGGCCGAGCAGGTGGCGTCTGAGGTCCGCTGGGTGGAGGAGCTGGTGAAGTCCATATCTGCAGAGAAGGACGCCCTCAGCAGCATGCCCTGAGCCCGGCGGACGTCCAGCAATGACACTTTGAATCTCAAGTATCCTCCTGCCCGTCTTCTCTGCACGTGTCTCGCACAGCAGAGTTCGAGTGGGTCAGTTGTCATCATAAGCTACGCTGCTGCTGCCCATCGGGAGAAATGTTCCACTCTTTTTATGTTACGCTTGAGACAACCAGCAAGAAGCAGAGAGGCAATATAAGGCTCATTCCTGTGTTTCATAAGTTAATTTATAAATTTAGAGATTGTACGAACTGTTTTTTGACAATTATTTGCAACCTTATCGGCTTTTTTTTTTTTTACTTTTTTCTTAGCCTGGTCATCTTTTCAGAAATGTAACTATACCTGAATGTCCTCATGCTGTAAAATAATCTTTTCATTTTCTTTATGGCTGCAAATACAGGGTTTCCCACACATTCATTAATTTGTGGCGGCCTGCTGCAGTTAAATAGTCTGCCACCACGTATTGATTTTATATTTTTGGAGCTGGACCGCTCAGTAGGGGCGCTGTTGGAATATATAAATCGTTCAGTTATTTATTAAGCCATACTCAGAGAGCACAGAGTCTACTCTGGGCACAGACGGAGCAGCAGATTGTCAGGTGCAGTGCAAGTGAAACTTAATGGTTCATTACACCAGATCTAAAAGTTTCAGTCATTTTATGTTTTGATCTGATCAGCTCTGACTAGACGGATAAATTATCCACTCTGCCAGTCAAATTCCTCAAACCGCTGCTGAGGGAAAATATTATCTGAGTTCCACCTGTGCTTTGTTCACTGACCCGCAGAAATGTCTGAATTAATCGGTTAATCATTTTGCTAATAAAATGTGAGAATAATGAAACGTCACGTCCTAAAATGCTTTTTTATCAAACTAATATTCGAAAAATCCAGAGCTTTGGAGTTTATCATGTATGAAAGAAACGCATTCAATTCTCACATTTTAGAGACATAAAACTGTCTAATGTTTGCTAAATGATGACTCGGGTATCGTAGTTTTCAATCGACTAATCAATCAGTTCACTACTTGTTGCAGCCTGTTTGCGTTTGCTTCAGGTTACGGAGGACGCCTCACAATATGCATTCAGCTTATAGTGTCGGGTTATCTTGGTTCATTTCAGAGTCGACTGCAGCTGACATTAATTCTCTCTCATATGTCTGCACAGAGTGTCGACTATAAAGGATGCAATAAATATAAACACTCAGAATAGAAAATAAGATTTAAGGTCTAATGCTTTATTTTACAGGTCTGTGAATTTGCTGATTTTAAGATAATTTTTTAAGTTTCCTGGTAAGAAGAAAATTGTGGAACTGTTATATTAGTTGGTTTACTGACTTTCAGAAGAATTTCCATGAATTAAGTTGTTCATTTAAACCCCAGTGAATATTTATTCATCATTCAGTTAAAACTTTGCTAAATTTGTGCGTATTTTGCAGGTCCAGTTTGCCCACTATCCTCTTGACTGAAAGTCTCAAGGATGCACAGACTTAGCATTTGAAAAAAAACTCTGTACTGAACCAGCTGATCACTCTCTATTTTACCTATAATTAACACCAAGTGACAAGTTTACTTCCAGGAAACCTCCCAGAAATGGATTTGGAAATGATTTTGAATTCACAGACCCGTGAAAAAGAAAGCGTTTATTTTGAATGTATAAACTCATCTCTGCAGTGCCTGTAAACTGATCGACCGTATTGCCTCTGCGAGCACTCATCTGTCATGGAGTTAATGACATTTCTATCACATTGATATTGCTCAACGTCTTATAACGCAACAACTTTTGCACAGTAGCCTTGTAAACCAAATAGTGTGCATGGAAACTTTCTCTGTATACTGTAACCGTTCGTGTTTTTCACTCCGACCATCTCTGCACACTCGAAACATTCCACTGATGAGTTTCCCATCCAGGCGACACATTCCCAACGTAGAACATATATGTGATATAGTACGTAGTATTTTTCAGTAGAGAAATGTACTCATTTGCACTTAAATGATTATAGCAGTGTTCCAAAATCTATTTTAAACGTCTGTAAAGTGTAAAAGAAAGAGCAGACCTGTCCGGCTTGTTTCAAATAAACAAACTTATCACTGCTGCCGTGTTTGTTTTGTTATTTTTTGCTCATATCTGTAATATTAACTTCGGCCCATATTGTTCAGTTTTTGTTAAAAATTGTTACTTATGGTTTTGGATTGCATTACTTTTTTCTAACGGTACAGTTTATTCTCACTTTTATAAACGTGCTGCTTTGTTTATCGTTTAGACCGTTTCATTCGCTGTTTGAGAGAAATGAAGTACTTTTACTGAACTGAAGTACTATTCTGAGTTACTGGTTCTTTGCTTGAGTAACTTTATGCTACTTCTTTAGTACATTCAGAAGGAAATACTACACCGCACTGTATTTGACGGATGTAGATTAGATTTATTTAGTTAAATGTCAAAATAATGTGACGCAGATGTAAATGTGACTGGCTGTTGTATCCAGCATGACTATATTTGGTTAAAGTTAAATATGAACATAGTGAAGGAGGGACTACATCCTTTCCATTTACAAGTATTAATATGACGTGTACCCAAAATAATCACAGATTAACATGATGTGAAATGTTTGCATCTGGGCTGTCCAAAAAATAAACTGTCATTGTAACTAAATGACAGAATATATTTCAGATGTAAGTGCTAACCAGTTAGGAACATCAGAAAAATAACAAACTAATAGTGCCAGAGCCCCATTATTATCTCGCAAATGTTGAGTTTTACCTTCTAAATGCATAATGTGGGTCACCAACATTAGGAAACTGCCAGATGCTAACTTGCATATGTTGGAAATTTGCATAATATACCTAATTTGCATAAATCTGCATAATGGCATATATTGACAGCCACTGCTTGGCCAATTTGGACATTATTTTGGGGGGTTTTTGGGGTTGCTGAATCCATTTCTGATATTAGTAGACCAGATGTTTGCATATTTTAACTGCATTTGAGTTGATTTTGAATTAATTTTTATTCAATTTAGATGTTTTAAAGGACATTGAATTGACAGGATTAAACAGGTAACTTTAATGTATTTGAAATAATTGGAATAACTTCATTGGTTATAAATAATACTATATTTAGAAACACATGAATGGAACAATGCTTGACATTTGAGTTTACAGACCATCACACTGAGATGATACACAGTTGGTAAATGTTGGTAAGAAAGGCAGGTAGCATGGCAAAGATAGTATAATAAAGGCATATTTACCAGGTGGGACACACAAGTCCTGAAAGCAGTTTGTTTTTTTAAAACAAAATTTTAAACAAAAATATCAGAACAGAGACTTATATGTGCACTAGTTACACGAGTTATAACAACTGATCAGAAATGGATTCATCCTCCGCAAAGAAACCCCAAAACCAACCAGATAATGTGCAAATTGGCCAAGCAATGATTGAAATACTGTTAGTATATGTCATTACGCACATTTATACAAACCAGGAAAGTTGTGCAAAGTTCCCAACATATATGCACATTAGCATCCGAGTTTCCAAATGTTGGAGACTCATACTACGCATTTATAACTTACAACTTTGGGGTACTCTATCTTATCTTATTAAAATGCTTGTTATATGTAAAAGAAAAAATGTCAAAGAAAAAAATTAAAAACTTTTGTCAGCTGAAATATCACTTTTTTAAAGCTCTCAGATATAGGTAATGGTATTGGCCTCCAAAATGTAATATAGGTCTGTTTTTGTTTTTCTTCTTTCAAAAAAAAAATAAAATGACCATCGTTATTAGAGCTGGATGAGTAATGTGCCCGTTAACAAACTTTTACTTGGCTGTCCCGGTGCTGTCCTCTTTACAGCAGCAGCAGGAAAATATCGTAGCTGCATAAACGACGCCCTCTGGTGGTGGTACACCAAAAATTCATGAGATTTTTTAAAAAAGGTGCTTTTAGTTTGAATTTTATTTCTTTTTTACTGAATATGTGGTATGAACAGACAACCTGAGAGTCTGTCTGTTCAAAAATAATTAATGCTTTTGCGTTCAAATCTTTTTCACATTTATAAATGTCCAATAGTAAAAGTAGATCCTAACATTTGACTCAACAAACCCACAAAACAATGCACGATATTTGAATGGTTTTATTTATATATTAACTATGGCAATAATAAATAAATCATAAATAACTGTCATCAGTTTGGTTCCATAAATCATGAGTCTGCTGATGATATGTGTATCAAACTTCAAATGTAAACTTTGAGATTGTACAGCATCCTTTTACTTCATGTGTAATATTGTTAAGTGGTTTTCTTTGTTTACAAATGATACAAAGTTTTTAATTTTGCCATTTTGAAACAAATGGATAACCGGAGCTACAATCGCGTGAGGAGAGGAGATCAAAAGAGCTGCTCGGCTTTGTGTTAAAATCAGCTGTTGCAGAGTTTTGACTTCACTCGGCAGTGAAATCGTTGGCAGTGGGCTCAGTCTGTTTTAACCGTCTTTGTGTGAGTCCGAGGACAAATCAAAGTCGCTTTATTTGTTGTCTCTGCAGAGGTGGAAAGTTAAAAACTCCGTCCTGTTTTTCTTCATCAACTCAAATCCACTGATGGAGAGTAGAAATGTTTTATGCATCTTTCAGAGAGTTAATGTGGGCGCACAGTTTGAGTGCTGGTCCCAGTTTAAGGTTCATGGTGCTGACCAGGTGCTCCTCTGTCAGAAGCAGCAGAGCCTGTCCGTCTATTTCTTGAGAGCGAAACTCCTCGGCTACATCCTGACCACCTGGAGAAAAGACAGATTACAGAATAAACGGTGTGTGTTCATTGTTTGAAGAATAACTTACTTATAAACATATATCAAGTTGGTAAAATATCAAGTTTCTACAAAAATACGTATTGTTAAAAACACGGGCCTCCTCCAGCTTTTATGAGGCAATTTACTAAAAGCTACCTCGGCTCTTCTTACCATCTGGCGACGTTAATTTGATGCACAGGAGGGGATTCATTTTATGTCCTTGACAGTAAAAACGGTGGTGTTTGCAGATTTTTCTTTAGAAATGAGAGAACAGTGAGAGGAAAACAAAAGTGTGCTACCAACCTACCCGCATAACATAAAAAGGGGTAATGTTTTTTTAAAATCTTGTTTACTTTTTGTGTATTATAGGATTTGAGAAAACATGGCGTTTTCTGTGTTTGGCAACTTATGAGCGTCACGTTATTGTATTTTGTTTTGTACACGTTACTGGATTAATATGATGGCTGTCAGGCTTTAATTGTTTTCAGATGACCAAATGATCTTGTAGAAGTCATATAATGACTATGATCATATCATATTATTGACTGGAGTTTCAAATGTTCAGTTTAAACACTTTAATAGCTGTTTAAATTAAATTGTAATTTTATATTTTGAGGGGGAAAAAAATCAATAATTTCTATTCTAAAATCATTACAAACTGTCACAGTGTGCTCTGATTTATTGCATTTTAAAGTAAATGCAATTATCACAAAGATGAGCTGAACTCAGATTCTGCCTGCTTTAACTCAGACAGACTTTTACCACACTTAGACACCTTTTTCTGTAAAACAGAAAACACTTTAATTTTTTAAAATATTGTTTTTGGGGGTTTGTTTTTGCTCCCATAATACAAAGCACTAGTCATGAAGGAAATATTCAGTTCACTGCAAAAACAAAAATAAAAGCATTTAAAGATTAAAAAGGTAGAGTATTCAGTGGTCCCTGTGACTTTTATATATCATTAGATTATAATAACTGATGTATTGCCATAAAACCAGGATTTTATTCTTACAATTGTTTGATATGGAGCTCATTTTTTTTCTATTTTGTACAGAACAGCAGCTGGTGATTATTTTTATTTTGGATTAATCTGTTAAATATTTAATGTAGTTAATCCATTGACTGTTTTGTTTGTAAAAACTCTAAAAATGGTAAGAAATGTCAGCACAGTTACTCAGAGCTTAAAGGAACACTTTTACAATGCCTTGTTGTGTCGAACCAGTTATCCAACCCTTTAAAAAAAATTGCTAAAATTTAAAAAGAAAAAAACAAAAGCAGAAAATCCTCAAAAAGCGGACACATGAAATGTTTCTCATGAAAAATGACTGACACGATAATCAAAATAGATAATTTTCTGTCAATCAACTAATTGTTTCAGCTGTACTTGTATATACTGTAAATTACCTAAAATTATAACAAAACATATTTTATGTCTGTATGCAAAAAAATATCTGTAAAGTTAAATCCGGCCGTCAAATACATGTAGTGAAGTAAAAAGTATTTTCCTCTGAAATGTTGTGGAGCAGAAGTGTGAAAAAAGGAGTCTTAATTAAAAGCACATGTACATCAACTTTGTACGTATGTTTAGTATTTGAATAAATTATTTCTGATGCTCAGGGTGCAACTTTATCTGCCGTTTTCAGTGATAAAACACGTACTAAAGTATCAGCAGTACCTGGCAGGGAGTTGATAAAAGAAAACACTCGTTCTACGTTCCACTGAGACGGACAGCCGACGTCTTCGTCCTCTTCTCCATCAGAAACACTGATTGTTTCTGTCATCGTCTGCTCCTGCGCTCTCTCCTGCTCTCTCTCCTGGTCTTTCTCTCTCTCGCGCGCTC
Source organism: Plectropomus leopardus (assembly GCF_026936395.1). Taxonomy (NCBI): domain Eukaryota; kingdom Metazoa; phylum Chordata; class Actinopteri; order Perciformes; family Serranidae; genus Plectropomus; species Plectropomus leopardus. The sequence continues at coordinate 28,669,002 of NC_142187.1, read as the reverse complement.
TCTCGGCCTGTTTCCGGAGCCTGGTTGTCATGGGAACGGGAGGCTCATCTTCTTTTCTGTTCTGTTCCTGCTCTTCATCTTCTCTCACTGATCTTTGCCGGGTCTCCTCTGAGTCAAACGACCCACGAGCCTGTGGAGCACAAACACAAAGAAGACAATGTGTCTGCAGTGTTTTTGGTGCAGACTGTTAACAGTAAAGGTAAACCAGGTATACCAGTGGTTTATACAGTGTATTTTTACCACGAAAAACACATCAAAAACTAGATTTAAATCTAACCTGTACTTGAGCCCAAGTGGACGTTTGCAAACAGTTTTATGAAATTCCTTCAAGGCATTCTGGAGTTATCGCGTTCATGAGAATGAGACGGATACAAGGTGACGGTGACCTTGGCCTTTGACCAAATCTAATCAAGTCAAATTAAGTCATTTTTAAATTTCAAATTTAAAGACATTTCTTTAGGGTGTTTGTGAACTATTGCATTTGCAACAGTAGGACAGATGCAAGCTCACAGTGACCTTGACCTTTAACCTATGACCACCAAAGTCTAATCAGTTCATCCTCTAGTCTAAGTGGATGTTTGTGGCAAATTTGAAGAAATTTCCTCGACACAATCTTGAGATATTGTATTCACAAGAATCAGACGTACGTATGGATAACCCTGAAAACATAATACTTCTGGACATTTTAAAAAAATAAATAAAATTGTGCCTCACAAGGTGGTCATCATTTTATTTACAGACTTTCCTGTTAGTTTTTTCTCTTCATTTCAACATATTTTAATCTCTTCCGACCTGGGCTGAAAACTCTTTTTGCAGACATAAAGAAGTGTCTCGGCTGAGTCTTTTTGAAACAGTATTTTTTATTTATGTGTTCACAGATCTGGAGTCTCCCTCTCCGCTCTGCCGCTGTCAGACGCAGCTGTTCCCCAGAGAGCGGCTCGTCTCAGAGGACCAGTGATCCCTGCAGCTCTCTGCGTTTTGCTACATGCATCAGGTGAGTGATAATAACTGACCTGTCTCAGAAAGTGTTCTCGGGAGGCTCCGTTGACTCTGCTGCTGGGGGGTCGTCCTCTCCGGCCCATCGGCCTGTGACCCCAGCGACCTGCTCTCAGCACAGTGATCCGCTTGGTGCAGCTCACACTGAACCTAAACACAGAGACAAAAAAATTAAATTAAGATTCATACAGTTCACTGCAGATTATCATATTTGAATAGTAATGTCATTGAAGTCTCAATGTCACTGCTGAAACCCAAAAGCCGTTTTAGATTTTATTTTCCTGTCGGAGTGCAGACTTGTTTTTATATTTATCCTACTTTTTTTTCTTTCTTTACAATTTTTATGGTATTTTTTTGTTTTTCTACTTTTTTCTTTTTTTTTTCTTCTTTTTTTGGTAATTTTCTTGTATATTTATTTTATTTTTATTTTTTTTTTACAAATTTCTTGCTATTTTTTATTTATTTTCTTTATAAATTACTCATTGCCTTCCGCCCATGTTTTTTAATGAGATCATGCTACCTTTCTCAGGTTCAAACAGTTAATTGGAGTGTCATTGGTGCATCTCGATGTGTGAGCGCTTAATTTACCTGCGGACACATGCCATGGAGCAGAAGCGTTTGGAGCGCAGGAAGGTGTGAGAGTAACCTCGGCTCCCGCAGAACTCGCACTCCAGCACACCTGACACACTCTCCACCAGCTCTGCAACTTCACAGGACCAGCTGTTAGTCACACACACACACACACACACAGTATATATATATATGTTTCCACACACACAAGTCAGCTACCATCTGCTGCAGGGCCGTCGTCGTCCATTTCTGAGTCTGTTGAATCCGACTGGTCAGCATCCAGCGGACTGTCCTCTGCTGCTGCGTCCCCGTTGGTTTGGATTTCCTGAGATTCAGGAAGTGAAGCCTGCTGGTCCGCTAACAGCGAGGACGAGACCACCTGCACGAAGAGTGTAAATCACAAGTTTCATCACGATAAAATATTATATTGATTCGCTGGACAACAAAACAATATCTGCTACGATCTGCTTCAGTTTCAGGGGCTGGCGATCGATAAGAGACGATATCAGTAGATACTGTAAAACTTCAGTTAATAGCCCGGGCTTTTGTTTGCCTAAATCACTGAAGTCAAAAGGTTTATATTTGGGACAGGCGTCTATATGCGACAGGCTTTTAATGAATTTCACACTAAACTTGCTCAGCAAAGATGGAAATACAATCAGATTATTTACCTGAAAATATAAATAGTTGTGTTTTCGTCCCCTAAAATGAGTTGTTTTTATCAACACGAGCAGCAGGTCCTCATTTATGCGGATCACCTTGTTGAGCAGCAATGTTTCTGCAGCTGCCCAAAATGGACAAACTAAACACTGGCTCCAGATAGGACCATTCACATTTTCATAATGACCTCAATAGTAAGAAGCCCATGTGCAATGAGCAGCGCCGGAGCATAAATCTGCTTTATTCAGCGTTTCTAGCGGTTTTAAACACAGAGTCCGTTTGTTTTGGAGAGCAAGAGACCTCTGCTAATAATTAAGCTTCTGGTAAAAACCTCCTAAACACTGAGTTTAACTGGTTTCAATCTGCAATCCGCTGCTAGATGCCACCAAATTCCCGTCAGTATACTTACACCTTTAATGTGAGACTAAAAAAAAGCCCTTTTTTTTATTTTGACACCAAAATTAAACAACTGGAAATGTTTTATTCTACATTCTCTATCATACCTGCTCTGTAAACATTTGAATATTAAATAGTTATTATAATAACAAAATACAGTGCAAGTGCTTAACACTTAATGCTAATCCGGCGTTCATACCGGGAACGGCTCCAGGCCCTCTCGGATGACGAAGCCCTCTATGAGGTGTGTAAGGACGTGGGATGTGTGAATCCTGTCAGGGCTCCCTGGGACGCTGGTTGGGGACGAGGGCGGCTGGCTGGGGCCTCTGACTGCAGCTGGCAGGACCAGAGGAGGTAGAGGAGGAGATGGAGGAGGAGGGTTGCTGCTGCTGGTGGTGGTGGTGGTGGTGGTGGTGGTGGAGGAGGTGGTGGTGAGCTGGGAGGGCTCCTCCACCACTGGTGACCTGATCACTGAACGACTCGATGTGATGGAGGATGAATCCATCACTGCTGAGAGGCAGGAAAGAGAACAGAGCTTAGGGGTGTTTTCTAAAGAGAGGATACCAGTTGAACCAGGCTTATTCCAGTGATTCCAGTTTATTTTTAAGAAATTCTGTTTCCTAAAGGAGGTGTAAACAAGTGTGACCATGGAAACGCATTACTCCAGAGTAACCTTGTCCCAGATAGGTTATTTTTCAGTGGCAGACAGCCAATTTGAAGTCATTTGAACAGTATTTTAACCGTATGGAGGCTGTTATGTGATCATTCAAAACAAGTAACGTAATCCAACAAATAGAGAATTTAAAGGGACAGTTCAACCCAAAATCAAAAGCATATTTTTCCTTGTATTTGTAGTGCTGTTTATAAATCTAGATTGTTTTGGTGAGAGCTGCATAGTGTTGGAGATATCAGCCGTATGTCTGCCTTTTCTCCAATAAAATGGAACTAGATGGCACTCGACTTGTGCTCAAAATGCCAAATAACACATTTGAAAAACTCAACAGCAATGTCTCTTTCCAATAATCATGACCTGGTTACTCAAGATAATCCACAGACCTTTTTATGAGCAGTTTCACATAGGAACTATTTTCTTTCTACCGAACTATACTGTGTCCGAACGTCCAGCACATTCTGTGAACGTGATATCTCAAGAAGGGATTTTTTTCAAATTTGACACAAACATTCACTTGGACTCAATGATCAGCTGGGTAGATTTTGGTGGTCAAAGGTCAAAGGTGAAAATCAATGTGACCTCGTCCGTCTCATTCTTGTGAATGCGATATCTGAAGAACTCCTTGTGGGAATTCCTTCAAATTTGGCACAAATGTTCGAGTAGACTCAAGATTGAACTACTTAGATTTTGGTGGTCAAGGGTCAAGCTCACAGTGAGCTCATAAAACATGTTTTTGGCAATGACTCAATATACTTGAGTGTCCACCTTGAAACTGTGCTGATTGTATCTTCTGTGTGTGAAGCATCCATGTTTTCACAGACATGGATGGAAACTGTAAGTGCAACTTGACTGATGTGGAGAGGCATACCACTGTGAGGCAGTATATCTATTTTTGTTTTTGGAGTGAACTGTCTCTTTAAGTTTCTAGGAAATGTTAATTATCGTATTGTCTTGCAAAATTTTCTGCACCAATTTTAGTGGTCAAATAAAGCTCCAAACCAGCTTTATGAAACAGATTTAGGTTCAAATTTTTAATTCAAGACACAGTAAGTTGCACTTTTATAATGTGGAGATTCTGTATTGTTAGAACGAGTTTTATTGGCCTCCATCTTTTCTGTTTTATTCCTCATCATATGTTACCTGCACCATTCTGCTTTGGAGGTCCATTGAGAGGTGTCAGGCTCCTGTCTCGCTGTGGATTGGGGGAACGTTCATTTTTCCTCTCCTCTGAGCTCAATCCATTCACTTTGCACGTTTGCCCCGACTAGAATTCAAAACACAACAAACCCTGGATCAAAAAAACACTGACAGCAGGCAATATTTACAGAACTTCACCACAATGCAGAGCAACTCACCGATGGCGTTTCATTTTGTCGGACTCTGTGCACTTTCAGATTGACAGCCACCGTCTGAGGAGGTGGGAGGTTCTGGTAGGGCATCTGGACCAGAGCCTCTGCTACAGGCAGCTCCTGCTCCGTCAGCAGCACCTGTCCCGACTGGACAGCCACAGCCTGGACCGAGTGGAGGGACAGTCTCTGGAGGGAGGCAGGGGGGTTCTGGGGCAGCCTGGGGAGAACCAGAGGCGGAGGAGGAGGTGGAGGCTGGTTCTGCACTTGTGGAAATGAGGTCCGACGCTGTGGAGCGGCCACCAGAGGCGGAGGCTGAGGCTGAATGGTGGCGGCTGGGATTGAGGTCGGAGCTGAGGATGCAAACACGCTGGTGCCAGATGGAGGAGAAGAAGAAGAGCAGGAGGGGTTTTGGGGGTCGTTGTTGGTTTGCGACTGGGTGCTGGGGGTGGTCATTCTTTTAACTGAAAGAGGAAGAGCGCTGGAGTTTGTTTCTGGTGGTGCGACTCTGAGGGCAATGGGCTGGAGCTGCCTGTGGTTTGGAGCTCCTCCTGTCGCCTGCTGGAGGATGAGCTGGTGGTGCGCAACCCGCTGACCTGGTGGACAGGACAGCTGCTGCTTGACCAGAGCGTGGGTCTGCACTGGAGAGTAAGCTGCAAGGAGAGTAACGCAAAGACAGACATGAGTATCTCTTTTTGGCGGGATCACCGTGGCGAGGACAACCCTGTAAATGTGAATGTCTGTCAGTTACTGATTGAGTAAGGAATGAAGCAACACCATTGTTTGCAGTAAGTGATGACATAGGAGTTGGTGTATCCCCGCTGGCAGTTGCTCTTTCGAAATAAAGGCTGACAGTATCAATGATGACGGCAGCACATGTAGATGCAGCAGCTAGTACCACAAATCCCTGCTACTTTTTCGACTCCATGGCCCCTTCTCCTGAAGCATGACTTTTCTATGATGAAGACTTAACAACATCGGAAAAGTTGTGTGGGGTTTGGACTGAATGCAGCAGACTGCAAGAGGATGCCCACCAACGGCATACATCGAGCAGCCAGTCCGGAGGGGAAGAACAAAACCGAAAGCACTGGATGAAGAGAGGAAGGAGAGCCGGCATCAGGACGAGGCTGACCTGACTTGGACTGAGAGCTGTTCCTCTACCAAGCTTTCTTCTGGCTAATGTGTGGTCGCAGGAGTGGATGAGATGCGATTGAGTCTCACTCAGCGACGGGATATCAGAGACTGCACACATCTTCACAGAGACATGGTAATGGCATGGCTGCAGGAATTGTACAATGCCATCAGCGGCAACATGCCTGCGCAACCGGATGGAAATTTCATATAGTTGCTGATTTTAATCAACTCATTCTTTTATTTGCAAACATAGATCTAGTACAAATTTTAATTTCATTTTTTTAAATTGTTCATCTGAAACCACTGTTGCATCACAGCGTTGTGGAATCAGCAAGCTAGCTAGCTCACTGGTCAGCTGCAACATGAGTAAAATTTTCCTCACCTGGGGTTATAATCTGAGCTGCTGAGGCCAGCCTGGTGACATCAGCCGTTCCAGTTTCTGTTGGGGTGTCTGTCAGCTGGTTGGTTTTCGTCCCGCAGACTGACGTCTTGGATAAAGAGTTGGCCGAAGTCACGGCTTGTGTCTGGGTGGATGGCTTTAAAATCACACTGTGGGCGGCGGCCAGAGCTCCAGGCAAGTGGGCACGCAGAGCGAGATTCTGCACCTGAATACAAACAAACGGGAAATCACTTCTACACTGTTTATAAAAGCCCAACTTTATACATGACTGTTCTATCATTAAGTTTCTCACTTATGTATTTCTCTCATAACTTTAAAGTTTGCAATCTGGCTCATGCTTGAGGTTTGTGACATCCTGAACTCCGTGACTGTGCGGTTTTGTGGCGTGCATGCATTATTCTAATTTAGTGCCTGGCAAAGTTTGTACCTGAGAGGAGGTAGGTAAGGAGGAGCAGGAGGTGACAGCAGGGAGGTCTGACTGAACTGCAGCCACCGTGGCAGCAGGGGTTAGAATGAGCTTACAGAAGAAAAGCAAAAAGCAGGGAGACAGGTGGCGCGGTGGTTACAAATAAACAAATTGCATGTTGTGAGAAAACATAAGAAAAACACATTCACCAAAAATAGAAACAGGACAAACAAGTCATGCAGTTTTTAAGTAGGTCCAACAACTTTGGTTTGTACCATCTGAGTGCGAAGGTACATCTGAGCTTGGTTACAGTTGGCGGGTCTGTTTCCCAGGAGCATGGTCTGCTGGGATATGGTGGTCGCAGCACCAGTGGAGGTTTGGGTTCGACCAATCAGCTGTGCTGTCACTGGAGATGCTGGTAAAGTTATCTGGATAAAAGAAAGAGTTTAATGAGACAGTTTACTCCAAAATCAAAAATAAATATTTTTCATCTTTCCTGTAGTGATTTTTAAAATCAATTTAAAGCAGAGATACTCAGCTTGCTTTGCTTAGGAGCGACTTTTGCAAAATGACAGGAGGCCAGGGGCCAGTTGCAGCAGCCCCATAAATGTTTCTGAGATTTTAGGACATTTCTGGGACTTTGGGACATTTCTAGGGTTTTAGGATGTCTCTGGGATTTTAGGACTTGTCTAGTATTTTAAACCATTTCCAAGATTTTAGGACATTTTTGTGTCCTTTTGTGTGAGTTGCAGTGTTAGAGATAACGGCCGTGGAGATGTCTGCCTTCTCGCCAATATAACAGAATTAGATGGCACTTGGCATGTGATGCTCAAAGCTGAAAAATACATTTGAAAAACTCGAAAAACTTTGAGAAAACAATGTCTCTTTCCAGAAAACATGACCAGTAGGAACTACAGAACTACCTTTTCTCTATTATTGCCAACTGTACCACTGTGCAGGAGGAGGCGTGCATCGGCTCATGGACAACAGGCTCATGCTTGTGACAGGAGGAGGTGAAAACATTAATGTCATCCTTCATGCTAGCTCAACTAGCTCAGAGGTGCTAAGTGGATTAGCAGTAGATGCATGCTCCCTTCTACTTGTGCTCGGAGCAGCTCAGATTGATGAGTCATAACACAGAAACTTACTGAGTTTTGGGAAACGCCAGCAGGCTGATGAACCAAACTGCCGCTGGATGAAGAGGGTGACTGCCTCTGACAGACTGAAGCCTGAAAAACATCAGAGAGACATCACACTCATGACACTGTGTTAAAACGACTCTCCATGCTTAAACTAACACACGACAGACACCATCTGACCTGCTGTATGGTGGCCAGACTCTGCAGATGGGGGTTGTGCTGGTGCTGGTGCAGGGCGGCTGTCTGCAGCATGAGGTGCTGCTGCTGGGCTGCGTACATCTGATGCAGGTACTGGGCCGCCATGCTCTGAGGTCTGTGGATGGCATGCTGGATCACCTGTTGGATGATGGACACATCTTGCACATTACTTATGAACTGAAGTCCACTATCTGCAACACAAGGATTTTAGTCTCCTGGTTATTATTCCATTTGCTTTCATTGCAGTAAAAAGAGGAAACTTTGTAGCATTTAGAACATTTAATTTTGAAAAAATCTTATCTGATGTTAGGATTCAAATACTCCAAGAATTAAATACTTGTAATGCTTTGTAATGGGTACTTTTCTTTTTGAGATATGAAAATTCAGTAATTGAAATGCTCCAAGCAGTGCAACGAAAGACTGTCTATTTCCAGTTCTGATTATCTTTCGTAAGATGTCATCTACTTGCTAATCAAAATAAACAATGCATGCAGGGGTCTATTATCTGGACCACCTGACAGCCAAGCAATACATGCCTGCAAAGGTTCCAGATATTGAATTTAACTGGACTACCTGCCTTTATTGTAAGTTACAACACCTACATAGGTCGTAGATGTTGTCTATTACCTGGACTACATGTCTGTCAAATTGTACAGTGCATACAGAGGTCCTTGGTACTGTCTTTTATGTGGACTACCAGCCTGTCCTATTGTAAGCTACAATGCCTGCATAGGTCTCAAATATACTGATACTGTCTGTTACATGGACGTTCCTCTTGTCAAACTAGACAATGCATGCAGAGGACCCTGGTACAGTCTATCACCTAAACTACTCTGCCTTTTCCTTCATATCGTTTAATGCAAGCAGAGGTACCGGGCTCAGTCTATTACCTGGACCGCCTGTCTGTCGGGTGAGATGATGCTGAGGGAAGCACAGGGCGCCTGGGTGCACGTGGTGCTGCCAGAGCTGGCTGTTGCCATGGTGACAGCTGCTGATGTAGTGGGGGTGGTGGCCACAGTCCTATTAGTCTCTGCCTGCTTCTCTCCAGGGTCCTGTCTGTCCATCTCCCAGGTCACTCAGAGTCAGTAATGGAAAAACTGTGGAGGTGAAACAGACAGGAATTAACAGCCTGAAGTTAAACGAGACAGGCACAACTTCAGCTGAATCAGGGTGATGATGGCTCTGTGCTGCAGCTCTTTGTTGTCACGTAAAACGTCTCTGCAGCACGAGCTTTGCTGAGAGAACACGTTAATGTTGCAAAGAATTAAACCGTTTTACATAAATTGCTTTTATTTTGAAAATACGAATTAATTACATTGAGTTCACTGCAGCGAAACTGGCCCACTCAGATCTCTTCTTTAATTAAAGGACTGTCTATACTTGTGTTATTACAAAGCTACAATAAAAACGGTTTGTCAGACAGAAACAAATGCCTAGACGAATGACATTCGTCAACATGATTAGTCTGTTCAGTTTAAGTTTAACTTGCTTCAATCTTCAGGAAATTTACCCAAAAAGCAATTGAAATAGCAAATAAAATGAATATAAAGTCACACAAATAAATAAATAAATAACGCATTGTAAATTTGACAAGTTGATTTTACTTTTTTTATATTCAATCATAACATAACAACAACATACAATTTTGTTGTATCACTTCACTTCACAAAACTAGCCTACCTAAATAAACAAAATGATTAGTAAACAACATTTAGATATTAACACACCTAAAGATTAATAGTTTTACTTACCATTTTCAAGGCAATCAGTTTCCAAGATTTTTTTTTACATTAGATGAACTCATCTGATTTCACAGTGCACAGTGACATATAATATATAATATAATAACAACAACAACAACAACAACAACAACAATAATAATAAACGATCAGATGTAGCACTTAAATAAACAGAACAATATATTTCTGGTTCATAAAAATCTCATATAGGTTACAAATAGTCTATATAAACCTATGTGTTTTATTATACACCAATTTTATTTATTATTTTGTCTTTTAAATTAATGTATATAATTGAAAAGTACATTAAATAAAATGTTGAGTAACCAAACTTAACTTTGTGGTTAAGGTTAGAGCATCTATTTTTTTCTATTTTTCTTTGGTCATTTTAATATAGAAAGCATAACTGCATCAACAAAATTATACCTAAGTTAGAAACAAATATGACATCAGCATGAAGAAAAACAGGTGGATTGCATGTAACCTATGAAAACATTGTTATGAATACCTAATATGAAAAAAGTAAATCGTTACATTACAGATCTATTTTCAAAATAGGTGTAAAGGTTATTTTGTGCCACATCTGGAGAGAGAAAAACGTCAGACAAAGGTGCCACAACAGATGCTTTTTTTCTCTTTTAATTGCTGATAAAGCCTGCTAAATATATTTTCACGATAATAATATAATCATCTGAAAGGGCTAGCCTTCAAATAGTCAAATTCTTTGCCATATTTCATGGGGATGAACCCTGAAGATGTGTTTCAGCAGGATGAATATTGATTGCTTTTTGCTGCAGAGCCGCTTCTGTCCAATTAAACACCGGCAGCTTATCCTCGATAAAACCTAAACCACCGCAAAATCATCTTATCTTAAATGCACTGTCCATAATTTCGGAACCTTAGCATTAATACATTCAGCACATCTGGATGTGACTCCCTGTCTGTCTGTCTATCTGTGTGTCTGTCTGTCTGCCTCGCGCTTCATGCATGCACAATCATCACCTCTTGTCGGCGTTACCTGCCTGCTATTGACGGACCATCAGGCCATCAGGAGCTGACCAGACCCCGGCACTCTGTCCCAGTCATGAAGACTACGGATGCGTCAGTATTGTCTAAAATGGAGATTAAAAAAAATCAGACGGTACACAACAGGCAATAAAAAGCGGCTTGATACAGCACCGCTCGCAGTGCGGGAGGACCTTCCACAGCCGGAGTCCGCTGCGCGCTGCTGCGTGGACAGACAGGGACAGTCCCGCAGATGTTTGACCGCTTCAAAAGTGCGTTTTACGTGGCTTTTATTTAGGTATCTTGTATCATGATTATATATAATGCTTTATAGATATCGGCTCAAAAAAGAAGACTGTGTTGATGGATTTAAACTCTGTAATTTTCAACTCTTTTCAAATGTCCGAAAATGCAAAAAGATGCTTCAAAAAACGAGCTGATACAAACATTAAGTTTCCTCCACTGCAAAATCTGCCAAGCTGATCTTAACTTAACAAAGTTTAGGAAAGTGATTGCCTTGAAAAATGTAGGCCTAAGTATATATAATCAGGCTGTTAGTCTTCATTTATGGCTACTTGATATAATTGTTGAGTTCACTATAAATCTAGTTATATTTACTTGATTTTGTGAAGTTGTTTAAACTAAAAAGAAGACAGTTTTATGTTTTTTTTTAAACATGATAACAAAACAGAACTTGCAGATTTCCTAAATTCATCATTTGCAAAATGATCTGTGTCATGATCAAGTTAAATCAGATTAACATGATTTATTAAAGTTGCCAGCACCTAGAAAATTCAAGGTAATTCCATGTGTCATTTTTAAGTTGCAATAACTTCACATAATTACGTAAATACAACAAAATTATGAGTAATGCTAACATTTAGATATAAACTAAACATAAAGGTTACAAGTTTTTTTTACTACTATATCTTTATAAGACTTTACAGTGTCTTTTAAATAACACTCCCTCCCATTGTTTTCTCAGAAGACACTTTACAGTTAGTGTATTTTATCTATAAATAAAACAGGAAGAAAAAATGTGTGTTTGCAAACTGCATCGTAACAAAATGCAGCATTAAATAAGTCAGTACATAACAGACAAAAGGAAAGTTGAAGCATATGGATATCATGACAGTAATATGCAAAATAAAGTTGACTTATTTTACACTGACATAAATATCTATTTGCGATAAATTTGCAAGAATCAGTCTGTATATGTTGTGTTTGGAAATGAAACGAGCCACAAAAAAAGAGAGAGAATGCATCATGATAAAAAATACATAAAATGAATCAGCATAAATAGGGACTGTACTTTATTTATCAGAGTGGCATCATGATATGATGATATCATGATCTTCACAGGATCAACATATTTTTTCTTGAGCCTCCCTGAGTGACTGGGGGATATGTGACCCTGAACCACACCCTCCATTCTCATAAATAACGAACAGTCCCTTAGTCCGGACGGAATTTTTGATTTTAAGAATAGGTTGACAAAAACGAATGCATATTTATGCAACAAAAGTATGTATAGCTACATGATTAATGATTAATTGGCTTATTAGGTGCATAAGGACAGAAAGAAGGCTGACAGAAGGACACAAAAGAGAGAAAAAGAACGGACGGGAAAGAAAGAAAGGCAGACAAAGAGAGGAAACTGACAGAAAGAAAATACAGAAAGAAAAGGACGGACAGACAGACAGAATGTTGTGCATAAAGCTTATGCTTAATGTTTGGGTGTCTCTCTCTGTCCCACAGGAATAACATAAATAAAATAAAAAACAAAAACAACAGTATTTTATGCAGTGAACACACTGGACATTTGGGTGACAGGTGTCCCCGGGGCTCATCCTGGGGGACAGCCATGGGGACAGCTCGCTCTCAGTTGCGAAGGATGCTCTTTTCACGTGGTGTTCAAGCACTGTCAGAAATATTTAAGAAGTCTTAAATGGATAAAACTGCGCGAATCACCAGGAAAAAAATGTTTGAACCACAGACTGAACATAATCTGATTTATGATTTAAACATGCACGTGTAGATAAAACGAATGGCTAAGGGAGACGCAGCAAGCAACAGAGACAGATTTAAATTTTATTTATTTATTAATGTTTACTAATGTTGCAATGCATTAAACAAATAGGCCTGAGTTTTATTTAATTACAATATTACTAATATCCAAAGCAATTACTTATATTTTTATAGTTAATGTAAACCTGTTGTGTAGACAGCATGTGTATTTTGTGTTATCTTTTATCAATCACATCCATTCACTTTATATTCATTCTAGCACGGCAGCTCACAGTTACTCACCTACTTCTAAAAATAAATAAATAAAAGGAAGTACACAAATGCTTTTGCCTTTGTTACCGGCCAATTATGATGTTATTTCCGAATCAAGGCACTTGAAAGCGCGACATGTCTTGAGGACTTTTACGATGTCCGAGCTCAGATGTTTGAACCCGAAAGCAGCACTTACCCACAAAAAGTATTTCAGTTGGTACAGTCGGGATGCTTTCAAGTTATTTATTTAACTTTTCGGATTTGTTAATTATATTATACTGGTTTGTTGTACTTCGATAACGTCAAAATTCTATAAAACAGTTTATTTTAATGTTTTAAATGTTATATTTGTCAAACGTTACATGTCTGTTTCTCTAAGCGCCTCCCCCAAGCATTCCGACAATGGACTCGCCCGCCGTTAGGCCTTTGCAGTAGGGAGTTGTTTGGTGGACCCCGCAAGTTTTTCTTTACTTTACATGTTATTTTTGTTTCTCTAAGGAAGGCCAAATTCTTCATTTCTATCATCACTTGCTTCGTTGTTGACTCGGTGTGTCGACGGACTTTATAAACAAAGGTTTCGGGGCGTGATACACAACTAGAGACACCAAAGAAGGAAGGAAGGCATCGGTGACTCGGACCGACCGCGGCTGAGCTTATGATGCCGACGTTGCGGGACAGCACCATGTCCCACCCCGGCGAGAATTCCCACCAAGTCCGGGTGAAAGCGTACTATAAAGGGTAAGACTTCGCTGTTTCTCCCTCTATGTCAGCGACGTTATTTGTAACCACACTAGGAGCAATTCTGGACTTGTAAAGGTGGCTAAGCTAACATTAGCTAACCCAGCTAACGGCTGGCTAATGTTGGGTACCAGGTTCAGGTCAACTTGTCCAGGCGGACAGACAGGTGAGACTGTCCAGACATGCTGTCACTGTAAGACCAGGCTTTCTGTGCTGGTTAAGAAATGTCCCTGTAAGACGGTGAAGTTGTCAAGTGGTTTAATTCTCTAAATTAAATGTGACACAGTTGGGAAGCTTTGGAGCTAGTCTGTCAGCTAGTTAGCTAACAGTTGCTGCCATTAGTTGTACTATCTGTCACTGGCAGAAATTATTGAGTTTATTAGCCCAATTTGATAATGTTTCTAATTAACCTGGCATGTTGTTATACATTGACTAACATGAATTTCTTACTGGCAGTTTTGGCAAGTTGACGTGATGTAATTTAGGGATTGCCAGTCTGACAACAGGAAATTGTGACAGCGTTTATTGATCAGAACCAGAAGAGTTATATATAGTAGGTTCACTCTTACAGTGAATTTTGCTTTGATATTTGGTGCCTAAAATTAACACATTAATAAGAAATAGTAATAATGAACTACTGCAAAAGTTAAGAATATAATATGGCATCCACAGATAATAAGGCCAGACAAGCAGCTTTATATTAAAAGATAGCAATATGTATTTGCTACAAAAATACTTTCTTGGATAAAATCAACTTCACACAGGAAGAACCAGGTTGGGCACTTAACAACATACTGAATCAGGCATCCCCATACTGGGAAGGGAAACTCACAAGATATGTCTTCGATCAGGCATGTCGATGACCCTCTGATTAATTTCATTCAGCCCTAGATTGACTTTCAATGAACTATGGCCAGCCACACAATATTGGTTTTTCAAGAATAATCACTTTGCACGTCACGTTACAATGGCTGGACAACAGCGTGTAGACATTCATCACTTAGGAACTACTGTGTTCTCATAAACAGACTGTAAACAAGCAAACTGGCAGGTTATCTAACAGCAGCTAATCTTGTTTTTTGCAATTTTTTTTTTTTTAAATTAGCTTTTTGATGCAAGAAGCAGCTCCCTGCCCAGGTATTTTCACATTATATAATTTGGCTCTCATTCAAAAAAAGTTTAAACACTCCTGCCTTAGATTCTCAAAGTTGTAGCGGTGGGCACAAATAAATCAAAACCAAAAAAGAAACATAAGAAATTACAAAGGAGATGGCTCACTTACTGCGAACAAAACAAAATAAAAGCAGAATTAATCCCTTAAAGCTACTATTTGCAATAAAGCAAAACAAGCAAACAAAACTGAAAGAAAATAAACCCACTGGCTAAGCAGCAAACCCCTGTGTGGATTTCTTCACATTTAGAATAAAAAAATTACGATAGAAATATGAAAAAGATTCTACAAAAATACTATATATGTCTTTAGTGTAGGGAATATGTGCAATTTGTAGGGATTATTATTTTGATTAAGCACTAGATAGTTTAATCTATGTAATGTCCAATAAAAAGTGAAAATGCCAGTCACAAGTCCTGAAAGCCCTACATTTGTCCTCAAATATTCAATATGTAGTCTGAACAACAATCCAAAACCTGAATATGATCAATTTACAACAATATCAAACATAACTTACAATCACCAGATTTGAGAAGCTGGAACTCAAATATATTTGACATTTTTGTTTCAGTTAAATACTTATGTGATCAGTTATCAAAATTGCTGCTGATTAATTTTCTGTCATCAGACAAATTGATTAATTGTTTCAGCTGGAGCTTTAACCATCTCTATAATGCCTACAGTTAAAATAGGCTGTCAATCCAGCTGAGAAGAGCGCTGCTGTGGGAAACACTTCTCAAAGGGAAAAAGATAAAGACAAACAAGAGATTATAAACACATACATCTATCAATATACTATTCATTTGTTTGAGTATGGAGATGCCAGTGCTTTGAGTTTTTGTCAAGCCTGGCATAGGCAGTTCAGCTGTTTTAGTTTCGCACTTGGATGTGATGATGGAAAATCATTGGTCACCCGGTTGTTTTCATGACACTCCCTGCTCCGCTGGCTCTGTTTGATGGAGCCAGTGATTGGAGCCCTGCCAAAACTTGAAAAACGTGAAGTGCAAGTCACCTCGGCCAGACCTGTTGTATTTCTGACGGGCTCTGTGACACACCTGATGAACACTGTTATATGTGTTGATCATTAGGTGTCATTGCACAGGAGAAAGCATCTGAAGTATTTATGAGGCGGCTGCTGAGGAATGTCAGCTATGCTGCCAAAGAGGGAATGCGGTAAGATGGTCTTGCTGTTTGGCTATTAAGTCAGGAAGTCATCAGTGTTGTTATTGTTTTCCTGCAAGAGTTAGGAGTGGAAGATTGAAGAGTTGCACATATTCTATATATCAGATTGGTACTGACTGATAAGGTATCAGCTACATGTTAGAACTGTTTCTTTACTGTTATCACCAGCCCCGTCAACATTGGGATGGCTGGTATAGTTTTTTATCTTGTGAGTCCATATATGTGTGTGTCATGAGGGTCAAATGTGGTCCTTGTGACACCTATTATAGAGGGAACTACCACAGATGCAGTTTTAATTACTTTGCCAGGTGTTTATATTTCTGCCTGACTGTCTGTCCGTCACTGCAATAGCATCACAAGCATGCAAGATGCAGCTACAAAACTTTACAGGTGTGCAGTTGAGATCATATTAAGGGCAGAGTTCGAGGATGGGTGCGGCTTGAGCAAAGGGGCTGGAAGTAGAGGGTAGTAAGTAGGGATGGGGCCATTGGCTCCCCCACTTTGCACAGGGATCAGTTTTACAAAAACACTTTAGGCCAGGGGCCAGCATATAAACAAACGTTAATATTTAATACATGAATAATTATTCTTGACCTCTGTTGGGGGGGTGTCCAGTTTTTTTCTTCTTTTTTTTATAAACAAGCTCTATTTTGATGCCTTTTTATGCACTCTGACACCTTATTTACATTTAAAGTACAAAAAAAATCCCAGTGTGAATTACTTTATTTTCACCCTCCACATTATCATAGGCCAGATTTGGCCCAGAGGCTGTTAGTTGAGAATCACTGCTTTAAGACAATATAATGTATAATTTATTTAATAAAGGTCACACAAACCTCATTGAAAAAGTTGTTTGTAGAAAAAAATATTCAGCAACTATTTTGATAATGGATTGTTTCAGTATTGTTTTCTATAATTTTTCGAGCAAAAATAGTCAAATAAGTGCTACACATTATCAGGTCTCAGCTTCTCAGATGGCAAGATTTCTGATGTCTCTTTTTCATTTATAATAGTGAGCTAAAACAAAAAGACACTTGAAGATGTCACCTTGGGCTTTGCAAACTTATTATCATTTTCTCACAGCTTTTTGACCAGATTAATGTTTATCGATAGTAAAAATAATTGTTAGCAGCCCAAGTAAATGTGTGACATAAAGGTTAGAGAGTCTGCAGGTCTCCCTGCAATCCAAACACTCCAGAGTCTCACATCACTGATAAGTTTCAAAGTGGTAATCAATAAAATCAACTGGCAGAGGGATTCTTTGTTCAACCTTTTAAACATCCAAATACCAAAGTAAACCTGACTCTCTGAATGCTCAGACTTCGTGGTAGTGTCTCAGCTCATCTATTTTCAGTATAATTTCCTTTCCGAGTCCATTCATTCCTATTTGCATGTCTGCTATCGGTCAGCGCCAGCCTCAGCAGACTGGTGTCAGCCTGTAGCAGTCGCAGCCTGTCACTGGCTGTCATTCAGGTTGACGGTCAATAGAGAAGGCTGTAAATGCACTGACCACATGACGAGAAACTGACTGATTCAGATGCTATGCAGTAGTAGTGATGGACTGAGAATAAAAGTGTAGTGTAAAAGACAATCTCCTGATAATGTTCTCCATCATGTTGTTTGTCCCAAGTTATGTCTCTATAGTCATTTTTCTGCCTAATAATCGAAAAACCTGTAACATATTCAGTTTTTATTTTTATAATAAAGAAAAAAGAAAAACAGCAAATTCTCCCTTAAAGAAGCTGTTTGTTTTTTTACTTTCTTGCTTGAAAAGTGACAAATAGTTTTATAAACTTTCAAAATATTTGCCAATTAATTATAATTTCTAACACAGACTTTTCAGCTCTTTAGTATTGCAATGTGGAGACAGATGGAGCAGTAGGACGCCAGGAGATGGGCTTGGCAATATGGCTTTAAAATAATACCACAATTATATTTTGAAATCTCCTCTAAATTACTAAAATAAAAAAAAATTAAATTAACCAGTTACAAAAAAAGTAGCTACTGCCATAAAATAAAGTTACATAAACTACAGTTTTAATAAAATACTGTTATAATGTTAAATAACGTTAAGTATAATGTTGTTATAGTAAAGTTAAATAAAGTAGTTAATTTAATTAAATCAATCAAAGCAGAACCCATTTTGTGATAATTTTGAAAGACCCGGTTTGTTTCAGGCAGGAAATGTTGATGTTTTTGCTGTGGACTCAACACTTCTGGTCAGCAGTTGGATGTTAGCGCTGGCACAAAGTTAAACTGTAGCTCTCTGGTTCATATATTACAAAAATTTCCGAGTCGCACTGATGCTCCATGGTCGCAAAATGTGACTAGATAGTCGCGATTGTAGCTCTGCAGGTAGAAAAACACAAAGCTGCGCCTGCTCAATCTACCGCCACTACTATTCATTAAGTTAGACTGTTACTGCAGCGCCATTAAACATGATGATTTATTTCTGTATGCTGGAAACAGACTATATTAATAGTATTTGCAAGTCATAGTGGTGCTGTGTTTGACTTTTCATGCCCAAACCAGGTCCAAACAACAGAAGTAGCCTCTCTTTTGGGTATTTACTCCTCGTTTTGAGTAGGCTGGTCAGTGTCAGTGTCTTGTGCAGAATCCCAGTGTTCATTATCGCTTTCCAGCTTCTCTGTGTTAGGTTGTTTTGGTGCCCTGTGTTTTGTAGACGTCCCCTAGGCCACACGGACAGACACAAAGCCTTATCAGATAATGTCAGTGGAATAAAAAATATAGCATAATAGGAAACAATAGACTTTTTTTTTATCATCAGATGATATATTTCATCATGTTTCACAGTCCTGTTGTGTGTATGTATGTGAAGATATATAATGTTTTAACAGCCGAAAAAGAAGCCAAAATGGAAAAGGCTTTACATAGACACCTCAATTAATCAAAAGAAGTTTGATCCTCATCCTGCAGGTCTGACATGATGTGCAGACGGAGCAAATTTATCAAGACGTTTATTGTTGTAATGTGAGTAATTATTCCTATCCAAGCAATACATTTGTGCATTCTTTCTTATTTTCTTTAGTTAGCATGAAGGACTGTGTTTTACCAGAATGGATAAACAGGAGTTGTTGACGTGTTGGTCACATTTTTAACCAGTTTTTTTTTCTAGTTGGAGGAATCTGTTTGTGTGGGCTCAGGAAAGCAATCTTCTGATGCGCTCCTCTTTCTGTGTTTTCAGTCAGCTTACCATAGATCTGATTTGTCTTTTTAGACGTACAAAACCTTTTTGTCAGTCTATTTCTGAAGTTAAAGTTGACATGCAACTTGAAGTTATAGCTACTGTATCAGGTCCTCTAGAAAAACAAAACATTTCTGTGTTTTACTGCCTGTGTGTGACGATGTCAGACCAGAAAAAAACATTATTTTGTGTAGTTGCCCCCACCGACTAACACAGGGCTTCTTTATGTTTGCTGACTTCAGGAGTCCTGTGGAAGGCATGTTGTTTGGCAGGAAACTGGGATTACACCGGCTCGACGGAGCAGTTCAGACATTTTCCTCTTTTGAAAGGAGTTGCTCTTCTCTTTCAAAGACTCTGCCATCTGCATCAGTGCTTCAAGGCTCGGCTTTGTTTAAAATACGGGAAGCGTTCCTTGTCTTGCCATTTACTTTTACTCTGAAAGCCCCTCAAGCATTGAACCACGAAGTCGCGCACCCCTCACCCCTCCGCTGACACACATCTTCACTAACGAGTATCACAGAGTCTCAGCTGCTGTTAACATGCGTGCGATGTATTGTCTGTTGCGGCGTCTTCACATCCTGCACATTGTGTTTAATACAGCTCGAGTGTTTGCATACACGTATCTGTGTGGCGTTTTCGAGTGACCTTGTCTATGGCTCAGCAGGCGCGTGTTTGGCTGGTGCTATTGTGCTGTGTGGAGCGAGGCACCCTCCTGTTCGCCGCAGCAGGAGGGCAGTGTTGCCTGGAGACAACCGCATCCTGGAGTCTATGTTTCAATCACCCTGACCTGTTGGCTGTTTTGGTAACTTCAGCTTCAACATTAGTCTATTTGCTTCAGTGTGTTTATGTTGCTTCAAATATTAGTGTGAAGTAGGCTTCCGTGATGTCGGTTTACAAGGGAATTATTTAGAAATCCCAGTGGTGTGATTTTACATACCGTCATGCATCTTTCTATTAACTTCAGGTTGTATTGAGGATGTTTGCATGCAGTGACCATCACATGCCCTGGAGGTTACGCCCCAGCCACGCTGCATGCGTGTGCAGTGTGTGTTCACACTTGCAGTGTTTGCTGTAGCAGAGACGCTTAATGTAATAACTACTGTATTTCCACAATTAAAAGCACAAATCCCTCTCGTTTATGAAGCTGTGGGAACTACTGCTTTCCTCTGCAAATGATTCACAGTAAAATGCCTTGTCTCAACAACTGACGTTGATTGACTGACGTTATTATCGAAGTGTTTTTATTTTGAAACACAAACAGGAAAGGTTAAGTAAAAAAAGATAAAATTGTATTTCTTCATGTCTGTGCCACATAAAGACATGAAAACTGATGTAAAAGGTGGTATAGAGTCAATATAATGATCAAAAGTCCATTTTCACAGTCTGTTTTTGCTGAAAACCAAGCACATCATGTGGAAAGTCAGTGAGACTCTGTTTCTCTACATGTGCTGCAGCTGAGTGGCGAGCGAGTGCCATTAGCGTGGCTGCTGCTGTGATCTGGTAACATGGACCTAAAAAAAAAAAAAAACAGGATGGAGAAGTCTTAGGTAAAAGAGAGAAACATTATAGAAGTTGTATGGTTGTCTTTCTCTGTTTAATAAGCAAAATAGGTGTAAAGATGTTACCTTTTGTTGACATCTTGTGAGTGTATTGTGTATTGAGTAGTAGGGTTTGGATCACACACAGATATGGACATGTACCGCATACCCCGGTGAAATTCCAGGAAGGCGTAGAGTTATGAAAAAAAAAAACACCTAAGTTTAGTGTGAAGTGCTAGCGTGTGATTCTGGACATCCGAGCGTGTGCACGTGGTAGTATGAAGGTGTTGCAGGGGGCATACGTGGTGCCGGTGACAGAGAGATTGATGGTCCGAGGTGTTCATGGAAGCCCAGAGAGGCACCCGCACCCTTCTTCCTGCTTGAGCGCTCACCAGTGACGAATGGCTTCATGCTGGGCAGATGGGGCTGCAGAGTCCTACTCACGGCAGTACAGACGCCAGGGGCACAGGCCAGCGCTCTCCTCCTCGTCCTCCTCCTCCTCCTCCTTTAATTTAGCTGTGCTGTAGGACGGCACAGAGCAGAGGAATGCCAGGTCTGTCAGGAATGCTGCTTCCTCCCAGTTACTCACCAGTGATGAGCTCCCAGTCTCTCAATGTGAAATCCTTTGGCCTTAGTCACCCTGAGGAATCACACAGCTCATTTTCTTTTTGTCTAACACAAGTCTCTTCTTTTTCAGTGTAATTTTAGATTCCTTTTGAGATGAATCGGTTTGATGATGTTGCGTTATTAATGGCTAAAAAATGCAGTATTGTCTGATGCGTTTTTCAAAATGAAGAAAATGGCACAGAAGTCTTCAAAGACCATGGCAGCCTAGAAAAGGCAATATCGTCACTTCAGTTGAGTTAGGATAAGTCATTATTGTGGCTGCAACACACAATTATTTTTGGTAAACAATCTTCAGATGATTTTTTTTTTCTCGATTAATCTGTTTGGCTATAAAAATGGCAGTAAATTGTAAAAAATGCCCCTCACAGGCTGACACAAAGTCCTACATGACATTTTCAAAATGCTTGTTTTGTCCAACCAGAACTCCAAAACCTAAAGGTATGTTGTTAAATATCCATGATCACAAAATAACAACACAATATCACACTAAAAAAGCTGAAATTCTTCAATTAAAAGATCACCCAAAGTAATTATCGATGATCAAAATTGTTATCTGTCAATTTTCTGTTGATCTTTTTTTTGATAAACTAATAATTTCAGCTGTAGTCTTTATTAAGTTTTGTGAAGAAACATCAGGCGTTATTACCTTGCTGTCAGAGGGGCTGAAATTATAAAGGAGAATGTGCTATACAGCAGAGCCGCAGTCATTTACTGTAATAGAGTCAAAAATAGTGAGAAAATGCCCAAGTTTTCTGTCAGTCCAAAACCTAAAGATATTAATTTTAAGATCACACAAAACACAGTAAGCCTGTAAATTTGGGCTCCACTAATCCATTTTATCATTAGTTAAACTGCCAATTATTATTATTTTTTAATTAGTTGCTTTGTTTCTTTGCTGTCACAAAATATGATGGGTTGACTGCATAAATTACCCTTCTGGGACTAATAAAGTATTCTGAATATGAATCTGAATCTGAAATTTTACCAGAGAGTTTACCAGAGTCTGATAGTGACATATTCAGTTCACTGTGATATTACAAAGAACATTATGATATTGACTTGTATTTTCCCCAATTGTTGTTATTGTGCCTTTTTAAAAAATGCTTTACTACTACTTGTGTGCTGCTCACTTTTATTTGTGAAGCACTTTGGTCAACTCTGGTTGTTTTTAAATGTGCTATATAAATAAACCTGGGTGGAAGTATGTTGCGATCCTGCTTCTAATAATCACTTTGTAGTCTCTGCCACTCTCCTGTAAGTGCTGTATCCATTAGCTGAGCTTGTATCCGTGTCACAGACGATGCTGTTTGGGGCACCTGAGACGTGGGTAAACTTTAACTACAGTGTAGACACACACAGTGTTTAATGAACACCCACAGCTCTGGTCCAGTTACACTGGAGGGAGTTGAAGTCGCCTGCTGGCATTAATACGCCGGCTGGATTGTCAACAGTCAAAGCGTGGGAACCTGTAGTTTAATGTTTGTGTGTGTGTATCTTCTGATGTTATCAGGGCTCTAGGAGGAAGCAGAGCTGCCGTGCTGGTCCCAGAGGAGTGTAGTTGCCAGGCTTTTTCTCCCCCCTCCCTCTCAGGCAATGATTAACACCAGCAGGATGGAGGAAGAGGGTGAGAAAAGAGAAGGAGGAAGGAGGAGGAGGCATCAGTCTGAGACTTACGTCAATGTATTCTTGCTCAGAACGCTTTATTCATTCTTGATGTGTGATTTTCAGTCAAGACAGTTTAATACATGCTGTGCGGGAGGAAGCTGCACTCTTTAGATGCTCGGCATTCAAGGCGAGATTAAATGAAAAAGGCTTTTTTACCACAGAGCGAATCTGACGAAACAAAATGCGAGATGCGTAGTTTGCTTCTTTTATGGTATAAGCTGTCAATAAATTGTCATCTTTAGTATCCTGATGTGGACTGGAATTTTTTTGTTTCATTTTTGGTTCATGCCTTTTGTTGCCTTTTAGATTACTTTTCTAGTCATTTTGTTCACCTTTGAACAAAACATGCCAGAAAAAAACGCTCTTTTTACACAGAGATGGCACGATAGAGCCGCTACTAAATCTCTTCTTTGCGCCACCTTTGCTTTGTTTTACACAGAAACAAACAATGGCAGCATTGTGGTGCTCCATTGTGTGATTTTTCAGATAGCATGCAGACATTACGATAGTAAAAGAGGAGTAACTCACAGTAACTAACAGCGTTGGCCTCTAGTGTGACATATATTTCAGCAGCGCTTTTTAAACCACATTAATAGCATAACATGGCAATAACAATCATTTACCGTCTCTCTTTATATGGTGGCTGATCTTGTTCTCTGTTCAGAGTAAGGAGCTCCTGGACCTCATTATTTTTCACAATTTGTGGACATTTTCGATTTATGTTTTTCTTCTTTGGGTTCGCTGCTTGCTGCTTTGTAAATCTCCTGTTGTGGGTATTACATATAGCACATCTTTGAAATATCACACCCTTCCTGCCCATGGTGCTGTCCTGCATACATATGCATATATGTATACTTTGATACATAAACACACACTGAGAAAAAAAGAAGAGAAGTAAATAAGCAAAAACAATACCAGAAACAATATTTCGATGAATGAGCAAATACTGAGGTGTGTCTGTGCTTGTATGATTGTGTTTCCATTTGTATGTCCGTCTCTCACGTGTACATGTTTGGATAGATGTGTGTGTGTACCTGTCTGTGCCCGTGCATATATGTGATTGTGCTTGTATGGATGTATGTGCGAATTTGTTGTGGCTCATTAGCTTTGGTTTCATTTTCAAAACAATGTGGCTGAGGTCTAATTTGGTCATTCATTCATCCTCCTGATTTAAGGGAGTTGTCTGTGGAGCCAGCAGTCCCTCTGGATCATGCTAAACTCAAAATCGTCCATTTAGCGGTCGGATCAAATGATTTGATTTTAATCCTTTTTCTGACTGTACAACTATTAAATATTTGGTTTCTCAGGGAAATGTGTCACAGTTCAGACGCTAAAGACGGTCTTAATCCCATCTCGCTGTGACTTTAATGTAAAACTGAAAAAATCAGCCACTAATAAATCATAGTCTGCTGTTATTTGTGTGTTTGCTCCTGGCAGTAACTGACCCCACAGCGACCTTACGTCCGATATTTTGTCCTTGGACTTACAGTGGAGATGACCTTGAAAATGTGCGTTGTTTGCTCCATGTGTTTGGATTTTATCATTCTGCTGTAAAGCTCTCACATTGATGAAAACCTGGGTCCATCTTTGACGATGGCAGTAAAGGGAGTAAGAGGTGCTTGTCCTTGGGGGTCACGCTCTTGCTGGTGGGACGGCTTTTACACATTAGCTCCTCTTAACTTCCCTTTTTACCAAGGTGATCCCGTTTGTTTTGGCTGGTCCTGTCAGCTCACAAATGAGCTCAAACCGCTGTCGCCTGCAGACCTGTAAAAGCAAAGCATGCACCATCTCCACCCCCCATCCTCGGGTTGTAAACATTACTGCGCCTGGCCAAAAGGCTGGGAGCAGGCGACATCAATCCTATCACCACCATGAAATGATGAGGGACAGATTATCAGGGATAGATGCTCTGTCAACCATCACTACTCCTTCTCTCATGTCTCACCATCATATTTGAATGCATGTGTGAGATGAAGAGGCAGACAGTGATGTACTTGTTGATTAGGGCAGTAAGCTGAGTGTTTTGACTGCTTTTCAGGAAGTGATGGAGTGCAGCAGCAGTGAACAGCAACCAAAGCGCTCAGAATACAACTACAACCACCATCGCCTGTGATTCATTCGGCTCTCTCTCACTCTTTTCTCAGCCTTTCTCACTCTTTTTTTTTTGTTGCTCTCTTTCTCACACCCACAATCATGCTGTACAGATGAATGCACACATAAATGTGACAGACTGCGAGACTGTGACTCACACACAGCAGGGTTTGGGGGGAAAGTACGCTTTCTCACCTCCTTTTCTCTCCATCAAAAGTCTGGTGTGCGCCAGAGTTTTTCTTTGAGTGCATCGGAGAGAGCGAGTGTTTGAAATCGATGTCTATCGTTAACGACCAAAATATGAATCCAGTATTTATTATTATTATTGTTATTGAGCTATTATTGTTTTCTGTTTATTTTAATTGTAGATCTTTATTATAAAGATGTCACCTCAGCATCTGGGAATTCGTCATTTGTCATCACACATTTTGCCCTTAACATTTGAAAATTGCAGGGGGCCATCTAAAGATTTTGATAAAATTTTAATCTGCTGTTTAGCTCTAGTAAGTATTCTATAGAACAGATTGTAAACTAAAAAAGACAACTCAGAAAAATAAACTTTTAAAATGTTTTAATGGCATTTATTGCCTTAGCCTCAGAAAAACTGATGAGACAGTTCTGGTCTGTTCTGTTTGGTGGTAAATGTATTTTTATTTATTTATTTGCTACTGGCTACATCTGTTATAATGCATGATATGATTTTTTCTTGCTGTGTGCATCCAGCTTTTGGTATCTGTCAAATACCAATTTAATTACCAGTGCTACTATTTTTACAAATTAAATGTCTGCGTAGCTGTTTACATATAATGTGTAGCAGGGTTTGCTGTCAGTCTGATGAAGCAGTGCAACACAATTCCACACTTTGGATTGTTGCATCAAGAATAATTGCAAGAAGTCAAAATAAAATACTTGACCTATCTGTATTGTCTGCAGGGACATCATGATCACTCATTTTGAGCCGTCCATCTCATACGAGGGTCTGTACGGGGAGGTGAAGGACATGTGCTCCATGGACAACGACCAGCTTTTCACCATGAAGTGGATTGACGAGGAAGGTAAGTCTCTCCATCTTTTACTGCTTCTCCTAATCTGTGCTGTAAGAGGAGGCATCAGACAACAGCCAAAACGTACCTTACAGGGGGAATTTATTTACAAAACAAGAATCAAACTGTAATCACATGTGACATCATCAAGATTTAACAGCTTTAGAGCCCAGCAGCGACGTTTGCCAGCATTTAGCAGTGCCATGTGTTAGTATGAACACATGCTCAAATGGACACGCACTTGACTGTAAGGCTCAGTCTTTTCTCGTCAGGCGTGAAAGGGTACAGCCCAATACCTGGTTGTCAGTCAGTTAGTCAGGCAGCAGTAATAGTGTCATAGGAAAGATGGAGCCGTCAGACCGCTCTGCTGTGGATAAGGTCAACCTGACCAAACTCATTAGACTCAGATCAGCTCCCACTGGTAGCCACCCACATACAGTCACTGGAGTCATTAGCCTGTCTGAGAAGGAAAAGCTGCTTGATGGTGGTAATGAAGTACTCTAGCTGTGTCTCCTGCTGCCTCAGCCATGGAAACAACACACACACAGACCCGCAATGTGAACTCAGGTCATTATCTCCGTAATTAGAGAATATACCTGTGTAATTAATTAATACTTCTGTAACACTGGTTTAAAGATTTAAAATAAAATACCATCAACAGGTCTGTTTTTTTCATGTCATCTGCCATAAATCAAAAAATGTAAAGTGGAATTTTCCTACAGAAGGAATTCTGCGCTTTATTTCTCCATGTTATAAAAAGTTTAGTTGTAATTAATGTAAGCACAAACCAAAACTATTAGTGATCATTTAACAATACGTGCCTCAGGCAGACTAGTAGTAACTGGTTGCTTGTGGCTAGCTGGACATCCTTTTTTTTTTTTTTTTTTTTAAAAAGACAAAGATTGTAATATAAAACTACATATCATAGATTTTTGATATTATGAGTGTTGTTTTTGTTCTTGGTTTTAAAGGTTGCATTACAGTTAAGTTATGTTCTAGCTGTTCTAATATTTGCCTTTACCCACTTAGTCATTTTATTGACATTACTGATGATTATTTATCAAAAATGTCATGGTGTTAATTTTTTGTGAAAGCACCAGAACTCAACTGTACACTACTGTCATAATACTGATATCAAGGATTTGGTCAAAAAGATTGTGATGTTTGATTTTCTACATACTGCCCAGCACTGGTGTTGATGTAAGAAAACTAATATTTCTGTCAGATTTAAAAAAAAATAAAAAAATAGTATTGGTTGCATAGCATCCTCAAAAATCCCTCATCAGTCAGACTCTAATCCATAGCGCCACCTGTGAGAGGGTTCTCATGAGAAAAATGTGATCCCTTACCCCAAACCAAACCACACCAGGAAAAAAAATAGATTAAAGGTCTTGGTTAAGTAAGGCAAAGTTTAAGGGGAAAGTGCTAAAACATTTAGTGGAGAAAAGTTTACTGAACTTACTGATGTGAGTCAGGTTAGACTGGTTAATGAGGCATTCATACCAGCACTGTTTAAAATGTACCGTAAATAGTTTGTTTATGTTCCAGTTTGTAATATCTTTTACCGTACATGGACTCAAAAACCTAATAACTTTTCAGTACAGATAAAACCAGAAGTGATGATTGTCTCAGTCCACCCACTAGTTCTCCGTCAACCTCCAGCAGTCATTTTTTAAACACACACAGTGTGTCATAGTTTCTGTTCAGGAGCTATTTATAAAGTCGTTGGTTTGTAGTTGAGATTAGTTAGATAGGCCACTAAAAATAGAGTCAATGGCCTCATGGTTGTCTCATGCTGCCTCTCCCTGAGTGTGTCACGCCGACACCTGACTCTGTCTGTTAGTGATAAGGAGATAATTAGATCTGCATCTGAGTGGTATTTTAATTATTGACATAGATTGATCACTGTGCAAATTAGGCGTGTATGATTTAAACAAGACTACTTTAAATGGCAGCATTGACTGACACAACATGTTCTCACACTATTCAGTTTACTTAAAGCTCATGTGTAACAAGTTTTTTTTTTTAAATGTCATGTCAACTGTATGACTCACCTTTTACACTCACATCCGTTCTCTGGTAACCACAAAATGTTTGTCACTCAATTGTGTCTAATTTGCCTGCAATTAACAGACTTCTTAAATGTCGTGCAAATGAGAAACATTTTTCCCCTTCTTAGATCTCTGACAGGGTTTTTAAAATGTTTGCATGTGAACGATATAATGCAAAGAAAAAAGAATGGCAGCTGTCAAATACAGTAATAGTGAGAAAAGATAATGTGCTGAAGGTGTTCACAAGTATAGCCCCTGAATGAGAAGCACAAAAAGGTCTTGGATTGTTAGATTTTCTAACAAAAACTTGAGACAGAAAATGTTTCGAACAGTGCAGGGGGAAGAAATGAATTTTTTTTTTATAAATCTTAAGTCATGTGTCCTTGTACATAGGGCTGCTACTTTTTCATTTTCAGTTAATCTGCCAATGATTTTTTTGAAAAGTAAAAAATGCCAGAATGCAAGGTTATATCTTCACATGTCTCGCTTTGTCCAACAAACTCTCCAA
Source organism: Plectropomus leopardus (assembly GCF_026936395.1). Classification (NCBI taxonomy): domain Eukaryota; kingdom Metazoa; phylum Chordata; class Actinopteri; order Perciformes; family Serranidae; genus Plectropomus; species Plectropomus leopardus. Next base: position 28,640,241 of record NC_142187.1, on the reverse strand, counting down.
AACCCAAAAATATTTAGTTTCCTATCATGTACGACAAAGAACATCAAAGCATCAGAGCATCAAATCCTTATTTTTGTGTCACAAAAACTGGCAAATGGTCTCCTTTTTTTGCTTATGATTTTACCCTGAAACCACTATATGATTATCAAGGATTATTAATATTCTGTTGATCAACTAGTTGTTTAGTCAACAAATTATTGCAGTTATATTTGTATCTTAAATAATTAAATGCAGGGTCTCTCTCAAACTGAAATACCTGAAGCCCCTTTCCCACTTATTACTAATATCTGGCTTTTGTATTTTATGGTAAATGTTAAAATCTGCATGCACTCCTGGAATAAATTAAAATATAATATAATATAAATTAAATATTAGCTTCAAGCTGCAGCATCTCACTAGTATGGTTGTAGAGGAGAAATGAAGCTCTTGTAAATGTAGGACCGAGGTCAGAGGATGTAAAACCACTCTCTGGTTTCTAACCTGATTCCTCCCAGTAACCTGGTTACTGTTTTTATTGTGTTGAATGACATCTTGCCTCTCCTCTGCTGTCAGGTGACCCCTGCACCGTGTCGTCTCAGCTGGAGCTGGAAGAAGCTCTGCGTCTCTACGAAGTCAACAAAGACTCGGAGCTCATTATCCACGGTGAGCCTTACTGCTTTTCACACAAGCTGTATTTATAACATAACTAGATTTCAATATAAATAAAACACTGCCGGAGTTTCACAGGGAAAAGGCCCGCACTCATCTACCAAACAAATAAAGCAAATGGTGATGTTAAAAAAATACATACTAGAACCACAAAATGTCTCCGTACTGCTCATCCAAAGTGTCCTAAAGCCCCAGCGTGCCAAGTTGTTTTGATAAATGTTACTGACACCATGTTTTTTAGCCCCGTGGTTCCAATAGTGCAGGAGCCATGCTCATGTATGCAAGCACCCACAAGACCAACAAAAGCTCGCAGTATCTTCATGCCAGTGTTTACATGCTACCAGAAAGTGTTTTGTGGACTATAAAACTTCACTCTACTTTCCATCGGCATTAGGGTGAGTAAAAAAATGACTCAATTTTCATTTTTGGGTGAACTATCCCTTTAAGTCCAAAGTTAGCTGAGGAACCCACTATTCTCAGAGCGCCCCTGGTAGTTCTGGGAATACAAAATATGTAGGAAATCTGATCAACACAGTCCAACAATAGTGCAAAACAGACATTTAGATGTGGTTTACTTCGGCAGCTGTTTATTTGCCTGAAAATGGTTTGAGTGGGATTCTTGTCTTTTTCTGGCGTTATGTGGGGCCACAAAAATGTAGAGCACACATTTAGATTTGGTTCACCACAAATCCAAAAATCTCTGCGTTTGATGGCAACCTTATGCTGTTTGTTTTTAGGTTCTTTTTTTTTTAAGTCTCTCTGTGCATTTACATGTCTGACTAAATCTAGAAAAACAGACGGCTAGATACTGTACACAACAAAGAGACATCAAACGCACGGTTAATGCCGCACTGACCTGTGAAAACAACATTACTTCCGCTGTTGACGTCTGTCTGTGGGCCCTTGAGCGACTTCACATCCTCGTCTGAGCTCAGCCTTCTTGACAAATAGTTGTACAACTTCATAAGTCTAGAGGTCAGGGCTTACTCAGACGCAGGGTGGGGGAGGGGGGTCATACATGTGGAGCCATATGGAACATTTGATTGACAGGCTTTGTGTGTATTTAAGGATGTAACCTGGGGCTAGAGGGGACGGGCGCTGTGCGGTTAATGTAAAGTTTTAATCAAATCAGAGGTGAGGGGTCAAGAGTACAGTGGATGCCGGCAAGACAGCAGAAGATGAGCAGAGGAGGGAGGGTGAAGGGGAGGATGTGACGGTGCCGCGGGGGGTTGCCAGGTCTGCTCGTTAACGAGCTTGTCGACTGTAGCCCACGCCTCGTCTCTGACTCACACTGCCCCGGTTTAGCTGGAAATCTCTCTCACACACACAGTCTTCATCGTCTTCTTAAAGATTGTCTTTTCCAACTTCACTGTATGTTTCACACACACAAACAAGGTTGCACCGTCATAAAAACAAAATGAGTGAATTTCAAAATGAATCGCTCGAGGCGTCAGGTTTGCTACAGGAAGCGATGTTTTCCCGAGGATGGAGTTCTAGCAGGAGAAGTGAAATGCACAATTTTTTTGCAAACTGCTGGCAACAGACACCTAAGTGTCGAAGTACAAACAGCACATTTGTGCACTGTAACGAGCACTCTAAATGTATGATCCGAATATGTGGAAAACCTGCTGTTCACGATGGTCAAAAGTAGAGTTTGTACTGGATGTAGGGTATACCGGGATATGAAAGTTGATGATTGTCATCCCATGTACATTTGCGTATCTATGCTATCGAGAGAGAAAAAAAAGCACCAGACGGAGAATCTCACCTTTATTTTTATTTATTAATTTTACATTATTTTCAAATCTGAGACTTCTTACACATACTTCCATTAAAAAAATATTTCAGGTCTTAATTATAGTTACAAAACATTCATTCATTCCTTTAAAGGTCATTCTGACCGCTAATAATTCTGTAATTTGATGACACTGAAACCGTGATATTTTCTTAGATGGTTATACTATTGCAACCCTTGTCAAAAGTATTATTGTTTAAGACGATGCAGTCTCCAGTAGTTACATACATACAGTAGGGGTGGGAATCACCAGAGGCTCCACAATATGACATTATCATGATACTGTACTCACGATACCATATTATTGCAATTTTAAATATTTTGCAATATGCTGAGGATTTCAATAAGATAAATTGTGATTTATTAATTATATAATTTATAAATATATATTTTAATCTGATAGATATGTCCCAAAAGTCAAACTCTGTCAGCATCTGTTTTCTCCAGTGAGATAATGTTTTCAGTCTGTTCATCTCATTTCATTTTGTCATTTTTATTGCAGCGTGTATCTATTGGACTGATGATCTGAATAATGAGCATTGCTTCCTTTATTGCTGACATCTACCTGGTGCTGGTTGTTTTATTTATAGCAACAATTTACTTGTAATTTACTTACAGGTGTATAAGGTGATGAAGCTTTCGTAGTGCAAAATGATATAACCGTTTCTAAAGACAGGACAGAGAACTTCTCTCCGCTCATAAAAATAAAAAATCAGCAGCAGAGGTCATATTTCAGCACTGCTAGGTGCATATACAGGAAACACTGCCGTCATGGTGAGAAGAAATGAAATGTTCTCAGCAGCATATAAACACCTTCACAGTAATGCTGTCAGCCTCTCCTCCTTTAGATGAAATAGACTTTTAATGTAACTGTAACTGTTTGTTTTGCTCTGCAGTGTTCCCGTGTGTACCAGAGAAACCTGGCATGCCTTGTCCGGGAGAAGACAGTGAGTAAAACAAATTTCCCTCATAGTTTTACCTTATTTGCAGGGGCTCTAAAGAAACCCACTACATTTAATTTCCATTAAAAAAAAACATTTTAACAAATTCTTTCACTCAGGAGAATTTTATAATAGAAATGGTTCACTCAAATTATTAAGAATCAAAAAGACTTTTGAGTTTGTGAAACAGTGTCCATAAATAAAAAGCCTGTGCTTGTGCATCACCCTTTGTGCACCTAAAAAAAAGAAAACTCTGCATGCATGAGAAATTCAAGTTTGCAAATGTGTAAAAAATATTTGTATCTGTGGAAAAAAATTGAGTGAGGTGAGAGAAAAATCTTTTTTACACATCAGACCACAGATTAAAAGTCGAAAACTGTGTGAAACTTAAAAGTTCCCACAGTGTACGTGACACTGAACACACCCTAAACTCATAAATATGAATTTTGAAAAGAACAGGGCTAAAAGTGAAGCTTCAATCCTTGCATGTATAACTTCAGTGTCAACAGTGGAACCTAGAGGCCTGTAAAATGTAATACATCCACAGCCTTTAAAAACCATCCATTTATGAATAGTTTTACAAGCTCAAAATCTTATTGATCCTTATCTAAGTCCATATAAACTTTATTAACCACCCACAATTCAAATCTGTGCTGTGTAAAACCTTCATAAAATGCTGTTTGATTGTTGACTTTGGCCTTAATTTGGCTGAGCAGCAGTAAAATGAAATAATTTCCTAATGTTGGAGAAAATAACAGTTCAGAAGAAAGATTGAGGCTCTTAAGAGTCAAATTTTTCTACACTTATACACAAATGCACAGACAGGTAAAGCAGCCTTTTCCTCTTTTCACAGAGTCTATATATCGACGTGGAGCTCGCCGCTGGAGGAAGCTTTACTACGCCAGTGGTCACGCCTTTCAGGCCAAACGCTTTAACAGGGTGAGACACGACACTGAATTTTTTTTTATACAGGGTTCCCGCAGTCATGAAACACCTGGAAGAGTCATGGAAGTTTTGGAAAAGTCATGGATTTTTCTTGTGTATAATGTCATTGTAATGATAATCTTTTGTGGATAACCTTCCGCATAATTTAACACACCGACAAATTAATTTTCTGCAGCTGTCGATGTAACAGAGCTCTAATATGCGCTCATGTAGGACAACATTTTGTTTGCTATCACGTGTGTTTAGTCCTTCTGCGTTCGTTTTTCCGTTCCTGTATGCCTGCTAGCTAAAATTATGTTTGAAAATAATTTAAATAAGTTTGAATTTAATATCTTTTATAGAAAAAAAGTATGGCAAGTTGTGCAAGAAAAAAAATGTCATTATGGGTCCTTCAAAAATCATGGAAAAGTTTGGAAATTTTGTCCATAAAAATGTGTGTGGATTTGTTAATAGCAATGTAAGGCCCTTCACTCTGTACTTAACGTATTTAACATTATCATTGTTGAATTATATTTGGGGAATATCTGCTTTGTCAGTCAAACACATCTTAACACATTAGTTAGTGAATGTGTAGTTAAAGGAGAGAGACATCCACAGTCCTGAAGTGATTTGTCGTGATTTGATGTATTGATTGATGGAGTAAGTGGCGACACAGAGTGATGTGATTGAAACCGGCGGGGCGTCATGTGTCACACAGCCTCTGTAGCGTCTCCTTGAATATAATGTGTGCTTGCTAAGAATACATTAGGGAGTGCTGCACTGGGTCAAGACACTAGGTGGAGGTGATTGTAAGAAAATCAGGCGCGCTTCAAGGTTAAGGCAAACAGTCACATAAGAAAAAGATGCAATGACTGGTCCATGGTAAATCCTGGTGGTCTAAAAGACATCTGAGGCACACTGATTTTGGTTAAAAAAAAATAATTTATTCCCACACATATAGACTAGGCTTAGGTGGTATGTTATGCTTCATACCTTCCTGAAATGTTAACTTTAGTTTTATGGTATATGACAACGTAAACACTTTGTGCCACACCCTCCAAACAGCGAGTGAGCTACTTATTTTCAACTTTTCAGACTAATAAATACACAATAGAAACCCACAAAATGTTAAGAAAAGTAATATTCTCTAACCAATTTTCCTTAATAAACAAAGAAATACAACTGTACACCTGTTGAATTCCATTTTATCTTGGTCAAGGAAAACTGACAAGGCTTAATTGCCTCATTATCTATCATAAAAAACACGTCATTCAAACTTGACAAAGAAAATAAAGCTCCCCCAAAGCACCTTGATTACTCTTGCTAATTATCTAATTAGTATGTCTGCTGTTCCAACACTCACCAGCTCCGGTTTGGTCGAAATATATCCTTAATTTACCAAGTTAAAAACATGCCGTCATTCACCACGTTCTCTCTCTGCTGCTTCTGTGCACTACATGCAATAAGTTTAATAGAAAGAAGAGAGCCCAAGCCTTGTATAGTCTAGCATTTTCAACTTCAGACAGTTTAATCGGGCTATAAAATACATCAGAAAAGGACACACACTAAAGAAAGAAATACAAGGAAAATAATGACAAGAAACTTAATATATATTTTGACTGATTTACATGTGTAGAAGCAAAAAAAACCAAACAAAACAAAAGCAACAGTAAAATTTAAAAATAATTGTTATATACTATGTGAGATTCCTATCTAAATTTTAAATCCCATTTCAATTCATCAACCAAAATTGCATGTTATCGTGCACATAATATAGAAGACGTGAGACCTCTTGTGAGCCAGCAAGATGCTGTGATGCTTTTTTTTTTTTCAGTCGACTTGCATCGCTCGATATACTGGCCTTATTGAATGAGTGTTGGTTTTTAGCTCATCTGAGCTTTCCTTGCACAAAGGCGGCTGTATAGATAAAATAAGTTCATTAAGTCATTCATTAAGTTTGTCTGTCAAACCTGCACATGGAAATATATAAAATAATAATCAGATGTGCTTATTTGTTTGTGATGGTGATGTTTCAGCGAGCCCACTGTGCCATCTGTACAGACCGGATCTGGGGTCTGGGGAGACAAGGCTACAAATGCATCAACTGCAAACTGCTGGTGCACAAGAAGTGCCATAAACTGGTCACAGTGGAGTGTGGCCGAGCGATGATCCAGGTGAGGCCTGTGACAGACGACATACTCATTCGCTTGATGGAGTAAAGTGGATTGCTACCATCAGTGACTCACACACATACTTAAAGTATATATTCTGTTGTTCATTGCCAATTATACTGAATGACAAATGTTGTTGCCTAGGAACCAATCATGCCCGGCCCACCATCGAGTCAATTAGACCAAACTGAACAGCCAGGTAACACACACACACACACTCACATGAGAACACACACAAGTGTTTACTAATGGTCTTCAGAAGTCAGCAGAGTTGTTGTTATGATCAATTAATTGTTGGTTTAATTGTTTTTCATGAGGTTAATTAACTTTAACGGAAATGTAGAATATCATTAGACTTTTCCTTAAAGAATACACAAGCTGAGCTCAGGGGTCTGTTCGTATTAGCATATCAGTGACCACCCAGACTACGAGTCGGATCAGCTGCATCTGGGGTTTACCTACAGCAGCAGACTTAAGTCCAGTCAGGTGGCTGCGAGGCTGACTGGAATAAGAGGGCTTAGGGTCGTTGTTTTTGTTATTAATGAGGCAGCTGAAACTCCTTACACCATAGATACTCACTCACAGGCCACCTGGGAATTTGAGACGCAAATGTCTTTGTTTAAGTCTGGTTTGAAATATGTTGATTATTATGACTTAAAGGGACAGTTTACCATCAAATTCAAAATAAATGTTTTTCCTCCTACCCGAACCCTTTGAAACCTGGGTTGACATCACTCTTGTTGCACCGCATTCAGACGCCTTTCACGAGTTTTTAAACCTTTTAGCCCTGAGCAAAGCTCAGCTCGTCTTAGTAAGTTGGTTTGTTTTCTTTTTAAAAAAATGAGTAAACAGGCAATGAGTAACTTGTAAAGAAATGTCCTGCAAATTTCAGGAAATTAATGGATTTAGATTTTTTTTTAAAGCAAGGGAATTTTTTTCAGAGAACTGTATTTCAAATCATCATAGAAATCTATTTATTATTATATACTTAATGTGCAGAATATTAGAATTTTTAATCATTTTTTACAGGCCATATCAATGCAGTTTAGTTTTTACTTGTCCCTTTTGTTAATTATGTTGTTTTGATTTTTCAAAAATTAATTTTCAGTACATTTTCTTGTACTTTTTACTAATATCTTGCTAATTTTATAGGTAATTTCTCTTAAGTTGCTCATTGTCTTCTATCCATGTTTTTGCAAGAAATCAAGCCCATCTACCCAGGTTTCACAGGGTTAAGTGGGATTTATTAATCTACATTGTTTTGGTGTGTGTTGGAAATATCAGCCGTAGAGATGTCTGCCTTCTCTACAATATAACAGAACTAGATGGCGCTCTGCTTGTGGTGCTCAAAGGGCCAAAAAGATGCGATAACATTATGAAATCTCAACAGCAATGTCTCATTCTAGAAATCTAACCCAACTACTCAGGATAATCCACAGACCTTATTCTGAGCGGTCTCATGTAGGAACTATTTTCTTGCTGCTAAACTAAACCCGCCAACCAAATCAGCATGTAACAGCTCAGCTGAGGAGGACGCCATTAATGTCTCACGCTGTCAAGAGCCTCTCGTTCATGAGGTGCATGCTTCGTTCAGCGCTGATGTAAGGGTGGTGGATGAAGTTCAGTAGGAAAAAAAAATCCAACATGAAACTGCTCACAGCAAGGTTTGCGCATTATCTTGAGTGGGCAGGTCATGGTTTTTGGAAAGAGACATGAATGTTAGGTTTTTTGGCGCTTTTAACAGCACAAGTTGAGTGCCATCAAGTTCCATTATATTGGATAGAAGTCAGACATCTCTACGGGTGATATCTCCAACACTCAAAACAACTAAAATGGCACTACAGGTAAGAGGAAAGTGTGTACTTTTGAGGTGAACTGTCCCTTTACATGATCACAAGTGCAAAATAAAGTTACTCTTGTTTTGTTGTATTGCTGAACAAGTGGATAGAAACGGGTGTTTTCTATCGAAGAGAGAAGCGACTGCGGGACTGTGAACAAAGCGTGTGACTGTCTCTCACCTACTCTCTCTCCTCCTTCTCTCATCTCTCCTACATTATTTTTCCTCTCCTGCCTCCCCCTCGCCTTCTGTCTGTCTGTCACTTTCTCCTCTCTCTCTCAGGCGCTCCAAAAAACTCCACTGAAAGCTTGACTTACGAATTACGCGAGAAAGAGGTGAGAGAGAAAATCTTTTCAAACACTGTTGATGTGTGACTCATAGTCTGTCAATCTGTCATGTTTTCTGTATGGATGTGTGCGTGTGTGTGTGTGTGTGTGGGTGGGTGTGTGTGTGTGTGTGTGTGTGTGTGTGTGCGTGTGTGTGTGTGTGTGTGGGTGGGTGTGTATTGTGAGTGAGAAATTAGTTTTGCAAGAGGGAAGAAAAAAAATCACCTGTAATTGTTTGTTTTTCTTGCTTATTTTGCCATTGTGTACATTTGGGTGATCCTTCTTCCACCTGCTGTGCATGTGTGATATAGAGCGCATGCAGACGTAGGCACCCTCGCAGTGCTGTGAGTATTGATTTCCTCTGGTGGAGCTAATAAAGTAACCTTTTATCACAGCTCTTAACACCCGAGGCTGATTAATGGCCCGGGATGTAGTTTGGGGTTGGAGGCGTGGGGAGTGGGGTGGTTGAACAGAGCAGGGAGCTGAAGACGGATAAAAAATGGATCAAGTTGGACACAGATAGACGGAGATAAAAGAGGGCAAGCCAAATGATCTTATCTGCGGTTCCGTATCTGACTCTGGGGATGGGGGGTGTGACGTAAAGCGGAGTTAGATGGATAGGTAGTGGGAACGGTTCACTACAGAGGAGATTACAGGAGAGAAGAGAGGAGAGGGGAAGATAGGCGAGGAAATGGTGAGGGTGGTAATCAGGTTTATACAGGAGTGGGACTAATATGGGGAGCACTTAATCTGATGGTGGCGGCGTGATGGTGGTTAATGCAGACAAGAAACTCATTACTGAGATTTACTTTTTATAAAGAGGTGCAGTTTCACATGCAAACCACCCAAAGGAAATCACCCTCGTGCACTAACTAAATCACCAGGGCCCAGTTGTGCAGAAGAAATTTGATCTGATATCGGATATGGGATTGGATCAGATCTTGAACATGGGTTGTTCAGAATAAAAATAAATAAATAAATCTGAAATCGGATCTGATCATGTAATCCAGTCTTGGTTTTGATGCATATCAAACCTTCAGTTTGTGTTGTTCAAGACATTTTGTAGGATTAGGATACCTTTGATTAAAAAAAAATCAGGATTATCATGATTCCAGCAGAAGGATGGATTCAGGATGGATTTCACAAAAAAATGTTATAAAACTGGTTGTTTAAATATACATATACACCTTTCCATCTATCCATTTATCATATATAATTTGTGTATTTATTTGCACATTATTTGTTTAACCGTTACAGTGATAAAATAGATTAATTACACATTAGAAAACCTATTAAGTCAAGTTAAAAGAGTATTTTGTTCCCATAAAATAATTCCTAAAATAGCGATTAAAAGGGGGTATGCCATATCTTATAATTCACGATAATACTGTTATGATTTTTAATATAACCAGAAAAATTCATATTGTGATATTCCAAGATTGTTACTTGTTGCGTTATGCACGATATTATGTAACATAGTATTTTTCTGTATTTTGTCCGATCATCAAGAATATCACTATCGTAGAATGCCCGGAAATATTGTAATAGTATTTTAGGGTCATATCACCCACCCTTAGCTATCAATATTGAACAACAATGATTTAAAGTTAGAAGAACAAAGATTTTTGTTTCCTTCTTGTTGTTGATAAACCAGTATGAAGTAAAATGGATTAACTGATCCTGGATAACAAAACATGGGATTTTCAAACCTGGGACCATTCTGATGCAGATTAATTTTTTTTGAACAACTGGGCGCAGCTCATTCAATAGTTCATTGAAAAGTTGAGAAAAGATTGATTGACTGAAATGTTGCATGCCAAACTGACCTTGTGTTTATCACATTATGTTGTGTGTAGCGCGATGTGTCGAGCATGCCCTCTTACTCTGTCTTACCTGCCCGTCAGGCGGTGAGCAGTGAGGACCCGGTGAAATCGCCTTCCAGCCTCGGCCTGGCAGACTTCGATCTGCTCAGGGTGATCGGCCGAGGCAGCTACGCCAAGGTGCTGCTGGTGCAGCTGAAGAAGACGGAGCGCATCTACGCCATGAAGGTGGTGAAAAAAGAGCTGGTCAATGACGACGAGGTAAACAGCGCACATCAAAGTCGAAATGTTTCACTCGTGCACTCTGACACCGAGAATCAGTGGGTTTTGATTAAAGGGGACCTGTTTCTGTCATACTGTATATGTGACGTTACAATGTCGGATGTTTGTAATAAACGCGGCCAAAGTTTCAAATGATAGGAAACAGACTGATTGTGACGGATTTCTTCAAATGGTCATCTGCTCCAGGAATGCTGCTGCAAGTGCACAACACAATCTACAGTCTACACATGCAACTACACGCTAACGTCAGGAGTAGGGTTTGACCGATTACTGGGGCCAATTATCTGTATCGGCGTTGTATTTTTACGATCGCAGATAAAATTAATTAATTAAAAAGTGCAAAGAAAGTTCCAGCATGGGAGAAACTTTTACTTTGTAAAATCTCAGGGAGCTACTTTTATTTATTCATTTTTTAATTTCACCTGACTTCACAAAGAAAACATACTTATTATCTTAAAATTCATTTCTGCTGATATATCCCCCTAAATCCTATACACTGGACCTTTAAAGCATGTTAACATGTTTGAGCAGAAACCCAAAATACTAGTATAGACCTGAAAATGAGCTGAACAGGTCCCCTTTAAAGTGAAACCCTTTATGGAGTTAGGATTGAATGGGTTTTGATAGCCGTTTTCAGTTCGGCAGCCAACGAATCCCTTATCGAATCTCTCATTAACGATCTCTCTTAGATATTCTCTTTTGCCTCTTTCTCACACTGCAGGGGTCTACAAGGAAAAAAAAACTGGTGAGGTATACAAACACGTGCTAACTCAGTGACACAGTTGTTAACAAGACTGACTTACTGAACACAGCGGAAAAGCCTTAAACCATAACTTAAACTGTGGACGGATTATGACTCAACCGATCCAAAGTGTGAGTTACAAACAAAGTCAACAAAACAACAGTGAAATGCAAAATTTGCATAAGCTTAGTCACAAGTCTGACGCTTAATGTTTTCCCTCGCAGCAAAAAATGAGTCATGGCAGGCTTAATGAATATAAAAGAGCAGTAACAAAATAAAAAACTAAAGTAGACACAAAAGATTTGATAAGGGATTCAAAAGCATTCTGATTCAATAACCAGATTTGGATTCACATTCGGTAAAATGCTCTAAAAGTCCATCAACGTAATTTTTGGTTTGTTTCTTTTGTTTCCATTTACTGTGAGTAGGACTGCTTCTTTTGTATCTATGCATGCAGTTTGACGGTGTTTTAAAGACTGAATTTAGCATGAACTGGCTCAAGATCAAAGACATAAATCTACCCAGCTGTCGTTTTCTTGTACTGAGGTTAAAAGTTAATGTACAAATTAATTTGAACTATTTATTTATTATTATATTATTATGGAATATTTGAACTATTCCCATTGTTGCCGTTTCAGGCAAATGAAAATACGACATGATGTGGGTGTGTCTGGCTACATCTCACAATTACCTTAATGACTGATTCATTACTCAGTTATTTTCTCAGTTGTTTGAATGTTTATACTATATTATATGTGACAAAATATTTGAAAATTTATTTTTAAAACTCTTTAAACGTCTTGTTTTGTCCAGTCAAAAGTCCAAAGTATGACTTTATTCTATTTACAATGAAAAAGAGAAAGCTGCAAATTCTCACATTGGAGAGGCTGAATCTGAGAATCATTTGTTTGCTTTCTTTTTTGAACAGCTTATTATTCATCAATTATGAAATATTTGATAATGTTGATCAACTTATTAATTAATGAACTAATCACTTCAGCATCTCATGTAATCTTGCTTCTTTTTTAATAGTCAAACAAGTGACTTAATACATTACATGCATACATTACAGCTTCTAGACCAGTCATCCTCTTTTGAGGAGTCTATGTTTGATAGCTACTTACAAAGGAAAAATATGCAATATCTAAAAAGTGAAATTGTGTCTTTCAGTCTGTCCAGTTTAACAATAACAATACAAATCTATCTATTAGGGGTTTAACATGAACAAAATCACTGTTTTGGAGAGTTCAGTACTGCAGAAAATGGGTCAATTCTTTTAATGCATTTTGAAAAGTCCTAACTGGTCGTGATGATGACGAGCAAACATCACATTGTTTCAGTGTTTCCCAGTGAAGATGTCCTAACCTGCTCCGTGCGTAAGCGACCAGTCTAAGCCAGTGATAGTCAGCTTACAGCCTGTGGCCTGCCAACCATTTTCTAATTCACAATAAAAAGTAAAGTGGTATAATTGTGATATAATTGTTTGTGTACCTCCAGTATACATAAGGTGCCAGAGTGCATAAAATGGCATCAAAATAGAGCTTGTTTAGCAAAAAAGAAAAAAGTGACAGGGGATGATCCCCCGCAAGCCCCGGACAGAGGTCCTAGCTAAGCCCATAATATCCTAAAATCTGAGAAACATCCTGAAATCCAAGAAACTTCCTAAAATCCGAGAAATGTCCTGAAGTCCTGGAAGTGTCCTAAAATCCTAGAAATGCTATGAAATCCTAGAACCATTCTGAAGTCCTCGAAACATCCTAAAATCGGAGAAATGTCCTTAAATCTTCGAGACATCCTGAAAATCCAGGAAATGTTCTAAAATTTAAGAAATTACCTAAAGTCCTAGACACATCCAAGACCTGGAAATGACCTAAAATCGTAGATATGTTATAAAATACTGCACCGGACCGTGACCCCCTTACTATGACGGTTCAGTACAAATACACAAACTTTTACAGCCCTCTGACGCTCTGAAATGTTAGAAGGTTAGTAAATAGTGAAGCCATCAGTCTCCTGTCACTGCCGTGTATAATTAATGCAATTATCACAATCATAATTAATGCTGTTAGCACGGTTAATAAGAGCTGCTACTCAAAACTCAACAAACATTTGTCTCGTGTTATTGAACAGCCGTCTTGTGTATCTTGTGTGAAACACTGAGTTAAGTCGACGGACCTTTTCAAGCCATCAGTCCTTTTAAGAAGATGTAGATAAACCATCATGTCATCAGAAATTGATCTCAGCGTACACGTGTAGCGGCACAGTCACAGGCAGTCGGAGTAGTTAGCCTTGATTAGACGCACTTAGTGTGATTGACAAACTGACAAGTGCCTTTCGATCAATGGTGAAGTGTTCTGGTGTCCCTGCCCTGTCAGCGCGAGCCGCATCCGTGTCCAGACATATTATCATTCGGCCATCGATAGAGACCTGCTTCTACCGGCTCAGCCCTTTATCTGCCGCGGCCCGCCCGGGTCTCTGTCCGCGCAGGAGGGTCGATCAAACGCTCTGCCTATTCAGCTTTTATTAGTTCAAGCATACCGTGTCAGAGTGGTCTCTGATTTACTCTGGGGGTGTGTCTCTGTGTGTTTCTCTTCCAGGACATCGACTGGGTCCAAACAGAAAAGCACGTTTTCGAGCAGGCGTCTAATCATCCTTTCCTGGTCGGCCTCCACTCGTGTTTTCAGACAGAAAGCAGGTGAGAGCGTCTCTTCTGTTGGAGTCGCACGGTTCATTCTGCAACGTGCAGCACAACATTAACTTTCTACAACTTCTAAAATCCTAATTTGGAAGTACCGAAACTAGATAAATCTAAAGAAAACGAAATACTCCTTTTTAAAAAAATGTTGGATGGATTTTTCTTTATCCCAGAAAAAAAGGGTACAGAACATGTATATTTGTCTTCATCCCCCGAACACTCTGCCCACCCACCCAAAGGATTACAGGTTACAAAATACATTCAGGTGAGGGAGGGAAAACAGCATACTTCATCAAATAATTGTATTAATTACTCAAACAAATAAAAAAATATAAAAAAGAGAGGGGGCAAAAAAAGAAACAAAAGAAGAGAGAACCCCCCCCAATAAATAAATAAATAAAATATTTAAAATGTAATAATAATAATAATAACAACAACAACAAACATGAAGAGGAAGAAGAAGAAATAAAATAAAAAAAAGTAAAACAAACAAAGTAAAACAGCTCTCTGCTTTACTCAACATTTATAGGTACCAACTTATTCTTTATTCTAGCAAACACAACAATCCCAAAACGGTCTTCATATATAAAGGTTTCAGAGGACCTTTTGAGTGTGTATTTGATTTTTTTTGGCTTTAAGAAATACATAACATCAGGAATAGACGGGGACGGGGGGGGGCACATTTCTTCCAGTTTACAGTGTTCTTTATACGAAGCTCAGTATAGCTGATCGATACCGATCATTAAGATCTGATTGGTACGTCCTTAGTTAGAAGCTAATCGACAAAATAGATTCTTAGGTCCTCTTAAAGGGAAACAGCAGTTTTGTATGATGTATTTAAGTTCAAAAAAAGAAAGAAACTGTAACATTTTCTCTTCTTTTCTACAGACTGTTCTTTGTTATTGAATATGTGAACGGTGGAGATCTCATGTTCCACATGCAAAGACAAAGGAAACTCCCAGAAGAACACGCCAGGTAGAGTCGCACTTTTTGTCTCATTAAAATGAGAGAGATTGATTTTGTTTCAAGTCTTTCGGTGCTCATATGTGATAATGAAAACACCTGAATGTCTCTGTCAGATTCTACTCAGCAGAGATCAGTCTGGCACTTAACTACCTCCACGAGCGGGGAATCATCTACAGAGATCTGAAGCTGGACAACGTGCTGCTGGACTCTGAGGGACACATCAAACTTACAGACTACGGCATGTGCAAGGTGGGCTTTGCGGTTTAATGTGTATGAAAAGCGGTGGCTCTAATGACGCCACGATGCTAAATGATAAAAGCACCTGCAAAGCTCCAGTGTCGGTTTAACGGCCCTCTGACATGATCTCATAGCTGGTGATCTTTTTGTTTTTGCAGGAGGGCTTGAGACCAGGTGATACAACAAGCACTTTCTGTGGTACCCCTAATTACATCGCTCCTGAAATACTCAGAGGAGAGGATTACGGTGAGAATTACAATACGCAAGCACTCAGTAGAAATGCTACAATTTCATTTGCTGTGATACAGTACAGGAGGCATTATCCAGTAATGTCTGGGTTTAGGATTAAATTAGCATGCACACTATAAAACAAAAAATAGGAAATTAAGACAAAAAAAGCTGAAAATTAGAAAAATATAAAAATAATTTTAAAATATCTATAAAAAAAATAAGCAGAACTTACAAAGCACTGCTGCAAAAAAATAATAAATACATTTTAAAAAATGAAAAAATAAAATAAAAAAATAAGATGAACCTTGCAAGCATCTCTGTGGGGATGGGGGCGCTGTAGCAGAATGTTGACAGTAAAAAAACAAAAAAAACCTCATCAGCTGAGTATAAAATTATACTAAAAAATCGCTTAATGTGCATGAAACAGAATCCTTGTTGGATTCACTGTTATAATTAAATCCACCACGTTACCGTACATAATCCATTTTACTGCTTCACACAACTTGGAAACTAGCTCAGTGTGCTTTTATACGTGAAGACAAACTGTTTAGTTTATCTGATGAATAACATAATTAAGTCTAATTTAATTACACATGTGCTGCTGGTTTTTTCGAGGGCGCCGCCTGCACAGCCAGCGACCAATTATAATTACTTTGAGATTGATTTATTAAGTGTGCAACAACAACAACAGAATAAAAAAGAGGCATAACAAGAGTCAACAGAAGAGGCATGTTCACGTAACTTTCTTTCTTGGGTGAGGAGTTTACACGAAGCAATCCATATTAAACTATTTGATTTCCCATATCTATCAGCATATTATCGCCGCATATTATATTTTTATTATTCTGAGACAAATCTCTTACCAAACCTTTTGTCTCTCTTCACTATTTTCATGTGTCGTGATGCTAATTTCAGGTGAAAAATATAACAGTTTTAACATATCACTGTGTGTATTTCAGGATACTGCCGTTCAGCTCTAATTGGCTCGTTCTGAAAAAAATGTTAAGTATGAGATTTGATGTCAAGGGGTGAAAGCATGCAAAAACACTGGTATGCTTTCACGGTGGGAGTGGTTGCTATAGTAACCCCAAAATACTGTTATGCTTTGTGCCAGTATTTGAAATATATGAGTTAAAGATACCTTGAACCTGGAGATAATGAGAATTATGCTTGAACATGCATGAACATTGTTATAAATGTGATTCGATACCTTGTTTTGTTTGCTCTGTTAATGAGATTCCAGCGCACTTTTCACACACAGCTGTGTTTCTGTTTGGGGGTTAAAATGTGTGTGTGTGTGTGTGTGTGTGTGTGTGTGTGTGTGTGTGTGTGTGTGTGTGTGTGTGTGTGTGTGTGTGTGTGTGTCTGTGTGTCTGTGTCTGTGTGTGTCTGTGTCTGTGTCTCTCGATGTTCTTTTCTTGTTGCAACATTCAATGTGTGTGTTTGTGTTTGTGTGTGTTCAGGGTTCAGTGTCGACTGGTGGGCGCTGGGCGTGCTGATGTTTGAGATGATGGCGGGCCGGTCGCCCTTCGACATCGTCGGGAGCTCTGACAACCCAGACCAGAACACAGAAGACTACCTCTTCCAAGGTAACACACACACACACACACACACACACACACACACACACACACACACACACAGTAAAGGATTTTCCCCTGCGGTGATCAAGGCTGGCTCAATATGTGGTATCACTGCCATTTTTTGTTATTTTTTCAAATAACTTAATTTATCCTGATTGTATTGTGTTTTAAATAAGCTTTACTGTCAGGCTGTTGGCTATGTTGTTGCTTTTGCTTTTTAAGTGACAACAATGAAGACAAATTAAATAGTCGTTCATGTTGTGTATTTTTCAGCTGAGGCGCTTTAGTTGCGTCAGGCTGCTATGAATCTGAATGTCGGCGGAGGCAAAAGTCTGGAATTTTGTTTGACAAACCGATATGATAACACATGATGTGTCCAGGGACCATTAGGAATTTGAATGATAAATGGTGTAATTTTTGGTGATTTTTAAAGAAAACATGTCTTCCAATCCCTCATCTGGAAGGCATGTTTTCTTTAAAACTCTCCAAATATTACACCATTAATCATTCAAATATTTTTGAATGTTTTTTTTTTTTAAAAAAGCCGAGATGTTTTCTTTAAAAAAGAATACCCAAAAATCTTTTTAGAACAAAAAGTGTGGTTTTGTTTTCATTGGTAATATAATTATGTAGTTCCAATCCTGCTTTAAATTCTTTTTTTTTTTTTAGATAACATAATGGTATGGTAATTAAACAGAACTGATAAGAAGTATCAGGGGACGTTTCAGAAAATTGTATTGTCTTTAAAATTTGCCTCCAAGTCATTGAAATGTTATTGTAAAATTGTGTATGAGCCCTGTCCATTCTTGTTGTTTTTCAGTGATGTGGAGTTTGATATTTGTGGCCCCTCCTCCGCTGTTACCGGCGGGGTAAAAAGTGGCAGTAATGAGCGGCTGCAGTCTTTTGCCTGAAGTTACATTTTTTTTAAGTCTAGGAAATAAGAAAGAAACGCCCTCAGTGCAGAATAGACAGTAACTCCACGATGCTCCCGTGAAATAAAGAAACATGAACAGAGCAGTTGTGGCGGTTCCTTGCCATCCCTTGCTGTTGGCTTTTCAATACTGTAATACCGTGGTTATCATGATAGCCCTACACACACACACACACACACACACACACACACACGTACGTGCACATGCTGCTAAAGTTTATAACCTGAGGGAAAAAAGCACCATGGAATCATGTCACACCTTTGTATTGACACCTTTGCAGTAGCCCCTCCACCCGGCACCAGGCACACGCCATCTGTTACAGAGAAACGTGTGAATGCATGTCGTTATTTCATTGAAAATACTGTTTCAAAACATGTCAGTGTTTTCTTAAAGCTGCCAGAAAAGCGTTGGATTGACGGGAATTAAAATGCGACTGAAATATTATTTGATGACGGCTTCATCAGAGGGCCTCGACACTTCGTCGAAAGGCTTCCGTGCATTATGTTCAACACGAGTAGACTCGACAGGACTGAACTCGTAACTGCAGCAGGGTCAGTGCCGTCTTCTGTCATCCTAGCCTCCAGGGACCGTCCGTCTCACTCCTCTCTCCCCTCTCTTTTCCTCTCACCTCCTGCAGTAATATTGGAAAAACAGATCAGAATCCCCCGCTCGTTGTCAGTCAAAGCCGCCAGCGTCCTCAAGGGATTCCTCAACAAGGTAAGAAAGGGTCAGACATGTCGGGATCAATCGTAAAACAGTGTTCTCCCCTGAGAATTACATTATTATGGCTTTAGTGGGAGCCACTGCCATCCCTCACGTCCTTCCACCCCCATCACTCTGTGGCTCTTATACCTCTTCATCTATCTGTATTTCCCCCTTCACCAAAATCCTCTCCTCATTTCCACCTTTCTTGCACATTCTCTCCTTTCTCACCCTCTCTACCTTTCTTGCCCGTCATCTGACTTTTCGTCTGCCATCATCTCACACCGTCTCTCACCCTTCTTTCGCCCTCGCTCCCACAGGATCCCAAGGAGCGTCTAGGCTGCCACCCTCAGACAGGCTTTGCCGACATCATGGGCCATCCATTCTTCCGAAACGTCGACTGGGACCTTGTGAGTTTTTTAAATCTTCTCTTCTACTTTTCTTGAGTTCGTTGGCATAATCACGATATTAATCATAATTTCAAATGAAGGTGCCAGTGCATGCCCGGTTGCTAAATAGGTCAAAATCAATCCATATATCGATCGCAGGGAGAAGGAAAAACAGAAAGCTGCTGCGAGACAGCAGAAGGTCAAATCCAAGTGCACGGGGTCACCCTCTCTCTCTCTGCTGCCCTGCAGGCGTAGAAGCTCTGTCAAAGCTGAGGGTTATTAGTGATGCCATGAGACTCGTGTCCTGTTGAGCAGGCAGAGAGACAGGGCTGAGAAACAAACAGCAGAGGACAGACAGCAGCAGACAGCCAGACTAACGGACTGACCAAGACAGGAAGTCAGAGATGGAAAAGAAATGAGTGGAGATGGATCACTGACTGACAGGACAGGAGAGCAGATACTGTAGAGGTGAAGTGTCACAGGTGAACATTTCATTTCATTTGTCTGAAGGAGAAATCAATCAAGCCATCAGATTGTGAAACAACTTTCTATCGTCATAAGGAAGCCATTAATAAATGTATTATTAGAATGGAAACTGACACATTTTTGCTTTAAAGCAAAATTATATAGCTTTTCCACCTAAAAAAAAATAGCAGTTTGAAAGCTGATCTAAAAGTACACTAACTTTCAGCAGGGAGAATGGCATCCTCCCAAATCCCACAGAGCACTTGGCTCTCTTACAAGAAGTACATACGGCTTTACAGCAAGTTATGTCTCAGACTCGCATAAAATAAATCAATAAATCCATCTTATGGCAAAAAGTTGTCTCGTAAGTTTGGAACCTTGTAAACCAAATCTCAACTACCATGTAAGAAATGACCCTCTCTAATGTAGCTCCTCATCCTATAGACATCATAGGACAGAATAGCATAAAATAAAATAGAAATACTTTATTAATCCCGTGAGGGAAATTGTTTTGTTGCAGCAGCAAATAAGAGAGCAGCAACTGAATGAAATATTTGTTAAAAAAGGCAAAAATGCAAATATGCAAATATATAAATGCAAATATATAAAGGAAGGCACTTGACCTAGAATAAAATAAAATAACAATATTAATCATAATAGAGATAGAGGATGTACAGAGAACAAAGAAACAAACAAAAAGCCAAGAAGATTAAAAAGAGCAATAAAAATGAAAAAAAAGGTGCAAATAAGTGTGCAAAAGATGGATGTGCACGTGAGTCCAGTGCAGCACAGAGGGGAGCTCTCTCATGTAAACGGTCCACATTGCACAGTTGATGCTAGCAGAGTCTTATTTGCACAATATTACTGTTTGGCCTCTCACGGCGTCTTTGCCGGCTCC
Source organism: Plectropomus leopardus (assembly GCF_026936395.1). NCBI lineage: Eukaryota > Metazoa > Chordata > Actinopteri > Perciformes > Serranidae > Plectropomus > Plectropomus leopardus. The sequence goes on along the minus strand of NC_142187.1, from coordinate 28,619,657 downwards.
ACGTCCCTCAGCTTGTCAACAAATACACATTGTGTTTGAGGATGCGGCGTAGCAGTGCTGTGTGTGTTTTACCGCAGTGGTTCGGCCATAATGTGGCTTTAACCTGACATAAATTACATGCTGATTGTACAATGTAGCGGCTGTAGAGTAATGATATTATTAGCTTCTGCGTGGTTCCCTGTAAACACCTGCAGTCGTGTGTGACAGATTGTTTGTCTCTGTGCCTTCCCTGGTGAACCGGCATCAGGGCTGTGCAATATATGGATATTATATCAATATCATGATATGAGACTAGATATCGCCTTAAATTTTGGACATCGTAATCTCATGAGTGTTGTTTTTTACTAACCAGGCTGCTCTAGCTCACTTAGTCATTATATCCACTTTCCTGATTACTAAAATCTCATTGTGTAAATATTTAGTGAAAGCACTAATAGTCAGCCCTGCGCTGTTGTCATAATGTGAATATCGAGTTATCTGGCCAAAAATATTTCACACTTGATTTTCTCATTTCATTTATTTATTCACACCATTAAAAACAGTAACAGAAAACAGGTCAGAAAGAAGACAGAAATGTGCCAGAGACGACAGTAAAGTGCAGGAGCTGAAAGGAGTGCTCGTAACTTCAGTGTATAACATAAATACACACTTCATTTTGCTGTCATTTGTCGTGTGCGCTGTGTCACGGTGGGCGGGCGCAGATTGGAGGAGAGACGGGGAGTAATGGAGCTGATGACGGCTGCACTTTGCATTGCTTTGCATGAAACTTTTGCCAGTTGAAACATTTGTGTGACGTAAAACAAAGGATTGGATCTGGCTCAATGTAGCCGATCCTGATCATTTAAAAAATGCCCTGATAGAGATCAAATTAGGTCATCCCTAATTTTGGTCCTTTTTATAAAGACCTTTGTGTGATGTAAATGAAAAGGACTCGACTATATTGAGCTTCTCAGAATCACTAATAGGAATTTCACTAAACATTAAACTCAGACTAAAAATACTCAGTGATTAATGAAGCGTCCTGTTCTCAGTGTCAGCGACGAGTAAAAGTCATTTAGGAGTGAACGACATTCCTGTTCGATGACAGAACTGTAAAATTAAACAAATATCTAATCGTTTTTCTCAGTTTTTGTGGCGTGCTGTGACATTCAAAAAAAAGATGACAGGCTGATCTAAATAACATTTTTATAAAAGGTTGAAACTACAAATGATTTTCCCTATTTATTAAACTGTGACACATTTGAGAAGCTGGAACCAGCAAACGTTTAACTGTTCGGCTTAAAAAACGACAATGAATGAATTATCGAAATAGTTGGCTGTTAATTTTCTGTAGACTGACTCATCGACTTAACGCTTCAACACAGATTTTATGACAGAAAAATTTAATACATAATTTTTCTTTGCCAGTTGCAGACCGTATGTAAATGCTACAAATTAAATGTAATTTTTGTCGCAGGACTGAACCAGTTGAATATAATATTGTGCAACATATTACTCTGATAAGCTAGAAACACGTTTAAAAATACATAAATAAAAGAAAAACAGGTGTTTTGGTGTTTGCATTTAACAGTTATAATTATTATTTTTGTATAATTCAAAGTGAGAGAAATTAAATTTACTAAATTTGCACCCTGCAGCTATTGTTTTTGTTTTTCCTCTATGAACTCAGCTGAACCGACAGCTTTATTGTTCAGTCCCAAATTTAAACCCTCTGATATCATCAGATGATTAAGTGAACGACTAATTTCTGTGGACAACACAGTTTCCAAGTTTGTATAATTTTTATTTTTATTTTAAATACTTAATAATTTACTCTGTTTTTATTCTCTTTTACATTTCCATTTATTAACAATATAGTTTTTTTTTTATTCTTTGTTATGAATCAATTCAGCAATTTTATGCTAGTAGTATTTTATGCATTATAAGATTGAAATGTGGTTTTACTGCATTGAAAATTCAAATCATGTTACTGTGGGAGGAAAAAAAAGTTTCTTTGCACCTTTATGTAAATACGCCTTTAAAGAAAAAGGAGCGTACTTCTGAAACTCTGCCCGTGCGTAAATGATCAGGCACGCTTTAAACTCGTCAGGTGGACAGAAATGACCTTTACGAGTGAACAGACAGACAGACGGACAGTCAGACAGACAGCTCGCCAGGGATCAACATGACCCCTTTTTCCCTGTTTGGTCTGGAGCAGGGACCCACCGGCCGGTCACAGTGTCTGGAGGGATCAGCTTACACCCCTCCCACTTCCTCTCTCTCTCTCTCTCACACACACACACACGCACGCACACACACACACTAACCTGAAAGTTCGCCCTGCAGTGCAGTTGTCGGCCTGCAGGGGGAGCGTGGTTGCGTGCCAGTTGAGAGACGGATGAAGGACTGAGAGTTTCCTCCACACTGTGATAATCTGAGGCGCTGACTTTGAGTGCGTCATCAAGGTTTTAGTCACAGTTTTAAACGGCACAATGGGCCTCAGCTGGAGTGTTTATCAGTGGAGAGAAATCTGTGGTGGGATGATTTTAGTGACCTTATTCAGCTCGTTTCCCATAAATGATAGACCCAGCTCCAAAATAACGTTTGAACCATCACTATGGGACTGCAATACACAGTTTATTTTCTCAATCCATAAATGATTTAGTGATTAGAAATGTCAAAGAAAAAGGTCAAACCAGAGCCTAATACGATGCCTTCAGAGTGCTCGTTCTGTCTGACCCACAGTTCAAAATAAACGATATTTCATTGACTTAAATAAAACACAGCAAATCCTCAAAGCTAAGAAGCCGGAGCCAGAAAAATGTTTGTCTCTGGAAAATAACTGAAATTGTCCATCGATTATGAAAGCACCTGCAGATAAATTTTCTTTCGGTCAACAACTGTCATTATTACTTCTGGGTTTAGATATTCGGAGAGTGATCACGTGTTTTTATTGTCAGTAAAGACAATGAATGAATTAATTAAACACGTAAGTGAAAACGAAAGTAATTACAGGTGCAAGTAAATGCACCAGCATTATTTTTAATGTGATAAATGTAATCGCAAGTAGCCGAGGTGTAAGTGGGATGGTACACATCGTGTTTGAGGCAAACGCCTCTCTGTCGATTCAATCAGTTCACCAGTTCGTGAACGCTTCTTCTCCCAACTTCTAGCTGGGCAAGTCGAGGTTTCCAAATATAAAATCAGTAAACAATGAGGACAGACGGGACAGAATGAGCAGGAAATAATCTGACGACCTTCATGTTCGTTTAACTCTGTTCAAACTGGAAAAATGAACAAATAGATGAATATTGTTATTGAACAGCCAAATCCGTTTTGACCGACGTAACGGTCGGTCGGAGTCGGTCGCAGTTCTGATGAAGTGATTCTGTGTCGCTGTTTCAGCTGGAGCATAAGCAGGTGGTGCCTCCTTTCAAGCCCAACATCTCAGGGGAATTTGGACTGGACAACTTCGACGCCCAGTTCACCAACGAGCCCATCCAGCTCACGCCTGATGACGAGTGAGTCCCAAATTAATTATCTCGCTGTCACTTTATCAGAATTAACGTAACATGTAATTTTCACTATTTATCAGGGTTCCCACGGTCATTGAAGACCTGGAAAAGTTTTGGAAAAGTCATGGTATTTTTGTTGCGTGTTATGAAATTGTTAGAGTAATCTTCAGTGGTTAACCTTCCACATAATGTAACCTGGCGGCAATTTAATTTTTCTGAAGCTATTGACATTAAGTAGATCTAATGTGCGTCGATATGTCACGTTTTGTTTACCATCATGTACGTTTATTTTTTTCTGCGATCCATCTCTCCCTTCATGTACGCCAGCTAGCTGAAATTACGTTTAAATATATTTTGTGTCTGTACCGCAAGATTTTTTTTAAAATTACGGGTCCTTGAAAAGTCATGGAAAAACTAATCTGTTAAAATGTGAAGCCTGTATTATAAAACATCATAATTTCTATAATTGATGCCAATTTTCTTTCCTTCGTCGCAGCGATGTGGTCAAGAAGATCGACCAGTCTGAGTTTGAAGGATTCGAGTACATCAACCCACTCCTGATGTCAGCGGAGGAGTGTGTGTGAGGGGACACGGCATCTGTGCCCACACACACACCAACCACTCACACACACACTCTCATGCACGTGTTACGTGGCGTCTCAGTGTCTTCAAGCTGCATGGTTACGAGACAACCCGGGCGACATCAACCTTCTGTTCGAGGGCCGCACATGCACCGTAGAACGCTTATTTGCCAAAACCAGTCTCACACTCTGCCATTTATAACCACTTGCCCTTAAGCCTACCTTCTTTCTTAATTATTTTTATATCATGTAAATCTGCACTGATATCGATTTTTCTCATCGGGGCCTCTTTATCGGTAGCCGACGAGGCTACAAAGTTCTTCCAAGGTTGCTGTACATCGGGGGCGGCGGGTGAGGCTCGGCCCCCGACAGATGAACTGAACATCCTCTCCTTCCAGCTGGTGGAGCGTTTTCAATGCATATTTTATTTGTATATATATGATTCTACTATAAATGTTAGACAAGGCCTTTTTAGCTTCAAGCCACAGACGGACAAAACTGACAACTCAAATCATCGGAAAGTCATTTTGGATTTGTCGCCCCTTCTGTAGAGAAAAGCATAACACTAACAAAAGGTTAAAAAATCTATATATTTTTCTCATGTTTTATTTAACAACATCATTATATATGTTGTTCTAATGTCTTCTAAATGTCCAGCCTGATAAAAAAAAAGGTTCAGGCGTCGTTGTTTAGACGAATACGCAACATCTGGACGGTGTCTGCTTCAAGTCCCTTCGCCGCAGAATGAGGAATACAGCAGAAACCACCCGACACTAACAAAGAGTTAATACTCAAACTGTGAAAACAATAAAGAGCTCGCTATGCAGGGATTGAGCTGGAAGAGAAGCACATCTAAAAACGCTAGAGCACAGCTTAGATTTTACTGTGCAGACCATCCATGAAACAAACAGGACCAAAAAACATTTTTCTGAAAAATGTCTGGCTGGTACGAAATCGAAGGTACAGTGAACATAAAGATGTGCTGTCCCGAGTCATAGAATTTATATATTCAGATTTCTTTTGCTCATTTTTTTTAATACTATGCCTTTCTGAAACATCGTCTGTCATCTTTTTTTTTGTACTTTCTCCATTCCACGTCTTTCATCGTAAATCAAAAGTGATTGTTGAAACGAGAGTTCGGTCAGAAGTTCAAAGCCACGACGCAGACTGCAGACTGTGCGCTCCGTTTTTTCCACATCGACCATAACCTGAATGAGATATTTTGTAAAACCGAAGCATATCGAGGCTCTGAAGAGCCGCTCTCTCCCCTGACTGTAACGACACTAAGCGATGGCGCATGAACCTCCAGACTCTCGTCCACTCGAAGCTTCTCTCTACTCTGAAAACGTTAACGGGCTCACGTGGTGACCGGAGGAACTTGTTCATCTGTTGCACGTTACTTTAGCTTTTTTTTGTTACTTTTTTTGTCAATCAGATTAAATTTTGATTTTTTTTTTTATCACTACATTGATTCCAAAATGTTACTGGGTGAACCTGATGGAAACACTATTTGTTGTATTTGTTGTGTTTTGGGGATGTTTACCACCCAGAGGACTCTGCTGACGTTTATTATTATTAGTGTGCAAAGAAAAAAACACAGACGGTAAAATAAACATTTTATTTCTCTCCTTGTGGTAATACGTGCTTGTGTCAGCGTGGGTCTGTCCTTAATTTATCCCTTTGAAACCTGAGAAAATTGGCTCAATTTCTTTAAAAATTTCTTTAAAAATTTAAAAAATGACCCAAATATTTTAATTACCTGAAATAAGGAAGAAAAAAACAGGAAATGACCAGAAAACAACTGCTAAAATAAAATAAAAAATATTAATCGTAATACAATTATTTTTCTGTAACTTAATTTTAAATATATAATTACAATCATTATAGAATTAATATTCTCCCCAAATGATCTGATAATTTTCCAATAATTCGTTTTTTTGTAGCAAATTTTCTTGTAACTTTGGGCGCCCAGTTATCAGATTGGTAAAGTGGGTGCTCCACGTACCCTTTCACGCTTAAGCTTTCCTATCTTCAATAAAGGCAAAAGCCAAAAAAATAATCTTGTAACAAGAAAAAAAACTCTTGTAACTTTAAATTGATTTCATTCTAATTTCGGGGTCATTAAAGTTGAAGGACAATAAACTT